>NC_044040.1:95824771-96176420 GCF_901765095.1 Microcaecilia unicolor | reverse complement strand
GCTTACATTTGGCTAGGTCAGCTCTGATTTGATTGATTTTGTTTTCAAAATAGTCTGCTAGATTTTGAGCAGGAGGACATGTTTGTTGTTTTTTGTCAGGAGAGTGGGTGCAAGCTAGGCTCCTAACTAGGGTGAATAGGTTCTTATTGTCAAGGCTGTTTCAGCCTACTTGGGTGCTGTAGTATTTTTGTTTGGACTCCGATAGTTTATGTTTGTAGTGGCAAAAGGAGAGTTTCCGTTTGGATCTATCATCTGTTGTTTTGCTTTTTCTCCACATCTTTTCAAGGTTTCTGCATTTTTGTTTTAGTTGTAATAGCTCTTCCAAGAAGCAGGGTGCTTTTCTAGTGGCTTTGACCTTTTTGGTAGTAATTGATGCTATTTTATCTAGTACTATTTTAACTTTGGTGTCTCATTCTGATTTTACAGAGTCTTGAGTAGGACTTTTAGGGGTCAGGTAGTTTTTTTTAGCTCACTTCAGAAGCATGATTCATCGATTTTCCCCATGGGCGTAGTTTGGGGGGGTGAGGGGGGTCATTGCCCCCCCCAAACGCAGGACCGGCACAATGCGCTCTAGGTCCCTACTTTCCGCCTTCCTGCCCTCCCCTCCCTGACAGCCCTCCTCTCCGTTCCTTCCTGCCTCCCCCCGTGCGTTTAAATCTTTTATTTTCAGCAGCAACGCCAACGACAGTGAAGAGCAGAACAGCAAGCAGGCTCGCCTCCAGATTTTCCCTTCCCTCACAGTGTCCCGCCCTTGCGGAATCAGGAAATACGTCATCAAGGAAGGCGGGACACTGTCTGTGAGGGAAGGGAAAGGCTGGAGGCGAGCCTGCTTGCTGTTCTGGTTTCTTCACTGTCGTTGCTGCTGAAATAAAAGGTTTAAACACACGATGGGGGAAGGAAGGAACGGAGAGGCGAGGAGGCTGTTGGGGAGAGAAAGCAAAATCACTGGACATGGAGGGTGAGGGAGGGAAAGGGCAGAGGAGAATCGCTGGACATGGAGGGGAAGGAAGGGGACAGAAATTGCGGACATGGAGGGGAAGGCAGAGGAGTGAGGGATTGCTGGACGGATGGAAGGAGGGGGCAGGGGGAGAGGACATTTGCTGGATATGGATGGAGGAGAGAGCAGGGGAGAATAGAGAGTTGCTGGACATTGATTGGAGAGGAGGGAACTAGAACTAGGGCTGGGAAGGGGGAGCTGGGGAAGTCACTGGACATAGAGGGGGAGGGGGGGGTCAAGGAGAATTGTTGGACATAGGGGAGGGCAGAGGACAATCGCTGGACGGGGAGGGAAAGGGAGAGAGAAGAGAAGTCACTGGACATGGAGAGGTGGGCAGGGGAGAGAGGATAATTGCTGGACATGGATGGAGGGGAAACTGCTGAGTTTAAGGGCTGGTTTGGAACACGTTGAGGGCAGATACTGAACGAGGAAGGATAGGGACAGGGCTACAGATGGTAGACAGGACACATAAGGACACAGGGGGATGGTGGACATGGTGAGAGAAAAATATCAAATGGAAAGAAGACACTGCATAAAACAGAAGACACTGAGACCAAAGCGAATAGAAAAACTAAATGATCAGACAACAAAGGTAGAAAAAGGTATTTTATTCAGAATTTATTAATTGGAATATGTCATATGTCAGCTTTTTGAAATGTGCATCTGTGATATTTTACATGTAAGTTTTATTTTTTCTGGTATTGCTGCATGCTGAGTCTGACTTCTTGAGGTAACTTTCCAGTCAGTATTTTGCCTTCATATTTTTTATTTCTAGTTCCTTGTGTCACGTCTTTTGTGTCATGTGTTTTTCATGTGTGATCAAGGTGCAGTATTCTGCTAGCGTGTAGTATTTGCAGCCCTTTTGTTTTGCTTTTTTTCAACGAGGTAGTGTATTGGTGTTTAGAGCCTGGTGTAATTACAGTTCTGCCTTTTCATGCATAAGGTTGTAGCTCGTCTTGTCCTCGGAATTAGTGCTGTTATGGTTTAATAAGGTTATGTGTTTTTGCACAAGTTTGTGTATAGCGTTTTGCAGTGGAGAGATTGTGTGTTGGCCTTACTGATGTGGCACCAAACATCAGAAAGGGTGTAGAGCCTAAATCATGACACACTGCCTCTTGAAGGATCTACATATAGAGCCTATGCATTTCTAAGGTCAACACTGGCATGGTATGGGAAAGGGGGTGGGGAAATACTACTGGAGAGGAAGAGGGAGTGCTGGGTAAGGAGGAAGAGGAAGGAAGGAAGAAGGAAGGAAGGGAGAAAGAGCTGGCTTGATATCTCATACATATTCATTATGGTTATTTCCAAAACAAGCCAGCTCTTTTTCCTTCCTTCCTCCATATTAGCATATTCATTTGCATATATATATATATATATATATATATATAATTATATATATATATATATATATATATATAATATATATATATATATATGCAAATGAATATGCTAATATGCTCCGCCCCATCCTTTGCCCCCCCAAATGAAACAGTCAAACTACGCCCATGATTTTTTCCTCTGGTGGTTATTAGGGTTGTGGTTGGGGAGACTTGATAGGAAGATATTAATGGTAAAGTCTAGCTGGAAGTGATCAGACCATGGTATAGGCTTCCATGTTGAAAATCCAATCAGGTTGGAGGGGAAGGATGTGTGGAAATCTAGAGTATGGCCTTGCTCATGAGTTGGGCCTCTTCCATGTATGGTGAGTTCAGACATTCTCAAGAATGATTTAAAGTTATGAACACTGGTGTCCGCAACATTCTCTAGGTGTAGTTTAGGTCTCCTAGGACTACTACTCTGGAAAATTGGGACAAAGTGGTTGAAATAATCTCCAATATGGTAAGTTCACTTCTGCCCCAGGTTCCTGGTGGACGGTAGATAAGGAGTAAAGCGATCTAGGTGGCTCCTCTGGAGTGTCATAGAGTTTACATAGCATGTATTCCAGTTCTAGGAGCACTCCTATACTAACAAAAGTTTGTGTAAAAAGCTCTTATAAATGAGTGCTAGCCTTCTCCTTTTTTATTTAGCCTTGGAGAATGGAGAATGTCGTAACCGAGTGGGTATAGATGGGCTAGTGCCGGGCTGTTGCCTTCCATGAACCAAGTTTCAGAGATAACAATAGGCCTAGGTCAGACGATTCTAATAATTCCCTTATTAATAAAGTCTTATTCGCCATGGATCTTGCGTTAATATAGATCGCTGGTGCGGGGGTTGGTTGGGGCATGAGGTCTGAGTATAAGTGTTGTTTAGCCAGGTTCCAAAGAGAACACTTTTTGGATTGATCTTTGGGTTTAGTGTGTGGCCTGTGGACAGGCGCAGGCATGGAGATCTGTGACCAGGTGTCAGAGCTAACTATGAGGTCTATTGGTGGGTCTTGGTTGTTTGCAGGTATTGGCTTTTCTTGCTAAGTCGCAGAGTACTGGAATTTGTTTAATTCTGAAGCCTACCAGTGGGTTGACCATCACAAAGCCCAGGAGGACTAAGCAGAGTATTAGAAAACACTTCATTGTGAGACAATAAGAGATGGGATGATTATGAGAGTTGCACAGGAGCCCAGTTTGGTCTGTCTCACATTAGTTGTGCTTTGACCCGGTGGTGTGATTTAGTTACAGGGAGGCTGGTAGTTTCTTTTCCTGAATTTAAACCTTGAGAAGGAGGGGGTAAAGGGTGATGGGAAGGTTTTCCCATCAGTTCTGGGTTCTGTGGGGGTCGTGTGGGGACGTCGATAGACGGGATATGAGTCAGCCATAGGTGACTTCTTTACAGCTGCGTCCTCCCACTGTCCCTTCATGTAGTCTGTTTTAGCCCCATTCCAGGGTCATTATAGTAGTATTCCACCAATTGCCCCTTTCTGTGGCTCATCCTAGCCCCCTCCAAGGATCTCTGCCAGTCCGTTCCAGGTGGATGTTTTGGAACCACAGATCAAAGTTGTTTGTTTTATTTTTTATTGTTGTTTTGGTACGTGGGGCTATGGAATGTTAAGTGACTTGCCAAGGGTCATAAGGAGCTGCAGTGCCTCCATTATATGCAAATCTCTATTCATTGTTGATAACCTGAAAACCTGACTAATAAGGGGGTACTCCAGGACTGACTTGGGAAACACTGTTATAGAATACTATAAATTCCACATGTAGGCAGGAGCATTTATACCAAATCTGGCTAGCTAACTGCACATGCCTAAACACATATGCACATTGTGAAAAATAAGGGGCTGTCCTATCCTGGGTAGGCCACTAGGTGGTGCTGTTCCCATAGGAATGGGGGGAAATGCTTATGCTTAGGATGAGTCACTAGAGGGAGCCAGTAGGGGAAGGTCGAGGTGGAGGTCGCTAGGACCTGTGAGAGTCCTGGGTTGGAAACAGGTGAAGGTTGTTATGGGCTGGGTCCTGCCTGGAATTAGGGGGAAGAGCCTAAAGGGGTGTAGAAGCTAGTCACCCATTTTATACCTGCCTGAGTTTGGAAAGGAGAAGGAGAAGAGAAAGGAACTGGCAGCTGAGGAAAGAGGATTCCCTGAAGGTATTGGCTGGGCTCTAGAGAGACTGTTGTGCTAATCTGTTGTATGTAGAACTGTGTAAGAAGACCAAGGAACTAGCAGCCAGGGGCTGGAGGACAGAAGGCTGTTAGCACTGAGCCCAGGTGTCTATGGGTGTGAGGCTCAGTGGGAAGATCTGTGAAAGAGTTTTAAGCTTGTGGTAATGTTTTAAGCTGGAAGAAATGTGCCCCAGGGGGCTGGAATAAAGAGCTGCTTGGTGAATATGCTGTGTTGGACTTGAGTGATTTGCATCTAATCTGCATATTTCCTGCAAGCTCACCCTGAGTGGAAAAGGGGCCCATGATCTTGAGGTTGGAGTGTTCAGAATGCTGGGAAGAGACCGACTGGAGTCCCGCTCAGGAGCCAGGGGCTAGTAAGGCCTGCTGGAGAGCGGAGGAGAAGCCTCATCTTCACAACATATATACTAGGTAATACTAGTAGTTCTATAAAATAAAGTAGGTGTCTGCATTCTTTTATAGAATAGGCTCCAAATAAGTGCCCTCTAGGCATGCAAATCTAACTCATGAATACTCATTGTGGATATCCTGAAAACCCAATGAGATCAGGTATACTCTGAGGACTGGGTTGGAAATGGCTGTAATAAGTACAACTTTAAACATACAAGTTATACATTTAAGGGACAATTCTATAACAGCATGCTTGAAATTAGGTGTCTGAAGGGTACCTGAAAGCAGTGGCGTAGCTATGTGGGGCCACGGGGGCCTGCCCCCCCCCCCCCCAAATTTCCTCTGGGCTCCTGGTTTTGCTCAATTTCACTAAAAGGCACATGCAGTAGGTGAGGGGAAGACAGAGCAGGGCAGGCAACGTGGGGCACCGAAGACTGGCGCTGGACAATGCTTCAGCTGGCGGGGGTTGGGGAACAAAATGTGCCCCACCCCACCTTGGGCTCTGGTCCCCTCCCACCGTGAAGTCTGGCTATGCCCCTGCCTGAAAGGACAAGAGGCAACAGTAAATAGCAGAGGCGGTCCAGAAAAGAAAGCAACCATGGATTTGCCACATGCAATTTATTATAGTAATTAGTGATCCAACTCGGCCAAGTTTCGACAGAATGCCTTCATCAGGGGTCAAGAATGTCTTGAGTGTTGAAAAAAGCAAATGGCAAGTACAGATATGCTTCTTATAAACCCACTCCGTGCACGAACACCACCAGTATCGCAGCACTCAGTGTTGATACTGTGGAGTGCTTTCTCCTGTATTTTTGTGGGTACCTGAAAGGAAACTATTCTATAAAGGAATAGAGGCACGTACTTTCCTTTATAGAATACTAAACCAACTGACTACTTGCTTAACACTTAGGCTCAAGCACTTACGACAACCATACCTGGTGTGTTAACTCCTAAGTGCTGCATACACTCCCATAACTTACAGTATTCTATATTATGTGTGTAAGTTTAAACCTTGTCCATGTCTCACCCAGGTTTCCCCCTTGTGTACGCCATCCTTACAAATATGTACTATGTAAGTTAGGTAGGTATATATAGAATAGAGGTCAGGCAAACCTTTGGCAGTTATTCATAAATGCCATTATTCAAAACAGAAAGACATGCATAAATGCATGTATAAAACATTTATTTTAACTCAACTAACATTTAGTTGGAAGTGGCTACTTTTAACAACAAGCAGATTGTTACTTTCTAAAAACATGCAGGGGGAAAGGCAGGCATAACGAAAAGAGACAAACAAAGCATCATGAGAGAAATTTCTTTTTCTGACTCCCCCTTTCTCACCCCCCTCTTCTCAACTTCCAATTCCCATAAATTATTCCCTCGAGTCTCCAGGACTTGCTTCGAAAAATACAAACAAGGTAAATGCTATTGTTTTTAATTACATCTTTTTGCTGGGCCAAGGATAGCTTGGTGTTTCTTCTTTATAATGCTGGAAGAAAAATAGCACAAGGTTATTTATCTTTTATCTGGCACTGATATACTTAAAAGTTTATCTCTGCTCATACCAAATGCACCATATCTGATGCATTTCTTAACCTTGTCTTTCCCTAATCCCAACCAGCATTTCTTAACCTTGTCTTCCCCTAATCCCAACCATCTGGCTTAATACAGCTTTAGAGATAGGTTTTACAGGAAACACATTCCACTGGTTTTAAGTTTAAGCCCCTCAACCCACCCACCTCAAGATTGACACTTCCTAAATAGCTTTCCTGAATACACTACTTATCACAAATTAACTTCATCCAAATTACAGCTGTTTCTGAAAAGTAAACCATTCATTATCACAGTATATCCCCAGCCTGAGGTTTAAGGAAGAGAAGGTAAATTGATATCCTTTGTGATATATAATGAGAGTAACAACTAATGGATATGTTCTTACCCTAAAACTACACATTAACTATCTGCCCCCTATATCCCATAGAATAGGTGTAGGAGAAAAAATAGGATTGGTAGTTGTTTGACAGGCTACATATTTTGTTATCACAAGTACAACAACCCCTACATTTGGAACTATGGTAAAGAAACAAAGAGCCCCTAAAGCTACTGCTTTCATTACAGCTTCTACCAAACCCTTGGACCAAGACAAGATTCTGGTTTCATGTGATAAATGTACATAAATTGAATCCCTCATGAAAGAAGTACAAGAACTAAGAGAATAAGTGGCAAGACTAAGAAACATCTGGGACAACCAGAAATTTGTCCCAGAGATGCAGGTCAAAACATTGAGGACTTCCAGCAAAGGGAGAGAAGATCTTGGGGACAGAGCACAGCTGGAAGCAGGTCACCAAGACCCACAAGATCAATCCTCCAACTGCATCTTCTGTTCAACTAAAAAATCGGCTCACAGCTCTGGAGGTAGAAAAGCTAGAAACATCTAAAAAAAACAGGAGGAAACAATGACCAAAAATGCCATCACCGCCGGACAAATGGCCAAAAAGAAATGAAAGGTAGTGGTGGTTGGAGATTCACTTCTCAGGGGTACCGAAGCACCTATCTGCCGGCCAGACATGTTGTCCAGGGAGGTGTGCTGTCTGCCTGGTGCCAAAATTTGAGATATTGTGGAAAGATTGCCTAGACTCATCAAGCCTATGGACCATGCTCCTATGCTGCTCATCCATGCTGGCACAAATGATACAGCTAAATATCCTACTGAACATATCATATGAGACTTAATGGCTTTGGGTCAGAGGGTGAAGCATCTAGGTGCGCAGGTGGTGTTCTCATCGACCCTCCCTGTCGAAGGTAAAGGCTGAATGAGAGAAGCTTGCATCTTGGAGATAAATGGGTGGCTGCGTGGTTGGTGCTGACAAGAGTGCTTTGGTTTCGTAGACCATGGGATGATTTCCCAAGAGGTACTGAGCAGTGATGGTGTCCATCTGTTAAGGAAAGAAAGGAGAGTCTTCAGCAACAGGCTGGCTAAAGTACTAAAGAGGGCTTTAAACTAAAATTGATGGGGATGGGTATAAAAGGCCACAAACCATAATTAACCCCAAGGAAGGTAGGATATCTAATGCCTCTATAGAAGAGAAAAAAAGAGTAACGTCTGGAGAGCCTTGTATACCAATGCCTGTAGTATGGGAAACAAATTTCTAGATCTTGAGGCTACAATAATGGAAGTAGACTTGGATTTAGTGGTGGTCATGGAGATGTGATTCATGGAGAACCATGACTCGGGTGTTGCTATACCTGGCTATAATCTATTCAGGAAGGACAGAGTAGGAAAAAAGGGTGGAGGAGTGGCATTATATGCTAAAAATGATATCAAAGTGATGGAACTGCAGGATACATGGGGTAAGGAAGAAGCGCTGTGGGTTAAACTGGAAAGAGGGAAAGGAAAATGTATCTATATCGGAGTGATATATAGACTACCCTCAAAGTCAGAGGAAATGAACAGGGACTTAATTGAAGACATCCGCAAGATAGCTAGGAAAGGGGAAGTACTACTGATAGGAGACTTCAATATGCCGGATGTTGAATGGAGTGTCCCTGCCGCGGTGTTGTCTAGAAGCAAAGAGATCTTAGATTCCCTACAGGAATAATTGTTTCAGCAGTGGGTAACGGAACCAACGCAGGATGGAGCTATTCTGGACCTGATGCTTATGAATGGAGAGAACGTTTCTGACGTCAAGGTGGCAGACCATTTGGCATTTACTGATCATCGAATGGTGTGGTTCAATATTAAAACAGAAGAGAGGGCTCATTTGAGATTGAAGGTCCTGGATTTCAAAGGAACTAACTTTGCCAAGATGGGGGGATTTCTCAAGGAACAGTTAGTAGGATAGGAACAGCTGAAGGATGTAGAACAGCAATGGACAAGACTGAAGGAGCTATATTAAAGGCAGCTAACCTTTATGTTAAAAAGTTATCCCCTCCGAAGGGACACCACCTTGAAGGGGTGGAGGGGCTTCCGTGTTTCAATGACTCAGAGGGCTATGCTGAAGGGTTACCCATATCAGACAGGCCTCTGAGGAGAAACCAGACAAAGAGTGTCCCAAACTGGAGGATCCAAGATGGCATCGAGGGAGGACATACGTTAGTTGAGTTCCTGTTTTACACCAGAATACCTGAAGAAGTAGGCGCGCTCCCCAGAGAATGGGGACGAGAAAAGGCAAAGCCGTGGTGTTGTCCTCCTCGAACACGGCTGGGGTTCCCACCACTTCTCAGCCTACTTTGGAGAGATTCGGGGTCATAAGGTTGGGGATATCGGTTCCTGCTTCGGGGAACAGCAAGGCTTTATCGCCGAATCTCAGTGGAGAGGGAGTGAATTTGAGTCCCCCTGCTGGCACGACCCCTCCAAGACCCGGAAACAGTAACGCTTCGCTATGGAGGTCGACAGTAGAAACGCCCAAAGTGGATTAGGATTTTCACGCGACCCGAGGAGGTCCTGGTGCAGCATCGACTCCGGATAATAAACCAACTGGGGGATTGGAGATTGAGCTCTTCCCCCCGAAGATATCTGGAGCGGTTTCTGTGGAGAAATTGGATCTGGTGAAGCCAATAATGTCACAATGGACGTACTATGGGAAGTGCTGCAGAGTGTGAATAACTCTCTTCTTCAGATGTTTAAAAATTTTCAGGAATAAACATGTGAGTTAAAGAATTTATATTAATACTTATCTAACAAAGTGGAAGTCCAAGATATAAAAATAGAGACTTTGACTACGGAAATGGTTTCTCTACGAAAATCAGTTAATTTGGTAATGAAAGACAGCCATGTTTCTTGTAAAAATTGGAATTTCTGGAGAACCAATTAAGGAAAAATAACTTGAGAATGATAAATTTTCCTATAACATCCTATATATCAGCTACTGAACTGTTGAAGAAATATTTCTCTGATATTTTACAAATACCTTCTGATAGCCACCCTCTGGTATCTAAAGTGATTAATATTTCCCTTAAAATTTTCTTTATCAGAGAAAAGAGATGTGAACTTAACTGACATTTTGGAAAATTCAGAAATTACAGATAGAGTTATATTATTAGTGACTTTCGCCTTTGATTTAGATAGGACCAATGTTTTGAAATTGTATTTCCGACACATGGCTGATAGTTTTTTGGGTTCAAAGATGAATATATTTCCTGACATATCAAAGGAATCGCAGACTAGGAGGCGTGAATTCTTGGCTTTTAAGCCAGGAATCATTGCCCTAGGTGGGACCTTCCTAGTGCGATTCCCTTGTAAGTGTTTTATTTCCTTATTACTTATTTGTTGAACCTAAGAAATTACAAGAGTTTGTGGAGTTGAAAGAACAGATGAAGAACCCTCTGCAGCAACTTCCTTTAGTTACCACTGTACCGGCTGCAATTACCGATTAACCTTCCTCCCTCAGAAAATATGAATTGTAAGATTAACCATTTTGAGTTTTTCTTATTTTCTTTGAGATTGTTTTCCTGATCTTGCATCTCCCAATTGTGGACAATTATATAATATATATTGATGAGAGAAAATGTTTTCTTGTTCCTTTATATTAATTTCTGTTTTTCCTTACATTTATGTGATAAATGTGAATGTAATTAAGTAAAATGATTAAAAAAAAAAAAAAAAAAAAAAGAAAATTACATAAAAGTAAGAGGAAAAGAAGGCCGTTTTCCTGCTTATTTTCGAAGGAGAAGGCCGGCCATCTTCCGACACAAATCGGGAGATGACCGGCCTTCTCCTAATGCCGGCCAAATCGGTATAATCGAAAGCCGATTTTGGCCGGCTTCAACTGCTTTCCGTCGCAGGGCTGGCCAAAGTTCACGGGGGCGTGTCGGCAGTGTACCGAAGGCGGGACAGGGGCGTGGTTAACAGATGGCCGGCCTCGGCCGATAATGGAAAAAAGAAAGCCCGCCCTGACAAGCATTTGGCCGACTTTATTTGGTCCCTTTTTGTTCACGACCAAGCCTCGAAAAGGTGCCAGAACTAACCAGTTGACCACCAGAGGGAATCGGGGATCACCTCCCCTTACTCCCCCAGTGGTCACCAAACCCCTCCCACCCAAAAAAAAAAATTAATACATTTTTTGCCAGCCTCTATGCCAGCCTCAAATGTCATACCCAGCTCCATGACAGCAGTATGCAGGTCCCTTGGGCAGTTTTTAGTGAGTGCAGTGCACTTCAGGCAGGCGGACCCAGGCCCATCCCCCCCTACCTGTTACACTTGTGGTGGTAAATGGGAGCCCTCCAACCTCCCCCCAAACCCACTGTACCCATATGTAGGTGTCCCCCTTCACCCCGTAGGGCTATGGTAGTGGTGTACAGTTGTGGGGAGTGGGTTTTGGGGGGGGCTCAGCACCCAAGGTAAGGGAGTTATGCAGCTGGGAGCAATTTGTGATGTCTATTGCAGTGCCTCCTAGGGTGCCCGGTTGGTGTCCTGGCATGTGAGGGGGACTAGTGCACTATAAATGCTGGCTCCTCCCATGACCAAATGGCTTGGATTTGGCCGGGTTTGAGATGGCCGCCATTAGTTTCCATTATCAGCAAAAGCCAATAGCGGCCATCTCTAACGCTGGCGATCTCTAAGGGCGGCCCAAATGTTGAGATTTGGCCGGCCCTGACCGTATTATCGAAACAAAAGTTGGCCGGCCATCTTGTTTCAATAATACAGTCGGGTACGCCGCTTGACGGGGCCGTCATTAGAGATGGCCGCCTTTATAGATGGCCGGCCCCATTCGATTATGCCCCTCTCTGGTACTCAAATGTAGTAGCTGAAAAGATAAGGGTAAGGAGGTTAGCCTTCACACGGTATAAGATGACTCAGAAAGATGAAGACAGGAGAGAAGCGAAAAGAAGCTGGAAAAGCTGTCAGGAAAGCGAAGCGGCAAATGGAGGAAAAGATAGCTAATACGGTAAAATTGGGGGATAAGACCTTTTTCAGATAAGTAAGTGACAAGAGGAAGTGCCATAATAGCACTGTGAGGCTCAAAGCTGAGAGAGAGAAATATGTGGAAGATGATAAGGATAAAGCTGAACTGCTTAATAATTATTTTAGCTCTATGTTCATGGATGAAAGGCCGGCAGTAGGGCTGCAGAAAACAAAGGCTAAAGGGGATGGATGGATGGTAGACCATTTGCGGAGGACTGTGTTCGTGAGGAGCTAGCCAAACTAAAAGTAGACAGAGCGATGGGGCCTGATGGGATACACCCGAGGGTGCTCAAGGAACTCGGAGAAGTTCTGTCGGCTACGCTGACAGACATCTTCAATGCTTCCTTAGAAACTGGAGTGGTCCTGGTGGATTGGAGGAGGGTGGATGTGGTTCCTTTGCACAAGAGTGGAAGTAAGGAGGAGGTTGGGAATTACAGACCTGTCAGTCTGACCTCAGTGGTGAGTAAGCTAATGGAAACCAGTGCTTTTTTTGTAGAAAAAAAGGTGCCGGTACTCATTGTGGGTGGAGTCACCACATATGACTCCACCCCTATTACAGCCACACCCACATTAGCCACACCCCTTATACCAGCCATAGCGGGTATAAACAGACATCACTGAAAATATTATACTAGTATAGGAGAAAAAAATAACATGATTTTTTTTCATTATAAATAATTTCTGTAAGCTGATACAGCTCCAGTAAATAAGACAGCAGATGTAAACTCTCAAATTGGACATATTCCAGATACTAAAATGAAAATAAAATTATTTTTTCTACCTTTGTTGTCTGGTGACTGTTTTTCTGATCATGCTGGCTCGGTATCTGATTCTGCTGCTATCTGTTTTCTTAACTCCATTTCCAGGGCTTCCTTTCCATTTATTTCTTTACTTTCCGCCTTTCTTCTTCATTTCTTCATCCACCCATGTCTAGCAACCCTCCTCTCCCCCCTGCCCTCCCCTCCATCCACCCATGTCCAGCATTTCTTCTCTCTCCGTTCCCTCTCCTCCATCCACCTATGTCCAGCAACCCCCATGTCCCCCCTGCCATCCACCCATGTCCAGCAACCCCCCTGCCATCCACCCATGTCCAGCGATTCTCTCTTCCCCCTGCCATCCACCCATGTCCAGCGACCCTCCTGTCCCCCTGCCCTCCCCTGCCATCCATCCATGTCCAGCAACCCCCTATCTCCCCTGCCATCCACCCATGTCCAGTGATTCTCTCTTCCCCCTGCCATCCACACATGTCCAGCAACCCTCCTGTCCCCCCTGCCCTCCTCTGCCATCCACCCATGTCCAGCAACTCCCCTATCCCCCCTGCCATCCACCCATGTCCAGTAACCCCCCTGTCCCCCCTGCCATTCACCCATGTCCAGCAACCCCCCTGTCCCCCCTGCCATCCACCCAGCAACCCCCTCTGGTGCCTCACGCCTGCGACCGTGTAAAAGAAGAAAAATCGTCTCTCGTCGGACGGATGGCCTTCCCTCACTCACTGTGTCCCGCCCTTGCGGAAATAGGAAGTTACATCAGAGGGCGGGACACAATGAGTGAGTGAAGGCCGTCTGTCCGAAGAGAGGCAATTTTTCTTCTTTTACACGGTCGCAGACGCGAGGCACCGCTCCGTCGCTTCATACATTTTTTTTTTAAGGCTGGGTCAGGTGCCGGGCGGAGGAGAAGAGGGTCGTCTGGCGATACGGAGCTGGTAGGGGCAGGTGGGGACTGGGTCGAGGAGGGGACCTAAAAAAAAGATGCCGGCACGCCATACCGGCGCGTACCGGCACAAAAAAAGCACTGATGGAAACACTTCTAAAGAGGAGGATTGTGAGATTTCTTGAACTAAATGGAAAGCGGGACCCGAGGCAGCATGGCTTCACTAGTGGCAGGTCGTGTCAGATGAATCTGACTGTCTTCTTCGACTGGGTGACCAAACAGTTGGATGTGGGAGGGGCGTTTGATGTGGCATACTTGGATTTCAGCAAAGCCTTTGACATGGTTCTGCACAGGCGACTGATAAATAAATTGAGTGTGCTCGGTATGGGACCTACAGTAACCGATTGGGTTAAAAATTGGTTGAATGGAAGGAGACCGAGGGCAGTGGTAAATGGAGCTTGCTCTGAAGAAAAGGATGTCGTCAGTGGAGTACTGCAGGTGGATGCTGTGAAGTCGAGGACTGTTTCAGAATTTAAAAAGGCATGGGATAAGCATGTGGGATTGCTTAGGAAAAGGAAGAGTTAGGGGTTACAGAGGATGAGCAGACTGGGTGGGTCATACGGCCTTTATCTGCCATCATGTTTCTATAATGATGACCTATGGGCATCCGGACCACTTGTAAGTATGTTTCCTCCTCTTTGCGAGTACATTGTAGCACAGGAACATAAGAACATAAGAGTAGCCATAGTGGGTCAGACCAATGGTCCATCTAGCCTAGTATCCTGTTTTCCAAACAGTGGCCAAGCCAGGTCACAAATATCTGCCAGAAACCCAATTAGCGGCAACATTCCATGCTACCAATCTCGGGGCAAGCAGTTGCTTCCCCATGTCTGTCTCAATAGCAGAATATGGACTTTTCCTCTAGGAATTTGTTCAGACCTTTTTTAAACCCACTCAGGATTTTGTAGACTTCTATTGTATCTTCCCTCGTCCATCTCTTTTCCAAGCTGAAGAGCCCTAACCTCTTTAGCCTTTCCTCATACAAGAGGAGTTCCATCCCCTTTATCATTTTGGTCACTCTTCTTTGAACCTTTTCTAATTCCACTATATCCTTTTTGAGATAGGGCAACCAGAACTGAACGCATTACTCAAGGTATGGTTGCACTATATAGCAATACAAAGACATTTTAGTATTTTCAGTCCTATTCACCGTCCCTTTCCAAATAATTCCTAGCATCCTGTTTGATCTTTTGGCTGCTGCCGCACACTAAGCAAAAGATTTCTGCATATTATCTAGAATTACACCTAGATCTTTTTCTTGGTGCTGACCCCCAAGGAGGACTCTAGCATCAGTTAACTATGATTTGGATTCTTCTTTCCAATGTGCATCACCTTGCATTTGTCCACATTAAATTTCATCTGCTATTTGGATGCACAGTCCTTCAATTTCCTAAGGTCTTCCTGAAATATTTCACAGTCCGCACTTGTTTTAACAAACTTGAACAGTTTTGTATCATCTGCAAATTTAATCACCTCACTCGTCGTTCTGAATTCCATATCATTTATACATATGTTAAATAGCACTAGTCCCAGTACAGATCCCTGCAGCACTTCACTGTTCACCCTCCTCCACTGAGAAAAATGACCATTTAACCCTACCATCTGTTTTCTGTCCAATAACTAATTCCTAATCCACACCAGAGCATTGCCTTCTATCCCATGACTCTTAAATTTTCTAAGGAGTCTGTCATGAGGAACTTCATCAAAACCTTTCTGAAAATCTAGATACAATACATCAAAAGGCTCACCTTTATCCACGTTTATTCACATCTTCAAAGAAATGAAGCAAATTGGTGAGGCGAGACTTCCCTTGGCTGAACCCATGCTGACTCTGTCCCAATAAACCATGTTTGTCTATCAGGCTCATTTTCGAAAGAGAAGCACCCATCTTTCGACACAAATCGGAAGATGGGCGTCCTTCTCCCAGGTTCGCCCAAACTGGAATAATCGAAAGCCGATTTTGGACGTCCTCAACTGCTTTCCATCGCGGGGACAATCAAAGTTCACGGGGGGGGGGGGGGGGGAGAGTCAGAAGCATAGCGAAGGCAGGACTGGGGCGTGCCTAACACATGGGCGTCCTTGCCCAATAATGGAAAAAAAGGGTGACTTTACTTGGTCCATTTTTTGTTACGACCAAGCTTCAAAAAGGTGCCCGAACTGACCAGATAACCACCGGAGGGAATCAGGGATGACCTCCCCTTACTCCCCCAGTGGTCACTAACCTCCTCCCACCCTAAAAAAAAAAATCTTTACAAATATTTTTTCCAGCCTCTATGCCATCCTCAAATATCATACCCAGCTCCATGACAACAGTCTGCAGGGTCCCTGGAGCAGTTCTAGTGGGTACTGCAGTGCACTTCAGGCAGGCAGACCCAGGCCCATCCCCCCCACCTGTTACACTTGTGGTGGTAAATGGGAGCCCTCCAAAACCCACCAGAAACCCACTGTACCCACATGTAGGTGCCCCCCTTCATCCCTAAGGGCTATGGTAGTGGTGTACAGTTGTGGGGAGTGGGGTTTGGGGGGGGGTTGGGGGGCTCAGCATACAAGGTAAGGAAGCTATGCACCTGGGAGCTTTTTCTGAAGTCCACTGCAGTGCCCCCTAGGGTGCCCGGTTGGTGTCCTGGCATGTCAGAGGGACCAGTGCACTATGAATGCTGGCTCCTCCCAAATGGCTTGGATTTGGTTGTTTCTGAGATGGGCGTCCTTGGTTTCCATTATCACCGAAAAGTGGGGACGACCATCTCTAAGGTAGACCTAAATGTTGAGATTTGGGCGTCCCCGACCGTATTATCGAAATGATAGATAGCCACTCATCCTGTTTTGATAATACGGGTTTCCCCGCCCCTTTGCGGGGACGTCCTGCGAGGACGTCCTCAGGAAAAGTTGGGCGCCCTATTCGATTATGCCCCCACATGTTCCATAATTTTATTCTTTATAATAGTTTCCACCATTTTGCTCAGTACAGACATCAGGCTTACCAGTCTGTAGTTTCCCAGATCATCCCTGGAACCCTGTTTAAAAATCGGCGTCACATTGGCCACCTTCCAATCTTCAGGTACTGTGGACGATTGTTTTTAAAAAAATATCTTTATTGAATCAGAGAATCAGTAAAATACATATAACAAAGTGCAACAAAGCAATACCATAAAACACATTACAAGTCATAGCAGGAAACACAAAGGCAAATGCAAACTCAACATACACTTCCCAGTCTGCCAAGCTTCCAAGATAAACATCAGCTCCCCACTCTGATTCATAGTGTTTTTAATTTTATCCCCCCACCACCCTCACCATACCCCCCCCCCACGCCCCTACCCTCCCCCACCCACCACCAGGACATTCAAAGAGCAACATCCACTACAGCAGTCTCTGACACATACAAAGAGACATATCTGCTCCACAAATCACGGTACTGACGGTGCCCCACCAGGGTCAAGAACTTGAGAGAAGTAAGCGACCAACTGGCCATTTCCCTCATAAAGCCATGCCAGACAATTATAGAAGGAGGAGCCGAATCAGCCGAGGACTGCAGGATGCATTTCTTGATAAGGAAGGTCGCTAATAACACAAATTTGCACTGTGCCTCCCACCCTTCTGTAACAGAGAAGCCGCACTGCCCAGCAGCACCACTGAATAGGACCAATCAAAAGTACAACACAATGTGTCTTCAATGACTCCCAGCACCCCAACCCAAAGCAAAGACAATGCCAGGCACTCTATAAAGGAATGGAGAAATGTGCCAACTCTCACCTTACACTTCACACACAAGTCACTGTCCCACAGATCCATAGCCTTCCCCCTCTGCTTAGTGATGTGTACTCTGTGTAGAACCCTAAACTGGATATCTTGCAATGCCGCATTAGGTGTCACTGTATGAACACTTTCAAATGCAGCCCCCAACTGAGCCTCTGAGACACGCTCCACAACGTCCTGACTCTATTCCTCAGCTAATCTTGTCAAATCATGAGCCTTACTGGAGTCCCGCAAAAACTGGTACCACTGGGAAAGCCTATTTAATTTGGGTGACAAATTTAGAAAAAATAGGTCCAGTTGTTGGAAAGCCATGGACATCCCACAACGGCGCTCAATGGATAGGACATAATCCCGCACCTGAAGGTATGCAAAAAAATGAGAACCAGGGACACTCCATGCACGCTTGATTTGATCAAAAGATGGAAAGTCTTTGCCCCCCAATTGCCTCAAATGCCCCAAATACCGACAACCGCTCTCGGCCCATCACTTGAACACGGAAGGGCCACATCCAGCAGGGAAGTTGGGATTGCCCACTAAGGGGAATAAAGAACCACCTCCTCCCCCGATTCCAGCTCGAACTCACCACCATCCCCAATCTCGCCTCAGAGCACCCAGATAAGGGTTCCCCTGTAAAACTACCAAACCCCGTGGCTGCTGAGAACCTAACACTGCAAAAGGGTGATAAGGGGTACTTCAGCTCTCCCAAAAGTCCACTGGGGCAAAGAAAGTGGCTCCCGACTGGATCTCATGCACCCACTAAAGAAGCGCTAAAACATTATACATTCTCAGATCAGGAAACCGGACCCCCCCCCCCCCTGACACCCCCCCCCCCCCCCCCCCCCCGAGGCCTGCCAAGAGTTAGTTTTGCAAAAGCTATCTGCGGTCGTTTAGCATGCCATATGAAAGAACTAATGATGCTGCAGAATATGCAGTCCTCTGATCCACGTACCCAGAGAGGTAGCATTTGTAAAGGATACAACAGTTTAGGCAGAAGGACCATTTTAACTAATGCTACTTGACCCAAAACGTTCACAGGGAGGTCTGCCCAATGGCAACACAATTGTTTGATAATATCTAATTTTTCTAAGATTTTTTTCTTGTAAACCCAGGCCTGATCTGCCCCCAAATATACCCCAAGGTATTTAAGGCCCACCCCAGCCCATGACAAGGGAAAGTTAGGCAGAGAAGCATTCACACAAGGTCAACTGATGGGTAATGCCTCCGACTTCCCAAAATTTATACTAAGGCCAGAAAATGCTCCAAACTCCCGTATAATAGCCATTACCTGCAGCAAACCAAAAGACGCATTATCCAGCACTAGGAGCATATCATCCGCAAATAGGTTGATCCTATAGTCCCTGCCTCCCAAGGACACCCCCTTCAGGACGGGATCCTGGTGAATTTGCGCCACGAGAGGCTCCAACGACAATATAAATAAGAGGGGTGATAGCGGGCATCCCTGCTGGGTTCCCCCATCCAGCAAAAATTTCTCAGTCAGAACGTCATTAATAATAATCTGAGCTGAAGGGTTGCTATAAAGCGCATGAAACCAGTCTAAGAAAGCCCCCCGAAAACCAAAGCGCTGCAGCACCCAAAACAAATACTCCCAAACCACTTTATCAAAGGCCTTTTCTGCATCCAGACTGGCCAGAATAGCATCCCCCGATTTAAGGCTATCCTCTAACAAAATACGACTCACCTTCAATATATTAGCGGAAGCGTACCTTCCCGGGACGAATCCCACCTGGTCCTTATGAACCAGGAGGGGCAGAAAAGAATTAAGCCTGGATGCCAAGGCAGCTGCTAGAATCTTGACATCCTGATTTAGCAGCGAGATGGGCCTATAAGGTCAGCAGCCTTTCCCAGCTTAGGGAGGACCGCGATATAAACATGATTCATGGACGGGCCCATATTATGAGAATCTCTCAGGTCTTCACACATTGGGATAAAGGAAGGAACCACCATATCCTGCAAAATTTTATAAAATTCTGTACCAAGGCCATCCGGACCTGGCGCCTTAGCCAACCTCAGCTGCCGAATGACTCCCTGCACCTCAACCCCCTGCAGAGGCGCATTAAGAAGCGCCAGCTGATCCGATGTCACTGAAGGGAGATTCACTTTAGTAAAGAACTCCTCTCAACTCTCAGCTGAAAAAGGGCTTTTACCATAAAGGTTGGTATAAAACTGGATGAACTCCTTCTGAATGGCTTCCCTACCAACATGATTAGTCCCTGCAGCATCCCGGATTCGACCAATGTAACTTTTAGCTGACCTCTGCTTTATCAAAGATGCCAGCAGCTTACCAGTCCTATTACCCCATTGATGCAGACGGTACTTATAGAGTTTAAAGCTATAAAGTGCCCTAGCATCCAACACCACTTGAAGCTGTTTCTGAACTTCAAAATACACCTTGCGAGATACGTCGGATGGGGTGAGAATAAAAGCTCTCCTAGCAGCTCCTAATTGCTTCGCAAGGTCATGAATTTCACGTTCCCTGGCCTTGTTCAAAGATGTAGTGTACGCTATAATTTTGCCTCGGATCACCACCTTTGCCGCTTCCCAATAAATTTGAGGTCCCACTGACTCAGCATCATTCTCGGTGACGTAATCCAACCATCCCTGGCGCAGATATGTACGAAACTCCAGATCCTGGTAAAGGGCAGGGTTCATACGCAAACGGAAAGTGTCAACCCGATCTCCCCACTCTAACTCAACCCACACTGGGGCATGGTCAGAAACCTCAGGCATCCCTATCCCTGCCTTAACAGCCCCTCGGACCATAGAGTGCTACATCAAACTATAATCCAAGCATGCATGGACCCCATGAAGGTGAGAAAAGAATGTATAATCGCGTTCATCTAAATTTTATTTATTTTATTTATTTATTGCATTTGTATCCCACATTTTCCCACCTTTTTGCAGGCTCAGTGTAGCTTACAATACGATATGAATGATGGAAATACAATTTGTTACAACTTGGTTATGGATTACATTGTGAAGAGTTATGCGAGACAATCAAAGTGTTGTTAAGGAATATAAACACTGGAACAAAACCTTGAAACATTGGAAGGAGACAGCGGGAGGTTAAAAGGGCATTATGTATGGTATACATATTTCTGTGAGTAAAGGTATGAGTGAGGTGAGACTACGGGGGATGAGAGTTCAGAAGTGGATGTATTGATGCATTAGTGAACAGTGAGTGTGGACTTTATGTGTTTTGCTTCTTTCCGTAAATTTTTTCAAAAAGATGGATCTTCAGTAATTTGCGGAAGGAGGTTTGCTCGTGGATCGTTCTCAGGTTGCGCGGCAGTGCATTCCAGAACTGCGTGCCCACGTGAGAAAAGGTTGACGCGTGTAGCGTCTTGTATTTTACGCCCTTGCAATTAGGGAAGTGGAGGTTGAGGAAAGTTCGGGATGATCTTTTGGCGTTTCTGGGTGGTAAGTCTATTAACTCAGACATGTAGGCTGGAGCTTCGCCGTGAATGATTTTGTGGATTAATGTGCATACTTTAAAAGTAATGCGTTCCTTGAGTGGAAGCCAATGTAGCTTCTCTCGTAAGGGTTTTGCACTTTCATATTTTGGTTTTCTGAAGATGAGTCTGGCTGCTGTATTCTGGGCTGTTTGAAGTTTCCTCAGTATTTGCTCTTTGCAACCTGCGTATAGTGAGTTGCAGTAATCCAGATGGCTTAATACGAGGGATTGCACTAGGCAGCGAAAGACGGATCTTGGGAAGAATGGTCTTATTCTTTTCAGTTTCCACATGCAATAGAACATCTTTTTGGTTGTATTGTTTGCATGAGTTTCGAGTGTTAAGGGGCGGTCGATAGTGACTCCAGGGATTTTTAGCGTTTCTGAGATTGGAAGGTTTAATTTTGGTGTGTTTATAGCGGTAAATTCGTTCGTGTTGTATTGGGAGGTGAGTATCAGGCATTGAGTTTTTTCTGCATTTAATTTCAGACGAAATGCATCTGCCCATGTGTTCATGATGTGTAGACTTTGATTGATTTCGTTATAGATTTCTTTGATGTCCTGTTTGAAAGGGATGTATATTGTTACATCACCGGCGTATATATATGGGTTGAGGTTATGGTTTGATAGGAGTTTTGCCAAAGGGATCATCATTAGGTTGAAAATGGTTGGTGAGAGGGGTGATCCTTGTGGTACTCCACATTCAGGTGTCCATGCATTAGATGTGGTTGAATTTGATGTAACTTGATACGAACGCTGTGTTAGGAACCCCTTGAACCAGTTCAGGACATTTCCTCCAATACCGAAATATTCAAGTATGTGTAATAGGATTCCGTGGTCAACCATATTGAAGGCACTTGACATGTCAAATTGTAGGAGGAGTATATTGTTTCCAGTTGCTATTATTTGTTTAAATTTAGTCATAAGGGTGACTAAGACCGTTTCTGTGCTATGATTTGATCGGAATCCTGATTGGGCATCATGCAGTATTGAGTGTTTGTTTAGATAGTTTGTGAGTTGTTTCGTTACCATACCTTCAGTTATTTTGGTTATTAGTGGTATGGATGCTACTGGTCTGTAATTGGTTATTTCGCTCGTGCTTTTCTTTGTGTCTTTAGGAATTGAGGTGAGTAAGATTTTTCCTTTTTCTTTTGGGAAACGTCCGTTTTGTAGCATGAAGTTTACGTGGTTCGTTAGGTCTATTATGAATTGTTGAGGAGCAGATTTCATGAGGTTATTTGGGCAAATGTCTAGTTTGCAGTGGGATTTGGCAAATCTTTTAAGTGTTTCAGAGATGAGGTCTTCTGATAGTAGTTCGAATTCGGTCCAGGTTCTGTCTGCTGGGTATGTTCCTTCTTCTGGATCTAGACAATCTAGAAGTGTGGCGTATTCAATAGGGCTAGCGGGTATTTTGAGTCGTAATTGTATAATTTTCTCCTTGAAATATTTTGCAAGGTTGTCTACATCTGGTATGTCTTTGCCGTTGTTTGTGACTGGTGTGGTGTCTAACAGTTTGTTCACAAGGTTGAAGAGTTTATGTGTACCTTTGTAGTTTGGTCCTATTATTGTTTTGTAATGTAGTCTTTTAGTCTGTTTTATGGTATATTTGTATTTTCTCCGAAGTAATTTCCAGGCGTTTAGTGTTTGTTCGTCTCTCTTTTTGTTCCATACGCGTTCTAGTTTTCTGACTTGTGTTTTAAGTGTTTTCAGCTCTTCGGTGAACCATGGATTTGATTTTTTCCTGTGCGATGTTCTGGTTTGGATTGGGGCAATTTTGTCTAGTGTTGTTGTACATAAATCGTCCCATTCTTGGAGGAATTGGATGGTGTCAGCATTTGTTGACCATTCGTTCTGGTAGATCTGTTGCCAGAATGTTGTGGGGTCTATTTTTCCTCTCGTTGTGTATGTTGTTCGTTCATGTTTATTGATTGTGTTTATGTGTGTTTTTCGCCAGCAGAGAGAGACATTTGCTTTATGGTGGTCTGACCATAATGTAGGTGTCCATCTTGTGTCGGTGAGTATGATTGTTGAATCCAGTTCGAATTTGCTTGTTATGATATCTAGTGTGTGTCCTTTTTTGTGTGTTGGTTGCGTGTTGGGTGCTTGCAGATCCCAGAGTTTTAAGAATTCTTTGCATTCTCGTGTGCTTGGTGAGGTATCATCTTCTAGGTGTAGGTTGATGTCTCCTATTATAAGGATGTTTGAGGCAGATACACAGGAGTTCGAGATGAAGTCCATAAGTTGTGTTTGGGAGTCTTGCCATTTTCCTGGTGGCCTGTAGAATAGGATTGTGTTCAGGTGTCCTATTAGGTTTGGGTGATTAATCCTTGTCGATGCAATTTCAAGTTGTGGTGAGATGGATTCACCCGTGATTGTGATGGTGAATTCGGGTTTGTAAATTATGGCTATTCCGCCTCCTCTTTTTCCATTTCTTGTCCAGTGGGTGATTTTGTATTCTGGTGGGCATGTTTCTAGGATGGCGGGGTCTGTGGGGCTATGGAACCAGGTTTCTGTGATAAATAGAAGGTCTAGATTATCTGTGGTGATCCAGTCTTGTATGTCTACTGAGTTGCTTACTGCTGATCTTGCATTGATGTATCCTAGTTGGATTGAGTGGTATGGTTCTGTGGGGGGTTCGATGTGTTTATTTTTATTAGTTGTCTGTTTCTTCGGTGGTTGAATTTGTTGTTGTTGTTGTTGTTAACTTCTTTTTCTTGGTGGTGTTCATATCCGGAGATTTTTCCTTTTGGTTGGTTATTGTGTCTTTGGATTGATGAGTTGTTGATAGGTTGTACATATGGTTGGTGTATTGTGGGTGAGTTATTATGGATGTTCTTTAGGGTGGGCATTGTGTGTGTGTGAGTGTTGTGTGATTTGTGAGTTATGGGTTTGTTGTTATTTGGGTTGTGGGTTGTGTTTGCATGTAAGAGTAGGGTGAGGCAATGGATGATTAGGAGTGTTTTACTGGTATTCATATCTATGTTTAAGGCGCTGTGACAACATTCAGCTGGTTTACATTCAAAGCAAAGTAGAGCTTAAATTGCATATAGCGTGACAATTCAAAGCGAGGCAAAGTCTACATTTGCATTTAAGCTTGGCTACAGTTCAAAGCGAGGCAAAGCTTACATTTACATTTAAGCTTGGCAACAATTAAAGCTTGGCAACAAGTCAACGCTAAGCAGCCTACATTTGCATTTGAACTTGGCAACAATTCTTACTGATTATGCTTGGTTTATAGTCAGAGCATAGCAAGCCTGTATTTACAATTAGAGCATAATAGTGAGTATTACATATTAATTTAATTATCTTACTGCCCAAGGTGGCTTATTTGTCTGGAGGTCAGAGCAAGCTAGATAGCTGCATTTAAATTAAGCTGTTATCAATGCAAGTATAAAGTTATTTCCTTACCTTTTTTAAAGCGAGGCAAGGCAATTGCATTTAAATCATTGCAGAGAATAATAATATTTTGGCTGAACAGTTCGTTTGTTTAAGATATTTGATGATGATTAAGATAAATGATGCAAATGCCAATAATCCACCACCCCCAACTCTTGAATAAGGAAGTTCACCCCTTTCCCGTCATGATCTTTGGATGGCCTTTTAGGCGGCTTACAATCTATCAATGGATCACTGGTGAAATTAAAATCCCCTCCCAAAATTGAGGGATATTCATCAAATGTAGCCAAGCGCATTGCCAAAAGTATGAAGAACTTGTGTGAGTATGAATTACATAAGTACATAAGCGAGACAGGCTGCTCATATGGGGGTAACTGATTCACGTTGTTGTCTCAAATGCACAAGCGGTGAGGCTACACTTGCCCATGGACTGTGGCAATGTGGAAGTATTTCTAGATATTGGGCGGCGATCTCCAGGTTTTTACAAGAGGTACTAAGTAGGAATTTTAAACTAACGTTTGAAAGAGCAATATTCAGTGTGCCCGGGATGTGGAGTCTGGGCACACGAGGGGAGAAATTATTTCTAGGGAAGGCGTGCATTGTAGGGAAGAAGTGCATATTACAATACTGGTTGCAGGATCACCCTCCCTCCTTTTGGCATTGGAGGAATAAACTTCACGAACTGATGATATGGGAGGCCAGAGGTGCGGGCCTGACACCGGGAAGGCAGCGGAGGTTCTTAGCAGTGTGGGGGACGTATCTGAACACCATCTCGCCACGAGCGCGTAGTCAAATTTTAAATAAACTCCCCTGGCAAAAGTAGTATTGCCTACACGATGCTTCGAGCGTTGCATGGAGGGAAGGGAGGGGGAGGGTAGAGGGGGGTGTAGAGTGGGAGGAGGGAGGGGGGCTTGGGGGGGAAGGGGGGAAAGGTCTGAGCGGTAATGCACGGCTTCTTATTATAGAACATAAAAGTATATATTATTAGGAAATGGGAAATGGTTTCTGTTGAATCACAAGGCTGGGCAAAATAGGAGAAACCAACCAGTGCAATGGTGTACTGCTGACGCCCAGAGGAGGTGCACGGTCAACAGGATCTTTGAAGCAGGAATCATGGGGCAGATGAATGTTAAGATTGGGGGGGGCGAGGGTACAGGGGAGGGGGGGAGAAAAGATTCGAAAACTGTTTGATGAGGACAAGACTCACAATGTTTAATCAGATGTTTATGTTATGTTTACAATGCACTGTAAAACGACTTTGTGTGCTGTTGTCATGTTGTGGAATCATCAATAAAAATGTTGAAATACATAAGTACATAAGCATCGCCATGCTGGGACAGACCAAGGGTCCATTGAGCCCAGCACCCTGTCACCGACAACGGCCAAAAGAACAAGCAATTTGTCCCGCCCCTCCTCGAAATAGTGTATTATTCCCTCGTCCATTCAATAACATTCTGTGACCTTTTCCTCCAGGAAGCCGTCCAACCTTATTTTGAAGTCCGCTAAGTTAACCGCCTTAACCACTTTTTCCGGCAGCGAATTCCAGAGTTTAACTACGCACTGAGTGAAGAAAAATTTCCTCTGATTCGTTTTAAAGTTACCACACTGCACCTTCATCGCATGCCCCCTTTTCCTAGTATTTTTGGAAAGCATAAACAGACGCTCCACATCGACCCGTTCCATTCCACTCATTATCTTATAGACCTCTATCATATCTCCGCTCAGCCGCCTCTTCTCCAAGCTGAAGAGCCCCAGCCTCTTCAGCATTTCCTCATAGGGAAGTCATCCCATCCACTGTATCATCTTTGTCGCCCTTCTCTGCACCTTTTCCAATTCCACTATCTTTTTTGAGGTGCGGCGACCAGAATTGAACACAATACTCGAGGTGCGGTCGCACCATGGAGCGATACAATGGCAGAATAATATCCTCATTTTTGTTTTCAATACCTTTCCTAATGATACCCAACATTCTATTTGCTTTCCTAGCCGCAGCAGCACATTGAGCAGAAGATTTCAACGTATTATCAATGACGACACCTAGATCCCTTTCTCGGTCCGTGACTCCCAACGCTGAACCTTGCATGACTTAGTTATAGTTTGGGTTCCTCTTTCCCACATGCATCACTTTGCACTTGTTCACATTAAACGACATCTGCCATTTAGACGCCCAGTCTCCCAGTCTCGTAAGGTCCTCTTGTAGTTTTTCACAATCTTCCCGAGATTTGACCCAATCTATCCACCCTATCAGATTAACTGTTCACTCGTCCTCTAGATTGTTCACTTGTCTTTAGATTGTTCTCTTGTCTTTTAGATTGTAAGCTCTTTGAGCAGGGACTGTTCTTCTATGTTTAAATTGTACAGCGCTGCGTAACCCTAGTAGCGCTTTAGAAATGTTTGTTAGTTAGTTAGTAGTTGACGACTTTGAATAACTTTGTGTCATCGGCAAATTTGATTACCTCACTAGTTACCCCCATCTCTAGGTCATTTATGAATATGTTAAAAAGCATAGGTCCCAGCACAGATCCCTGAGGGACCCCACTAACTGCCCTTCTCCATTGCAAATATTGACCTTTTAATCCTACTCTCTGTTTCCTATCTTTCAACCAGTTTTTAATCCACAGTAAGACACTATCTCCGATCCCATGTTCCTCTAATTTCCTCTGTAGTCTTTCATGATTTGTCAAACGCCTTCTGAAAATCTAGATACACAATATTAATCGGCTCACCTTTGTCCACATGTTTGTTTACTCCTTCAAAGAAATGCAGCAGATTGGTGAGGCAAGACTTCCCTTCACTAAATCCATGTTGACTTTGTCCCATTAGTCCATGCTTTTGAATGTGCTCTGTAATTTTGTTCTTGATAATAGTCTGTACCATTTTGCCCGGCACCGGTGCATGCTTATGTTTAAAGCTATTACAGAGAACTGACTGTTTCTTCTTTAGTTAACACAGATAAGAGGTAACCTGCAGTAATGTGTCCAACTATTTTTAAAACTTGTTGTTCTGGGCTCTGATTCCCAAGAACTCAAAATTCAGCTAGAATTTACTGGCTTTTTCTCCAGCCTTAGCCAGGGAGAAAGAGAGAAGGATCTCTTTGCTGAGGCCCTGTGAACAGTTATATTTGATAACCTGTGAGCAGCTAGCCTGCTTATTTTCGAAGGAGAAGGGCGGCCATCTTCTGACACAAATCGAGAGATGGCCGGCCTTCTCCTAAGGCCGGCCAAATCGGTATGATCGAAAGTCGATTTTGGCCAGCTTCAACTGCTTTCCGTCACAGGGACGGCCAAAGTTCATGGGGGCGTGTCGGCAGTGTACCGAAGGTGGGATGGGGGCGTGGTTAAGAGATGGCCGTCCTTGGCTGATAATGGAAAAAAGAAGGCAGGCCCGGATGAGCATTTGGCCGACTTTACTTGGTCCTTTTTTCTTCACGACCAAGCTTTGAAAAGGTGCCTGAACTGACCAGATGACCTCCCCTTACTCCCCCAGTGGTCATCAACCCCCTCCCACCCAAAAAAAATTAAAATACATTTTTTTTGCCAGCCTCTATGCCAGCCTCAAATGCCATACCCAGCTCCATCACAGCACTATGCAGGTCCCTGGAGCAGTTTTTAGTGGGTACTGCAGTGCACTTCAGGCAGGTGGACCCAGGCCCATCCCCCCCTACCTGTTACACTTGTGGTGGTAAATGGGAGCCCTCCAAAATCCACCCGAAACCCACTGTAACCACATCTAGGTGCCCCCCGTTACCCTTTAAGGGCTATGGTAGTGGTGTACAGTTGTGGGGAGTGGGTTTTGGGGGGTTGGGGGGGCCTCAGCACCCAAGGTAAGGGAGCTATGCAGCTGGGATCAATTTGTGAAGTCCACTGCAGTGCCCCCTAGGGTGCCCGGTTGGTGTCCCGGCATGTGAGGGGGACCAGTGCACTACAAATGCTGGCTCCTCCCATGACCAAATGCCTTGGATTTGGCCGGTTTTGAGATGGCCGCCATTAGTTTCCATTATCGGCGAAAACCAATGTCGGCCATCTCTAAGAGCGGCCCAAATGTTGAGATTTGGCCGACCCCGACCATATTATCGAAACAAAAGATCGCCGGCCATCTTGTTTCAATAATACGGTCGGGCACGCCGCTTTACGGGACCGTCATTAGTGATGGCCGCCCTTATAGATGGGCGCCTCCGTTCGATTATGCCCCTCTATATGTCCTAATCTCCTCAGGTACTATTTAGATAGTAAATAAATGCTTAGATAATATTATAATTGATCCATATTTCAGTTACCTGTTATTGTTTGCTAATTGCACCTGTTCTGTTCATTGTTCTAATTTTTCATGACAATAAACGTTTCTAGTTTATTGCCTCTGCTTGTCCGGACTGACTAAGAATTCTGGTGGTTTGTGTGTTGAGTCTGTGGGCGCATTCTAGGAACTGTGGGACCACTGGGAGTGTGGCCCTAGTAACCTAAGAATCAGTGAGGATAATTTGAGAGCGGGAGACTTGCCCATAGGCAGTTGGCACCCAGTCAGTGGGAGGAGGGTGGTAATGTAGATTTTCAAGTGGCAGGTGCAGGCAGACCTGAGGTGTGCTGGGTCCTTTTAAGTGGCCACAGGGTAGCCCCAGGTGGGTAGATAGGTGTTTTGTGACACAGAGTATCCACCAGTAGTTCTCTTTTGCACATTAACAAATTGGTCTCTAAGAAAGAGCTCACAGACAGTCATTTGTAGCATAGAGCACACTTCTAGTAGTGCTTTCTGTTGGGGTTCCCCTCATACTCAGGGTGACCTTTCCCAACTACCCTTCTTTCAGGCATTCATTCCATCTAGGTTGGCCCTTGATTATACTGATACTTTGCCTGGTTCAGTATTCAGGCTTCGCTGGGTGATAAAAGATCCAGGGTTAGAGAGTTTGGGCTATATGCGAATTAGGCTATTCCAGGCCTGACCTTATGCAAATCCAGCCCATATGTTACCTCCTCCAAGTCCCGGTTTGTGGGATGATTCACCCGTTAATCCAGTCCTCTTTCACATAGAATGGATGAACTGAATCCCTTTCACTGGCATACTGAGGAATCTCAGTTCAACAGCCTCCACCCCTTGGACAGGACTTTACCTCACCGTGATCTTGTGGTCCTGTCCTCCAGCCCACGGTTGTTAGTCCTAATCTTCAAAATACAATAGTATTTTCTTCACACTGCAGTCCCCACAACCGCATTGTACAACTTCTCTTCAGTAACCTCACTAATGGGGTCTTTTACTAAAGCTTAGCTTGAGTTATCTACAGCAGGGCCCATGGGAATAAAATGGGCCCAGCTGCAGATAACTTGAGCTAAGCTTTAGTAAAAGACCCCCCAAAGGAAGGTACCTTCTTCTTGTTAAAGGTCCAGTCTCTGAGAATGCCAAATCCTCTCTGTTCAACTTCTCTGGTTCTCCTTAGGGGTCTGGGCCCTGTGATTCTCAGCCCATGCATTTCCAGCTTCCTTCCTGGAAACCAAACCGTGCCCTTTCTGGAACACTCTCCTTCCTTCCAGATGGGACCAGAACTTTTCTATCTGGTCTCTCTTCTTAAAAGGGAAATGCCCTCTTAAGTTCACTGGTGGGGCCCCTCTTACCTATCAGCCTTAAAAGGGCAAGACCACTTCCTACAGCCTTCTTGATTCTGTGAATGTTACGATATCTTTTACATTCTCATATGTACCTTTGTCAGCCGACCAAGGTCCTTCTCCAGGATTTTCTTCCATGAAAACAGAATTATTAGTTTAGCTTAGAGGTTTACAGCATTTTTTCAGTCTCACAATTCCATTTTTAGCCTTCCTCCTTTCAAACGTATACCTGAAAAACTTCTTGTCACCCTTCCTTACATTTCCAGCCATTTGTTCTTTTCATGGGTATATTTGGAGGGGCAAGGGGGGCAGTGCTTCCCAAATGAGCTGCCACCCCATCCTCCAATCCCCCGAGCTGCTGGAAGCCTCAGTGAAAAAGCAGTACGCACACTGCTTTAGACCTGCCCCCAGAAGCCTTTCTTTCTCCTTCCACTTCTTGTTCCCACGTAGGTGGGAAGCTGTAGGAGAGAGAGAAGAGCTTCCGGAGCAGGTCAAAAGCAGCATGCATACTGCATTCTCGCTGAGGCTGCCGGCAGCTCGGGGGATTAGAAGACTGGTGGGGGGGGGGGGGGGCAATACCGGGCACCATGGGGCTGGAAGGAGAGAAAGAACTGGAAAACTGGTGGTGGTGGTGGCAGCGGGAGGCTGGAAGGAGTGCAAGAGAGATTTTTTTTTTTTAGTTTTGTATTTTGCAGAATACAGGAGAAAAAAAAACATTTCTGTTTCTCTGTTACCAGTATTGCCCTACTTGCTTAGTCTGGCTTTCTTGGGTAGAGAGAAGGGTGGGGGGGGGGGGGGGGGGGGTGTCTCCATTTCAGTTTTTGTCTGAATGGGTTTTTTTTGTGGTCCCCTATGTGTATATATATATATATATATATATATATATAAAATGTGCTGGCTTCATATTCAGTGCTTTAGTCTTGGGTGTGTATGTGTTTTGAATAACTATCATGAATATGTATAAGATGTATATATGCAAATGAATATGCTAATGTGCCATGCCCCACCCTTTGCCCCCCCAAATGAAACTGTCAAACTATGCCCATTCTTCCTTTTGTCTTTTACCTACCATATAGCTCACTTCACTGCTTTCAATTTATCTGTTATGCTTTTCTGTGTTCCTCTTCTTGGGTTCTGTATTTCATGAATGCCACCTCTTTTGCTTTTATTCAGCCACTTGTTTGGAGATCCATATCAGTTTCCTTTTTCTCTTGCTTTTATCTACTCTCCTTATATAAAGGTCCGTTGCCATTTTTATAGTACCTTTCAACTTGGACCACTATCTTTCTACTTCTCTTACGTCCATTTTTATAGTACCTGTCAACTTGGACCACTATCTTTCTTTCTACTTCTCTTACGTGTTCCCACCCATCAGCTTTTTCTTCAGGTACTCCCCCATTGTACTAAAGTCAACACATTTAAAATCCAGTTATTAAGGGGTGGAGGGGTGCTGTGGAGCACCTTGTGAGACAGCAGCACTGAAACAGCTCCTGCTGATTCCTTTTTATGTAGGAAGATATCCATTTCAATCCACAGTTTTTTGCCAACATTTCTGCTGTACTTTGTCTCCTATTGTGATGGCTATGGGGAAAACTGGAAAAAGACACAGGATTGAGCCCAACTCTCCTCAGAAGGACTCTGCTTCCAAGGCTAAGGATGGTGGTTCAGCAGCCATATTCAGTGAGATCTGTGCTCTGAAAGATCTCTTGTCTGAAACTAAAGTAGACATCAGGGAGATTAAGGAAGATCTTAACCTCAATCAAAAATGAGTTGGCATTTAAAAAAAATAGAATAGAAATTTTGGATACCATGCAATCTGTGGTGGAACACAATATTTAAACTCTTCAAAAGCAGTGCAAGTGCATTGCGCAACTTGAATGTGAACTCAAAAATGGCAACAATCAAGTGTGAATAAACAATATTAGACTTCTTGGCTTACCTGAGAATGCTGAAGGCTCCAACATGGTTACATTTCTGGAGAATCTTATTCCTTCTTTGCTGAAAATTCAATTTGCTAAAGACTTTGAAATAGACCGGGCCAACCAAATGCCTCCTAATCGCGACCTACAAGCTAAATATCCACAACCAGTAGTCTTGAAAGTATTATGCTACTCCCAGATAGTAGAAATCATGCAAAGTGCTCATCTAAGGGCTCTGGTCAAATATGAAGGAACATAATTCAATTTCTTCCTGATGTTAATAAGAATACAGTTAAACTTCGCAAACAGCTACTTGCCTTTTGACCCAAGTTAAGGAAATCAACACCTGATTCAGGTTGTTCTACTCTGCTCATATGCGGGTGACATACCATAATAGTACAAGAGATTGTGCTGCTTTGACAAACTATTTGGAGGAGATATCTCCTAATAAAATAGATGCTACTTGAACATCGTCAATGTGCTTTTCTGTGCACAACTACTCAGATTGAAAACAGAGGTTAGGGTTAAATGGCCAGTTCTCCCAGTGGAGGAAGCACAAGGGATCTGGTGCTGTTTAACATATTTATAATTGCTTGCTTCGGTCTTCACCAAGGAATATTTGAGTGGGATACCGGTGCTGGATATGGTGTTTCAAGCGGACGAGTCAGAGAAACTTACTGAATTCACGGTAAACCTGGAGGACGTAATGGGGCAGTTCAGCAAACTGAAGAGTAGCAAATTTCCTGAACCGGATGGTATTCATCCTAGAGTACTAATAGAACTGAAAAATGAGCTTGCGGAGCTACTGTTAGTGATATGCAATTTATCCTTAAAATCGAGCGTGGTACCGGAAGATTGGAGGGTGGCCACTGTAACGCCGATTTAAAAAAAAAGGTTCCAGGGGAGATCTGGGAAATTATAGACCAGTGAGTCTGACATCAGTGTCGGGGAAAATGGTAGAGGCTATTATTAAAAACAAAATTACAGAGCACATCCGAGGACATGGATTACTGAGACCATGTCAGCACGGCTTTAGTGTGGGGGAAAATGGTAGAGGCTATTATTAAAAACAAAATTACAGAGCACATCCGAGGACATGGATTACTGAGATCATGTCAGCACGGCTTTAGTGTGGGAAAATCTTGTCTGACCAATTTACTTCAATTCTTTGAAGGAGTAAACAAACATGTGAACAAAGGGGAGCCGGTTGACATTGTGTATCTGGATTTTCAGAAGGTGTTTGACAAGGTATCTCATGAAAGGCTACAGAGGAAATTGGAGGGTCATGGGATAGGAGGAAATGTCCTATTGTGGATTAAAAACTGGTTGAAGGATAGGAAACAGAGAGTGGGGTTAAATGGGCAGTATTCACAATGGAGAAGGGTAGTTAGTGGGGTTCCTCAGGGGTCAGTGCTAGGACCGCTGCTTTTTAATTTATTTATAAACGATTTAGAGATGGGAGTAACCAGCGAGGTAATTAAATTTGCTGATGACACAAAGTTATTCAAAGTCGTTAACTCGCGAGAAGATTGTGAAAAATTACAGAAGGACCTTACGGGACTGGGAGACTGGGCAACTGGGCGGCTAAATGGCAGATGAAGTTTAATGTGAACAAGTGCAAGGTGATGCATGTGGGAAAAAAGAACCCGAATTATAGCTACGTCATGCAAGGTTCCATGTTAGAAGTTACGGACCAAGAAAGGGATCTGGGTGTCGTCGTTGATAATACACTGAAACCTTCTGCACAGTGTGCTGCTGCGCCTAGGAAAGCGAATAGAATGTTGAGTATTATTAGGAAAGTTATGGAGAACAGGTGTGAGGATGTTATAATGCCGTTGTATCGCTCCATGGTGCGACCACACCTTGAGTATTGTGTTCAATTCTGGTCGCAGCATCTCAAGAAAGATATAGTAGAATTGGAAAAGGTGCAGCGCAGGGGGTGACGAAAATGATAGCGGGGATGGGACAACTTCCCTATGAAGAAAGACTAAAGAGGCTAGGGCTTTTCAGCTTGGAGAAGAGACAGTTGAGGGGAGACATGATAGAGGTGTATAAAATAATGAGTTGAGTGGAACAGGTGGATGTGAAGCTCTGTTCACACTTTCCAAAAATACTAGGACTAGGGGACATGCGATGAAACTACAGTGTAGGAAATTTAAAACAAATAGGAGAAAATGTTTCTTCACTCAACGCATAATTAAACTCTGGAATTCGTTGCCAGAGAACGTAGTGAAGGCGGTTAGCTTGGCAGAGTTTAAAAAGGGGTTGGATGGTTTCCTAAAGGAGAAGTCCATAGACCGCTACTAAATGGACTTGGGAAAAATCCACAATTTCGGGAATAACATGTATAAAATGTTTGTACGTTTGGGTAGCTTGCCAGGTGCCTTTGACCTGGTTTGGCCGCTGTCGGGGAGAGGATGCTGGGCTCGATGGACCTTTGGTCTTTTCCCAGTATGACATTACTTATGTACTTAGGAACAATGGTTGAGGTGATTAAATTTACAGATGACACAAAACAATTCAAAGGTGTTAAATCACATGCAGACAGTGACAAAATGCATGATAACTTTAGGAAATTGGAAGACTAAGCATCCAAATGGCAGATGACATTTATCCCCAGATACTATTCATAGTGTCCAAAATTGCATTCCTAAATATATATGCACGCAAATTAATTAGCAAGACAGTTAACATCAATAATTGGGTGCTAACAATCAATTATTGATACAATTGGCACTCTTTAAAATTTTCTATGCGCATCTGGCTGCACGCTATTCTATAACGCATGGTGACTAACTCTACTAGTATGTAACTCAAAAGGAGGCATGGCCATGGACATATCAGGGGCATTCCAAAATGTTGCGTGAGGAATTATAGAATATGGCCTCAGCACACCTAACTTGGGCGCCAGCATTTACACCAGGTTTCAGCACTTATGCTGATTTTTTTTTCCAGCTCCAAATTTTTCCAGCCCTTAATGTGGACAAATGCAAAGTGAGGCACATTGGAAACAATAATCCAAATCATAGCTACTTGATTCTAGGTTCCACATTAGGACTCACCACCTAAGAAAAAGATCTAGGTGTCATTATGGGCAATACATTGAAATATGCTCAGTGTGCGGCAGTAGCCAAAAAAAGCAAACAGAATGTTAGGAATTATTAGGAAAGAAATAGAAAATAAGGCAAAGAATATTATAATGCCTCTGATTATATTACTCCATAGTGTGACCTTTGTGCAATTCTGGTCACTGGATCTCAAAAACAATAAAGATGAATTAGAAAAGGTTCAAGAAGGGTGACTAAAATGATCTAGGGACCCTTTTACTAAGACGAGTAGGCGCATACATGGATCCCAGTGGCGTACCTAGGGTAGTTGACACCCGGGGCCGGTCACTTTTTAACACCCCCCTCCAAAATCCAGTACTAGGCATACCGAGAATACAAAACACTCAGGACCTATACAGCAATTCTACCATACCATAAGCAGTCATTTCTACGAGTCACACAAGGAAAAGGAAAGCATCTTAAACACTACAGTGAGCACCAGAACATCAATTCACCTATTGTAAAATGAAACCAGACAGAATAGTATAGATCCTCGATCCTGCACAGTCAATGCCAACTGAAAGCCATGTCTTTTTCACAAACACAGATACACCCTAATCCACTATAGAATAAGTAATCATAAACTTTCTATTTAGAGAAAAATTAAACTGAACCCCCAAGATGCCAGACTCTGCATGCAATGCAACACCACAGAAACAGAAAATGTCCCCTAGTACTGTGCAAAATATAAAGACAGCACATGTAAATTTGAAAAAAACTAACAAATACCAATCACCACTTTACAAATTAACAAATAGAAATAAAACAAATATAGAAAATAAAATAATACCATTTTATTGGACTAATACATTTAGCTGTCAGAGGCCAAAACCTTCTTCCTCAGGTCAATACAGTATAGTGCTGTTACAGTGTCCTATTCTGACCTGAGGAAGGGGGTTTTGCTCTCCGAAAGTTAGTCAAAATGTATTAAAATTAGTCCAATAAAAAGATTACCTTATTTACATGTTCTATTATAAACATTTATTAACACAGCTACAATACTACTTTATCCTAAAGCAAAAAAAAAAAAAGTAAAAATATATATTTTATTTACAGTTTGTTGTCTCTGGCTTCTGCTTTCCTCATCTTCTTTTTACTGTCTTCCTTCCATCCAGCATCTGTCTTCGGTCTCTCTCTGCCATCCAGTGTCTGCCCTCTCTGCTGTTCCCTCCATCCAATGTCTGCCCTGTCTCCCTGCCCCTTCCATGCACATCTGCCCTCTATCTCTGCCCCTTCCATCCACCATCTGCCCCTGTCTAACCTCTCTCTCCCCCCCTTCCATTCATGTCTGCCCTTTCTATCCCTTCCATCCACTGTCTGTCCTTTCTCTCTGCCCCTTCAATCCACCATTTGCCCTCCCTCTCCCTCCCCAATCCATCCATCCATCCATCCATCCATCCATCCAGTCTGTCCTCCCTCTCCCCCGTTTCAATCCACCATTTGCCCTCCCTCTCCCCCCCCCATCCATTCATCCATCCATCCATCCATTCAGGGTCTGCCCTCCCTCCCCCCCATCCATCCATCCATCCATCCATCTATCCATCCAGGATCTGTCCCCTCTCCCTCTCTGCCCCCTTTTCAGCCCCCAGTTCCAGCCCCTTATCCCACCTGCCCCTAGTTCTAGCCCCAGCCCATATCTCCCACCTGCCCCCCCTTTTCAGCCTCCAGTTTCAGCTCCACTGACCCCCCCCCCCCCTCCCATCTGAAACTCCTTTCCTCCCTCTCCCATCTGAAACCCCCCCCTCCCATCTGAAACTCCTTTCCTTCCTCTCCCTTCTGAAACTCCTTCCCTCTCCCATATGAACCCCCCTCTCCCATCTGAACCCCCCCCCTCTCCCATCTGAAACCCCCCCCTCTCCCATCTGAAACCGAGGGGAACGCCTAGCAGCTGCCTCAGAGCCCCGACGACGGCGCTTCCCAGAAGGTCCCCCCACACCGTTCTCTTCTTGCCATCACCTTCAGGCCCTTCCCTCACAGTTGTCCCACGGCCACGCCTCACATCTGTGCCCTGCTTGTAAATGAACAAAGTAAATCTCCTCGTTGTCGACTCGTCAGGCCTTCACTCACTGGGACCCAGTGAGGGAAGGCCCGACGAGTCGACGACGAGAAGATTTACTTCGTTTACAAGCAGGGCAGGCTGCCTGCCACGCCGCTTACTTTGCAGGAGATGAGTGCTGCTGACTGCAGCGCCGCCAGCGTCAGCGGAGCACCCCCCCACCCACGGACACCCGGGGCGGACCGCCCCCAGCCCCCCTTGGTACTCCACTGATGGATCCTACGTGTGTCAATGAATTACCACCCGGCTACCGTGTGGCCTGGGCAGTAATTACATTTTCTGTGCGCACCCACTACGCTCCCTGGAAAATTTCTTGCGTGTGGCACTGCTGATTTAACGCGTTAGACAACTTCCCTATGAGGAAAGACAAAAGCGGCTAGGGCTCTTCAGCTTGGAGAAAAGGTGGCTGAGAGGAGATATGATAGAGGTCTATAAAATAATGAGTGGAGTTGAATGGGTAGATGTGAAACGTCTGTTTACGCTTTCCAAAAATACTTGGACTAGGGGGCATGCGATGAAGCTACAATGTAGTACATTTAAAACGAATCGGAGAAAATACTTCTTCATTCAACGTGTAATTAAACTCTGGAATTCATTGCCAGAGAATGTGGTAAAGGCGGTTAGCTTAGCGGAGTTTAAAAAAGGTTTTAAAAAAAGTTTTTAAAAAGTCCATAGACCATTATTAAATGGACTTGGGGAAAATCCACTATTTCTGGGATAAGCAGTATAGAATGTTTTGTACTTTTTGGGGGATCTTGCCAGGTATTTGTGACCTGGATTGCCCACTGTTGGAAACAGGATGCTGGGCTTGATGGACCTTTGGTCTTTCCCAGTATGGCAATACTTATGTACTTATGAGACTTTACCACTAGGGCAATGGGTGGCAGTAAGGTCTCAGGCCCAAAATGGACCCACGCCAATATTTATTTTGCGGCATGTCCATTTTCGGCAAAAAAAAGGTCTTTTTTGCAGGTGTGCTGAAAAATGAACCTGCACGCATCCAATACACGTGTCTACACCAGCTCAGGCCACTTTTCGGTGAACCTTACAAGGACCCTTAAGGGAACACAATTCCTTTCATACAAGGTTAGGGATCTTCAGTTTGGAGAAGAGACAGCTGAGGGGGGATATGATAGAGGTCTACAAATTTCTGAGTGGCATAGAACAGGTAAACATGAACCAATTATTTACACTTTCAAAGAATACAAGAACTAGAGTACACTCAATGAAGTTATATGGTAATACTTTTAAAACAAATAGGAGAAAATATTTTTCCATTTGATGAATAGTTAATCTTTGAAACTTGTAGCCAGGGGATATGGTAAAAAGCAGCATATCTGGGTTTAAAAAAGATTTTTTACAAATTCCTGGAGGAAAAATCCATAAAGTGCTATTAAGACAGACACAGAGAAAGCCACTGCTTATGCCTAGGGTCAGTAATATGGAATCTTTCTACTCTTTGAGATTCTGCCAGGTAGTTGTGAGCTGTATTGTTGGAAGCAATATACAGGGCAAAATAGACCTTTGGTCTGACCCAGTATGACAATTCTTATGTTCATATGTTGCACTATCTTTATATAAGGATTTGATATAAGGGCAGAGGCGGAGTGTGGACGCACAAAGGCAGAATGTGGATGCACAAAACTCAAAGTACTGGATTTCAGATGTACTGATTTTGATAAAATGGGGAAATACCTGAAGAAGGAGCTGTTGGAGTGGGAAGGCATAGGAGAAGTGGAAAATCAGTGTTCAAAGCTAAAGGCTGCTATAAATATGGCAACTGATCTTTACGCAAGAAAATTAAACAAGACCAAGAGAAACAGGAAGTCTATATGGTTCTCCAATAAGAGCAAAATAGGCTTTGTTCAAGAAATACAAAAGAACGCAACGAGAGGATCACAGAAAAGATTATCTGATTAAACTCAAAGAAGTGAAGAGGGAAATACGGCTAGCGAAAGCGTGAGTGGAAGAAAAAATGGCTAAAGATGTAAAGGGAGGTCACAAGACCTTTTTCAGATATATTGGAGAAAGGAGAAAAGATAGGAATGAAATTGCAAGACTGAAAGATAATGAGAATGGTTATGTGGAGAGTGAGGAGGATAAAACAAAAGTGCTAAATAATGACTTCTCTTCAGTATTCACGGAGGAAAATCCTGGTGAAAGACCGTGGTTAGCTGCCAAGGGAATATCTGGGAATGGAGTTTACATTTACAGAAGAAAGAGTTTATAAACAACTGGACAATCTGAAGGTGGACAAAGCGGTTGGGATACATCCCAGGATACAGAAGGAGCTCAGGGAGGTCCTGGCAGGACTTCTTAAAGATTTATTTAATAGATCTTTAGAGATGGGAGAGGTTCCTTGAGATTGGAGACGAGCAGATGTGGGCCCTCTTCACAAAAGTGGAGACAGGGAAGAAGTGGGAAACTATAGACCGGTAAGTCTCATGTCGGTGGTAGGAAAAATAATGGAGTCGCTGCTGAAAGAAAGGATAGTTAACTTTGTAGAAGCCAACAGGTTACAGGAGCCAAGGCAACATAGCTTTACCAAAGGAAAATCCCACCAAACGAATCTAATTGACTTCTTTGACTGGGTGACCAAAGAAATGGATGAAGGATATGCGCTAGATGTAATCTACTTGGATTTCAGCAAAGCCTTTGATATAGTCTCCCACAGAAGACTCCTGAATAAGCTGAAAGGGCTGAACTTAGGACCGAAAGTGGTGAACTGGATAGGAAACTGGTTGACCGACAGGTGGCAGAGTGTGGTGGTAAATGGAATCCGCTCGGAGGAAAGGAAGGTGAACAGTGGAGTTCCTCAGAGGTCTGTGCTGGAACCTATTCTGTTTAATATATTTGTGAGAGACATTGCTGAAGGTTTGGAAGGAAAGGTTTACATTTTTGTGGATGACACGAATATAGCCAATAGAGTGGATACCCCGGAGGGAGTAGAAATGATGAGAAGGGATCTCCAAAATTTAGAAGAATGGTTGAGGGTCTGACAGTTAAAAGTTAATAGTGATGGTCTCTGGGGTATATACTCTCGTCCGGTTTTTCTTATATTTGTTAATTATAACTCATAAAAACCACAGACACTCATTAGTTAACCTCAGGGCTTTTTTTGAGGGGGTACTGAGTACCGGCACCTTTTCCATTGCCTGCTAAAATTGACCCATGGTCCCCAAGTTTTAATGAAAGAGCTCAGGCTCTACACACCAATTCTGCCTTGCCATAGGTTCTGTGACTGGTTGCATGGGGCATGGCTATTGTGGGGAGGGTCCCTCAGTGATTACCCCCACCCCTGAAGGGTGGCCTAGCATTTGAGTACCGGCACCTTTTTCACTAGAAAAAGTGCACTTAACCTACAATTTTCAAGTGATACTACTGTGTAACATTTTTTTCTTTTTTAAATATGCAATAGTGCTCAGTGAAAGGGCCTGTCCTGCAGGACTGTTTCACAGTATAAACTGTGTTAAATTGCCCAATATAGCATCATAGCACTCCAACCTCCCTCTCTATATACCGTTATTTAAACTTGCTAGTTACAATCTCCTGTTTCATTAGCATCTGTTTTAGAGATAAAAGGGCAAGAGGGCACACTACTTACCTTCAGGTGTGGTGATCGTATTCATGAGTGCAAATACGTCCTACAGGAGTCCCCGTTTCAAAATGTGTCCATCCTTAAAATGGCTGCAATCTGCAAGCTCGTCCTTGTTAGAAATTCATTGTCAGCAGTCCAAAGCTCTTTTCAATTCCTGTTCCCTACATGCGGGCATGTTTCGCTCAAAGGCGTCTTCAGGGGAATGATCTGCTGATTCTGTGGCGAGAACTGCACAGCTTCAGCTTACTACCGACCGAATGCCGGTGCATGCGCATAAACCTGCAGGACAGGCCTTTTCACTGAGCACTATTGCATATTTAAAAAAGAAAAAAATGTTACACAGTAGTATCATTTGAAAATTGTAGGTTAACTAACGAGTGTCTGTGGTTTTTATGAGTTATAGTTAAAAGTTAATGCCAAGAAGTGCAGAGTGATGCATTTGGGGTGCAGAAACCCAAAAGAGAGATATCGGATAGGAGGTGAGAGATTAGTAAGCTCGAATCAGGAGAGAGACCTTGGGGTGTTGGTGTCTGAAGATATGAAGGTGAAGATACAATGTGACAAGGCAACGGCCATGGCCAGAAGGATGCTAGGCTGCATAGAGAGGTGTTGATGCCCCTCTACAAGTCATTGGTGAGACCCTACTTGGAGTATTGTGTTCAGTTTTGGAGGCCGTACCTTGCAAAAGATGTAAAAAGACTGGAAGTGGTGCAAAGAAAAGATACAAAAATGGTATGGGATTTGCATTGCAAACCATATGAGGAGAGAGTTGCCGACCTGAACATGTATACCTTGGAGGAAAGGAGAAACAGGGGTGACATGATATAGACGTTCAAATATTTGAAAGGTATTAATCAGCAAATGAACCTTTTCCGGAGATGGGAAGCTGGTAAACTAGAGGACATGAATTGAGGTTGAAGGGGGGCAGACTCAGGAGTAATGTCAGGAAGTATTTTTTCATGGAAAGGGTGGTAGATACGTGGAATGCCCTCCCATGGGAGGTGGTGGAGATGAAAACGGTTATGGAATTCAAACGTGCGTGGGATAAACACAAAGGAATCCTGTTTAGAAGGAATGGATCTACAGAATCTTAGTGGAGTTTGGGCGGCAACGTCGGTAATTGGAGAGTAAAACCAGTTCTAGGCAGACTTCTACGGTCTGCGCCCTGATCGTGGATGAATAGATATGGATGGGTTGGAGTGTAACTTTTAAGGGCCTTCGATGTTAGCTTCAGAACCTTTAGTACAGGAACAGTGCTGGGCAGACTTTTACAGTCTGTGCCCTGAGAAAGGCAGGGACAAATCAAACTCTGGTATACATATAAAGTATCATATCTTTATATCTTGTTGGGCAGACTGGAGGGACTGTTCAGGTCTTTATCTGCCGTCATTTACTGTTACTTTGATGGGCAGGGGTCACAGGAACAGGTAGTTGCCAAAGGCCTCTCATGATTTTGTCAAGATTCTTCTCTGTTATTGGGTTATGAGTCCCATATGTCTGTTTGAGGAGTGGACAAGTTTGTGTGATTCTTGTTAACTGACAAAAGAGTGGGTGAAATTGCCTGTAAATTATGGTGAAGAATTTTAGGGGCCCTTTTACAAAGCTGCGGTAAGCACTAACATGTGCTTACCACAGCAAAAAATGGCTTACTGTGAGGTACGCTAAGGTGTCCTGTGATAATTTTTAGATGTGCGCACGCTACCCATGTGTTAAAAAATAAAATTTATGTTTTAGCGCTGGGGGCAGCTCTGGTGGTGGAGAGTGTTTGTGTTCTGCACTAATTGGTTAGCATGTGGGCATTGCCGTGTACTAACAGATTAGTGCAAGTTTAGCACATGAGTCTCTACTGCCTACATAACAGGTGATGGTAGGGGTTCACATGCTAATGGAAAAATTAGTGCATGGCCATTAATACAAAAATAGAAAAATCGTCCATTTTACCCCAGTGGTAAAAATGGCCTTAGTGCATAGGAATGACTCACATAAGGATATGTTAAGGCCACTTTTTACTGCAGTTTGATAACAGGACTCCTTAATTTTGTTGGCAAAATATGCAGCAAATTTATTCTCAAAATAAGAGAAAACCTTTAGGGCTCCCTTTACAAAGCCATGGCAACTGCCATGAAGCCCATAAGAATTGAATGGGTTTCATCACATTTGCTGCGCCAGAATTGCTAGTGTGGCTTTGTAAAAGGAGGCCCTACATCTCAAAAAGTATCTGTATTTGGCATAGTTCAATATGAAAAGAAATATAATGAAAATAACTTATTTGTTGGGTCAATTCATCACCTTCTGGTTTTCCTTTCTTTTATCTTTCCTATTAAATTTGGCATTCTTTCCTTGTTTTTAACTGAATTTTATTGTACACCACTTTGTTATTACTTATGGAAAAGTGGTATATCATATAAAGTAAACCATAAACCTTCCATTTTACCCTCTGAAATGTAAAAATCTGACTGCCAAAACAAATCAGATATTCAGGTAATATTTGACAAAAATAGGGAACAATTTCTCATGGCTTTAAGAGAATATATTATGAGCATGCAAAAATAGGATAGGATATGAGTGGAAGTGAGTAGTACTTCTAGTAGTTGGAAAGTAGGACCAGTGGCAGTCAGACTTCTACAATCTGTGCCCCTCAATTGACAGGGAGAGATAGAGATTAAGGGGCCCTATCACAAAACAGCACTAAAAAGTGGCCTTAGCATGCCCTTACATGGGTCTTTCCCATGTGCTAAGGCCATTTTTAGCACAGCAGTAAAATGGCTAATTTCTTTTATTTTTGTAGTAATGGCCTATGCTAATGTTGCCATTAGCGCATGACAATTTAAAAAGATTAGCATATGAGCCCTTATCGCCACCTATTTTGTAGGCAGTAAGGGTTCATGTGCTAATCATGCACTAATCAGTTAGCGTATGACAATGTAGCTGTGTTTACTTATTACGACAATAGCATTTGGTTGGCATGTTTGGTGTGGCACTAAGATTGGAGGGTTGATGCTTGATACAGCCACTTGACAGCGAAACATGACTCATGTCGGTCTGAAGAAACCCTCTGCATCTGACATTCACAAAAAGCTAAGTTATACACTGCTATTTTTATATTCTTTAAAGAAGAAAGGAAGATTTTTCTTAATATGAACTTTGGATATAACTTACAAAAAAGATTTTTAAGGACCAGTGATGACATTGGGTGATTTCAGATTGGAAAAACTTAAATCTGTCTAAGACCCACACTGAGGTCTGCAAAAAATTATTTTCTTGTTTCTTTATCTGGTTATATACAAGCCTTTTTTAATAATGTTACAAACTTATTACCACAGACATGCCCACTCTCTGCCCAAGAGCAATCAAAGAGAGGGTCCAAAAATACACAAACCAGCTTATAATCGAACGAGAAAAACGCCCAAGTTCCGACCTAAATCGGGAGATGGACGTTTATCTCACAAAAACGAATAAAGCGGTATAATCGAAAGCCGATTTTTGGGCGTTTTCAACTGCACTCCGTCGCGGATGCGGACAAAGTTTATGGGGGCGTGTCAGAGGTGTGGCGAAGGCGGAACTGGGGCGTGGTTATCTGCCGAACAGAGATGGGCGCATTTCACAGATAATGGGACAAAAGTATGCGTTTTTAGCTAGAATTTAGGGCACTTTTCCTGGACCCTGTTTTTTCACGAATAAGGCCCCCAAAAGTGCCCTAAATGACCAGATGACCACTGGAGGGAATCGGGGATGACCTCTCCTGACTCCCCCAGTGGTCATAAACCCCCTCCCACCACAAAAAATGATGTTTCACAACTTTTTATTTTGACCCTCAAATGTCATACCCACCTCCCTGGCAGCAGTATGCAGGTCCCTGGAGCAGTTGTTAGGGGGTGCAGTGGACTTCAGGCAGGTGGACCCAGGCCCATCCCCCCCCTACCTGTTACAATTGTGCTGCTTAATGCTTAGTCGTCCAACCCCCCCCCCCGAACCCACTGTACCCACATGTAGGTGCCCCCCTTCACTCCTTAGGGCTATAGTAATGGTGTAGACTTGTGGGCAGTGGGTTTTGAGGGGGATTTGGGGGGCTCTACACACAAGGGAAGGGTGCTATGCACCTGGGAGCTCTTTTACCTTTTGTTCTGTTTTTGTAAAAGTGCCCCCTAGGGTGCCTGGTTGGTGTCCTGGCATGTTAGGGGGACCAGTGCACTACGACTCCTGGCCCCTCCCACGAACAAATGCCTTGGATTTATTCGTTTTTGAGCTGGGCGATTTCATTGTCCATTATCGCTGAAAAGCAAAAACGCCCAGCTCACAACTTGGCGAATAAAACATGGACGTCTAATTTTTTCGAAAATACGCTTGGGTCCGCCCCTTCATGGACCCGTTCTCAGAGATAAACGCCCATGGAGATAGGCGTTTCTGTTAGATTATGCCCCTCCACGTCAAGTAGCACGAAAAAAAGCACAAAAGGGCCTCAAGAACTGGAGCAATGGTATAATCTTTAATGGAAAAGTACCCAACATGGACCATGTTTTGGTGCTCAACTGCGCCTGCCTCAGGGGTCTAGCAAAAAAATAAAAATACAAATACGTAAACATAACATATATATAAAGTTATTATACATACAGATAAAATATGTGTTCACAAACCATGAAAAATGAATCAAAACATATCCCAATTCCAGATATATCTATTGCTGTAAAATCCTTACATATGTAAAACTATTACACACACCAAAGATTATGGGTAAAAGCAGATTCGTGCACACCACAAATAAGTTGAAAGAATAAGATTTTTTTTTTATCAGAGATTATGTTTATAAACAGACTTGTGCACACCACAGATGAGTTAAAAGAGTGAAATTTTAAATCAGGGTAAATCTATGTGTGTATATCTGTTATAGAATAATCCTTACATCTAAAGTAATGATAGATGTCCGTTTTGTTACACATTTATGTCAGCCCCAAAAGGGAGGGAGTGAAATCAAGTTCCAACATCTTACCGAACTGCAATAGGTCTTATCGAGCTGCAACTAGATAAAGCAACAACGTAACGATGGTGTTCCTTGTTTACTTATCAGTGCAATAATATTAAAGAAACGGTACTTTGAAAACAAATGCGAACCCTTTCTTGCTACCTATTTTCCAGCCATATTGAATTCAACGCAACATTTAGGATACCCGAATATACTGTGATTGAATTAAAAAAAAAAGGTTTAGGATATCCGAATATACTGTGATTGAGTTCAAAATTATTTTACTGAAACTAATGTCATCACTTAGGAGTAAAATGTTTTAAGATCCAATGTTAAAAAATATGTAAATTGAATCTAAAAACGAAATTGAAAATGCCATGTCCATACTGTAAATATAGTCCATATTCCTAATGAGTTACTGATAGCGGGTATTTCCACTAATATAAATATTTTGCCTAGTATGTGATATATATGCACTATTATCTTTCATATTTACTCGTCATTTCGAAGAAACAGTGTACTGCAAATAAGAAAGTGAATCCCGCGCAAACACATAGACCTAGCGATACTCTTTTCTAACCAAGTGAACCAAAAGTGCCTTTTGAATGTAAAAAATGTGAGCGATCCAAGTCAACTATAAAAGTATTTCGATTATACGCTTCTCAAGCAGCTAGTACTTACTTTTTCTAGCCGACTGTACCAATATCCTTTCACGCTTTGTACTACGTTCCATTTGCAGGAACATATCACCACCCTTTGGAAAGACTCAGCCTTTTGAAATTAGTTTGTTGAAGCCTCCTTTGTCATTGGTTTGACCCCTGACGCAGGTGCGGTAGCACCGAAACACGGCCCGTGTCGGGTCTTTCTTCAATCAAAGTCTATTATTAAAGGATATTTTAATGAAAGAACTGTGTTCCCTTTTGTTTTTAAAGGCCCTTTGTGCTATTTTTTTTTTTTGCTTGAATAAAAAATTATAAAATAACCAGAAGTTAAAAGTAGTTTTTAAGTAGGGGAATATATAATTCAAATCAACCCTTATGAGAACATATACCGTCTCACAAAGAGATCTGATAGATGAGTATATGTTCTCATAAGGGTTGACTTGAATTATATATTCCCCTACTTAAAAACTGTTTTTAACTTCTGGTTATTTTATCTTTTTATTCAACATGTAGATCCACTTGTATCTTGTATATTTGTTCATGTTGTTTTTTTTTTAGTATTCTCAGTGCTTTTAATGCTCTTTGCGGGCATTTTATTTTTTATATACCGTCTCACAAAGAGATCTGATATACTGTCTCACAAAGAGATCTGATGAGTATATTAAAAAAAATGCCCGCAAAGAGCATTAAAGGCACTGAGAATACTAAAAAAAAAACCAACATGAACAAATATGCAAGATACAAGTGGATCTACATGTTGAATAAAAAGATAAAATAACCAGAAGTTAAAAATAGTTTTTAAGTAGAGGAATATATAATTCAAGTCAACTTTGGATGCAAGGATTATTCTATAACAGATATACATACATAGATTTATCTTGATTTAAAATTTCACTCTTTTAACTCATCTGTGGTGTACACAAGTCTGGTTATAAACATAATCTCTGATAAAAAATGTTTATTCTTTCAACTTATTTGTGGTGTGCATGAATCTGCTTTTACCCATAATCTTTGGTGTGTGTAATAGTTTTACATATGTAGGGATTTTACAGCAATAGATATATCTGGAATTGGGATATATTTTGATTCACTTTTTATGATTTGTGAACACATATTTTATCTGTATGTATAATGATTTTATATATATGTTATGTTTATATATTTTTATTTTTTTGCTAGTCCCCTGAGGCAGGTGCAGTTGAGCGCCGAAACACGGCCCGTGTTGGGTCCTTTTCCATTAAAGATTGTACCATTGCTTCAGTTCTTGAGGCCCTTTTGCACTCTCTGCCCAAGACATGCCCCCTCCGCAGAAAAAAAATATATTTTTTACTTCGTGGTGTGTGTGCACTACTCCAGAACTTACATAAGTACATAAGTAATGCCACACTGGGAAAAGACCAAGGGTCCATCGAGCCCAGCATCCTGTCCACGACAGCGGCCAATCCAGGCCAAGGGCACCTGGCAAGCTTCCCAAACTTACCACAGGATGCCTGAGCATATCCTGTGGTAAGCCCTTTTAAGCTGTGGTAAGCACTAGCTATTGCTTATCACAGCTTGGTAAAAGGACCCCTAAGTATGCTAGTGTTTAATGGTACAATCAATGGTGCTAAGCCAACTAGATTACTGCAATGCAATCTATGCCGGATGCAAAGAACAAATCATTAAGAAACTCCAAACTGCCCAAAACAGCCAGACTCATATTTGGAAAAACAAAATACGAAAGCGCCAAACCCCTAAAAGAAAAACTACACTGGCTCCCACTTAAAGAACGTATTGCATTCAAAATCTGCACCCTGGTTCATAAAATCATTCACGGCGAGGCCCCGGTCTACATGTCAGACCTCAGACTTACCAACCAGGAACACAAAAAGGTCAGCACGCACATTCCTGAATCTCCACTACCCCAGCAGCAAAGGACTAAAATATAAATCAACATATGCATCCAGCTTTTCCTACATAAGCATGCAACTATGGAATGCACTACCATACGCCATAAAAACAATGCACAGCCTAACAAACTTCCGAAAATCACTAAAAACCAACCTGTTCAATAAGGCATACCATAATGATCCATTCTAAATACAAGGCAACGAAACTTATACCAGAACTGGACAAAACCGAACTCTCTATACTTGACTGCTTCATTTACTTACAAAGGTGAAAGTAGAGGCTGACCAAAGACGAGTCACCACTGGAGATATGAATCCAACAGTCTTTATTGTTATACTAAAAAGAAAGACCCGACACGATTTTTGCTACTACAGTCATTGCAAGAAGCTTGTCTGTTTGCTTTGAATACACAAGCAATTTGGGTAAGGTCCAAAACTTCAGAGAAGAGCAGGGCTGCAGTCCTGTACATTGTTTTGGATTTCACTGTATGACCCCTGAAGTAGATGCTTGCGTGCATCAAAACACGGCCCATGTCGGGTCTTTCTTTTTAGTATGACAATAAAGACTGTTGGATTCATATCTCCAGTGGTGACTCGTCTTTGGTCAGCCTCTACTTTCACCTTTGTGTGCTTTTTCGTCGTAGAGGACTTTTCCTGTCTTGTATTTTGCTTCATTTACTTGTCACTAATGAATTTTAACGCAATACCACTTTATTTCTCATTCCGGAAATGAATTCTCTATACTTGACTGCTTAATTTACTCTGTCACTTATGAACTTTAATGCAATACCACTTTGTATTTCTCATCCCGGAAATGGCGATCGCCATTACGGAATAATGTAAGCCACATGGAGCCTGCAAATAGGTGGGAAAATGTGGGATACAAATGCAACTAATAATAATAATAATAATAACCTGCACAGAGTGCCAGAAAGAACTCTGGCTGCCTTGTTGGGCAGACTACCATATATAATACTTTTTTTCACAGAAAAACCAAAGTTAAATTGCTCCATAGTAAAGTGTAACATCAATTGTCCTTTTACCTTTGGGTTTGCACAGCAGGAAGATTTCTTCTGAACTTCAACATTGTCATTATGGCAAGACAAAGTGGAACTTGACAAAGAATCACTAGAATTCTTCACGTTCTCTTCTGTTCTCATGATTTCTTGCACTGAAGAACTGTTGATGAAATATGAATAAATTGGTATTCACTTAGAAGGGCATTTTCAAAAGAAACGTCCAAGTTGCGATTTGGACGTCCTTGCAAAACGGTGAAATCCAGGGGCGGAGAAACCCGTATTTTCAAAACAAGATGGACATCCATCTTTCATTTTGAAAATACCATCAGAGATGTCCAAATCCTTAAATTTGGGTGTCCCTAGATTTGGACGTCCTTGGATCTAGACGTTTCTGACTTTCGGTGATTTTTGAAACCAAAGACGTCCATGTCAAAAACGTCCAAATGCTAGCCATTTGGATGTGAGAGGAGCCAGCATTTGTAATGCACTGGTCCCCCTGACATGCCAGGACGCCAACCGGGCACCCTAGGGGGCACTGCAGTGAACTTCATAAAATGCTCCCAGGAACATAGCTCCCTTACCTTGTGTACGGAGCCCCCCAAACCCCCCTAAAACCCACTACCCACAACTGTACACCACTACCATAGCCCTTACAGGTGAAGGGGGGCACCTAGATGTGGGTACAGTGGGTATTGGAGAGCTCGCTGTTTCCTCCACAAATATAACAGGTAAGGGGGGTATGGGCCTGGGTCCGCCTGTCTGAAGTGCACTGCAGTACCCACTGAAACTTCTCCTGGGACCTGCATGCGCTGTCACGGACCTGAGTATGACATCTGAGGCTGGCACGACATATTTTTAAAGATGTTTTTTGAGGGTGGGAGGGGATTAGTGACCACTGGGGGAGTATCGGGAGGTCATCCCCAATTCCCTCTGGTGGTCATCTGGTCATTTCGGGCACCTTTTTGTGCCTTATTCGTAAGAAAAACAGGTCCGGGTGAAAACGCAAGTGTTCGTCAGGGATGTCCTTGTTTTTTCAATTATGGGTCTAAGACGTCCAAGTGTTAGGCACGCCCAAGTCCCACCTTCACTATGCCTCCACCACGCCCCCTTGAACTTTGGACATCCTTGCAACGGACTGCAGTTGAAGACGTCCAAAATCAGGTTTCGATTATACCAATTTGGACGTCTCTGGGAGAAGGACATCCATCTTCCGATTTATGTCGAAAGATGGACGTCCTTCCTTTCAAAAATGAGCCTGTTAGTGTCTCAAGAGCAATAGGGAATTGCACTAGATAACCATCATGGCAACAGCATAATTTAAGCTGTGCAGTTTTATTGTTAAGATTATGTATGGGGCACCATCATATCTGTGCAATCTTGTCAATTTTGTTACATAATTCTGTAGAAGAGAGATTTTGAAACCATATGCTTTTATGGTATCTGTAGGTGAATCAGATTAAACTGAAAAGGCAATTTGATTCTTCCCATTTTTTGTCAAGCTGTATTAATATGGAACTTTCTACCATTGGAGATTTGTGTATTAAGAAATTATGGGTTTTTTGGTAAATCTTTGAAAACTTTTTCAAAATATGTATTATCTCAGAATTAATTTATACGAGTTTTGGAAGTATGACTTATTACTCTATAAAATAGTTTAGCCTAATGCAATATGGAAATAAGCTTGTAACTTTCTGGTATGTTGTCTCCAGTTCAGTATTGTTATCCGCAGTGAACCAGAGTATGCCATCTGTGGCTTATAAGATCCATGTAACATAACATAGGTAAAATAATATGGTACTTGGGGAAATTGGACTTTGATTATTACATAACTTTTCCACAAATAAAAATACCTACATTGGTCAGCAATGCACATATTTTTATCCAAGCACTGCAGAAATGGTTCTGAAGCCAGGAAGAAAACAGGTTGCATGTAGTTTTGAATACATAAAATTAAGGGCCCTTTTACAAAAGTGGTAAGCAATTAGTATGCAGTAATTTAGTACACAGCTGTGGTAAATAAAGGTGTGCAGGCCAAAATTTATAATAAATGTATAGTGCCTTATTTATGGGATTTTTCATTTTGTTTGGGGGCAATATCATCAATAGTGTGCACTCAAATAGTGTACCTAGTGATAAAAAGTGCATATTATTGAGCAAAAGTACATACTATTAAGCAATACTGTACTCTGTTTGAGTAACATTGGGCACTATCAACTATACAGGAAAACCTGAATTTTTTGTGTGTTTTTTTCCCCCTAACATTTCAGGTTTAAAATGGTACTGTTATTCATTATTGGATTTCCTCACTGGGAGGCTTTGAGGTTTCTATTGTTTAATATTTTGTTACATTCTCAAGGAAATTGTGAAAGATTGGCAGCTTGAGGTACAAGCTGATGTTAATTGGTAGATTTGATGTTTTACCGGTTTGATTTCCCAATGAGTATTTTTTCTGAGGTTTAAAATGACATCATTGATATTTCTCATATTAGTTCAAACAAATTAGTGGTAACTGCTGCTGTGTTAGACAGAGAGTTTAGTGCATACCATTCACACACTAACTGCTTACCATGTTATGGGGTGGAAAATGAGCTGGTTATGGGGAGGAATAGGCATGGACTGTGTCTTGCAGTTAGTGCATGGTACTTTACTGCTTGCTGTCACTGGTACAAATAGATTTCTTTTCTACCTGAGGTTTTCAATTTGTTACCAGAGTACTCACTCCAGACTAGATTGCACAAAATACTCCTTACACCCTATATACTTTGATTTGTTTCTTTATTATATTACACGTGCCTATTGCCTCTAACCTCGAAATTCACATTCTCACGTCTCATTCACACATAGCTCACACTCCCTTAATATAGTAAACCTCTACATCTCTTTTTCATTTAATCCACCCTTTTGCTTATACATACACTTTCCAATTTACAACAGTAGGTACATAGGGCTAAAAAGCTAAAAGCCCACCTCTTTGACACTGCATTCGACTCCTAACCACTACTCACTTGCCCTGTACCTTTTATCCCTTACCTCTTAGTTGTTCTGTCTGTCTGTCTGTCCTATTTAGATTGTGAGCTCTTTGAGCAGGGACTGTCTTTTCATGTATGATGTACTGCGCTGCGTATGCCTTGTAGCGCTATAGAAGTGATAAGTAGTAGTAGTAGTAGTAGTAAGATAGCACAGTTGCCCAGTGGTAATTCCGAATTTGGCATGTGCTGTTTCTTGTGGTAATCAGCAATGTGGCCATATTTCTGCACACTGCCTGATTACTGCATGAGTAGCACGTGGCCCTTACCGCCAAGTAAACAGGGCTCAGGCAGTAAATAGCTGCGTGCTACTTTTAATTTAAGCACATGACCATTTACTGCCTACATTTTAAAAAGGCCTTTTTACTCACCACAGTAAAACAATGGCCCAGCATGTGCCAATTTCACGTGCCCATACTAGCGCAGGCCACTTTTTACTGCATAAGACATAAGCATCGCCACACTGGGACAGACCAAAGGTCCATCTAGCCCAGCACCCTGTTTCCGACAGTGGTCCATCCAGGTCACAATCACCCGACAAGATCCATGGAGCAAAGCATTTTGTACTGCTTGTCCCAGGAATAGTGGATTTTTCCCTACATCCATTTATAACATTCTATGGCCTTTTCCTTCAGGAAGCCGTCCAAACCTTTCTTAAACTCTGCTAAGCTAACCACTTTAACCACATTCTCCGGCAACAAATTCCAGAGTCAAATTACGTGCTGAGGAAAGAAAAATTTCCTCTTATTTGTTTTAAACTTACTGCACTCCAGCTTCATCGCATGCCTCCTTGTCCTAGTATTTTTGGAAAGCGTAAACAGACGCTCCAAATCTATCTGTTCCACTCCACTCATTATTTTATATACCTCTATCATATCACCCCTCAGCCGCCTTTTCTCCAAGCTGAAGAGCCCCAGCCGCTTTAGCCTTTCCTCATAGGAAAGTCATCCCATCCCCTTAATCATCTTCGTCACCCTTCTCTACACCTTTTCTAATTCCACGATATCTTTTTTGAGGTGCGGCGACCAGAATTGAACACAATACTTTAGGTGCGGTCGCACCATGGATTGATACAGTGGCATTATAATATCCTCATTTTTGTTTTCCATCCCTTTCCTAATAATACCTAACATTCTATTTGCTTTCTTAGCCGCAGCAGCACACTGAGCAGAAGATTTCAACGTATCATCAATGATGACTCCCAGGTCCCTTTCTCGTTCCGTAACTCCTAACGCTGAACCTTGCATGACATAGCTATAGTTTGGGTTCCTCTTTCCCACATGCATCACTTGCACTTGCTCATATCAAACGTCACCTGCCATTTAGATGCCCAGTCTCCTAGTCTCGCAAGATCTTCCTGCAACTTTTCACAATCTTCCCGTGATTTGACGATCTTGAACAACTTTGTGTCATCAGCAAATTTGATAACCTCACTAGTTACCCCCACCTCCAGGTCATTTATGAAAATGTTAAAAAGCAACGGCCCCAGCACAGATCCTAGAGGGACCCCACTAACTACCCTTCTCCATTGCAAATAGTGACCATTTAACCCTGCTCTCTGTTTCCTATCTTTCAACCAGTTTTTAATCCATAACAATATACTACCTCCGATCCCATGACTCTCCAATTTCCTCTGAAGCCTTTCATGAGGGACTTTGTCAAACGCTTTCTGAAAATCCAGATACACAATATCCACCGGCTCACCTTTGTCGACATGTTTGTTTACCCCTTCAAAGAAATGCAGTAGATTGGTGAGGTAAGACTTCCCTTCACTAAATCCATGCTGACTTTGTCTCATCAGTCCATGCTTTAGAATGTGCTCTGTTATTTTGTTCTTAATGATAGTCTCTACCATTTTGCCCGGCACCGACATCAGACTCACCAGTCTATAATTCCCTGGATCTCCCCTGGAGCCTTTCTTAAAAATCTGTGTTACATTAGTGACCCTCCAGTCTTCTGGTACCATGCTCGATTTTAAGGATAAATTACATATCAGCAGCAGTAGCTCCGTAGCTCATTTTTTAGTTCCATCAGTACCCTGGAATGAATGCCATCCGGCCCAGGAGATTTGCTACTCTTTAGTTTGCAGAACTGTCCCATTACATCCTTCAGGTTTACAGAGATTTCATTAAGTTTCTCCGACTCGTCAGCCTCAAATACCCTGTCCGGCACCGGTATCCCAACCAAATCTTCCTCAGTGAAGACTGAGGCAAAGAACTCATTTAATCCTCCCACTATTTCTTTATCTTCCCTGAGTGCCCCTTTTACTCCCCGGTCATCCAGTGGCCCAACCGATTCTTTTGCTAGTTTCCTGCTTTTAATATAAATGAAAAAATTTGTACTATGTTTTTTAGCCTCTTCCACTCACTATCTTTCTTTCAAAGTCCTTCTTAGCCTTTCTTATCAGCGCTTTGCATCTGATTTGACATTCCTTATGCCACTTTTATTATCTTCAGTCGGTTCTTTCTTCCATTTTCTGAAGGATTCTCTTTTTGTGTCAATAGCCTCCTTCACCTCTCTTTTTAACCACACCGGTTGTCGTTTGGTCTTCTGCCCTCCTTTACTGATACATGGAATATATTTGGCCTGGGCCTCCAGGACGGTGTTTTTGAACAGCATCCACACCTGTTGTAGGTTTTTTACCCTATCCTTTGCTCCTCTAAGTTTTTTTTTACCATTCTTCTCATTTTATCATAGCTCCCTTTTTTTAAGTTAAACACCAACATATTTGACTTCTGTTGTCTACTTTTTTGAAAGCAGATTTCAAAGCTGATCATATTATGATCACTGTTATCAAGCAGCCCCCTCACCTTTACCTCCCGTACCAGATCATGTGCTCCACAAATGACTAGATCTAGAATTTTTCCTTCTCTCGTCGGCTCCTGTACCAGCTGCTCCATAAAGCAGTCCTTGATTTCATCAAGGAATTTTACCTCCTTGGCGTGCCCCGATGCTACATTAACCCAGTCTATATTGGGGTAATTGAAATCAATAATGCATGAACAATTCTACCTCATACACAATAAGTTTGAGGGCACTCTGACAAGCACACCATAAAAAAGTGGAGAAAAAAAAGACTTCAGAACACTCGGTTCCACCTCGTTTTAAAGGACACACCTTAGATATAATGAGGGAACCGTTTACAATCATATGTCTTCACAAAAAAAACTCCACATAAACTTTGAAAGGAGCACTGTCATGTGCCACCACAAACCTTGTAGGAGACTTAATTCACTTATCCAAGCTTGGAAATTGTACTTAGCTCAATATACTGATGTCTTCACCATTCAATCCAGACCACAATGCTGTATATTCTCAAAATTCCTCAAATCCCGACAGGGAAGCCCTGTTTCGCTATTTCCTAGCTGCTTCAGGGGAATATTTTCTGTCTTTCTCCTCCAAGCATTTTTAATTTCCATCCGTCTCCAAGACGCCCTGGAACAGAAAATGCTCCAAGGTAAATAGCTCCCTTACCTTGTGTGCTGAGCCCCCCCAAAACCTACTATCCCCAACTGTACACCACTACCATAGCCCTTATAGGTGAAGGGGGCACCTATATGTGGGTACAGAGGGTTTCTGGTTGGTTTTGGAGGGCTCACTGTTTCCTCCACAAATGTAACAGGTAGGGGGGATATGGGCCTGGGTCCGTCTGTCTGAAGTGCACTGCACCCACTAAAACTGCTCCAGGGACCTGCATGCGCTGCCATGGACTGAGTATGACATCTGAGGATGACATAGAGGCTGGCACGTAATATTTTTAATGATGTTTTTTGAGGGTGGGAGGGGGTTACTGTAGCAAGTTTTAAATTATTGAAAAACTCAAAAACACTAAGATGGAGTCAGCAGTCCAGCAGCGAGAGGGGTGCTATCCGGTCTTTTGCATTGAGTGTCACATGTATGATTATCTCCCAGTTGGTGACATGTCATATGTGTGGGCCCAGTGCAAAGAGCTCCTGAGAGAACGTGTTCGTTCTCTTGAGGCTAGAGTAGCAGACTTGGTGGAGCTGAGGGAGACAAAGAGGTACATAGAGGAGACCTACATGGATGTTGTAGAGAAGTCCCACCTCCAGTCTGGTAGCCCCTGTGCTACCTTGGAGGAGGGAGGTCTCCTAGAAGGAGAGTATCACCCTGGTGAAGTAGGAAGTACTCCTGTAGCCAGGACCTGCCCACCAGGGGATGTACTATACTCTCACACCGAGGATATGTCTCCAAGTGCTGCCCAGGAGGGAAGGGTTAGGACAGCTGTTGTAGTTGCTGATTCGATCATTAGGCATATAGATAGCTGGGTGGCTGGTGGATGTGAGGATCGCCTGGTGATTTGCCTGCCTGGTGCGAAGGTGGCGGACCTCACGCATCACCTAGATAGGATTTTAGATAGTGCAGGGGAGGAGTCGGCTGTCTTGGTACATGTGGGTACCAATGACATAGGAAAATGTGGGAAAAAGGTTCTGGAAGATAAATTTAGACTCCTAGGTAGAAAGCTCAAATCCAAAACCTCTAGGGAAGCATTTTCTGAAATACTACCCATTCCATGCACAGGGCCCAAGAGACAGGCAGAGCTCTGGAGTCTCAATGCATGGATGAGACGATGGTGTAGGGAGGAGGGTTTTAGATTTGTTAGGAACTGGGCAACATTGTGGGGAAGGGGGAGCCTATTTCGAAAGGATGGGCTTCACCTCAGTGGCGTAGCCAGACATCATATTTTGGGTGGGCCCAGAGCTAATATGGGTGGGCACCATGAGGTTGATATTCAGCAATCCGATCCCCCTTCAATGTTTTTTCCCCTGGTTGAGGATGGATTGTAATTTCTTATCAGGACATTCCTCCCTGCAGGAATGAAAGAAACTAAAACAAGGGTCTGTCTAACAGCAACCTAATCCTCCTGTCCTCTCCTGCTATTGAGAAACTTCACTTGAAGACGGGTTCGCTGACATCTCTTAATGTATTGCATTTTCAAGCTTTTTTTTTTCAGCCCTGAGCAGAGAGGAAACGTTTCAGCATTTTGAAAGTTGGGATCCCCCCCCCCCCCCCCCCCCCGTGCTGCAATTAATTTTGTAAATTGTTAGTACTTTTCCCCTCTAGATTTACAGCTATTCCATCTCTTGTGATTTTTGTTCTTTATCCCGGTGGAGTACAGGGCCGTGCCTAGGGTCTCTGGTGCCCCCCTGCAGACTATCGGTTGGCGCCCCCCCCCCCCCCCCCCCCGTCCAGCAGAGCAGGAACAGAAGGGAGCAGGCAAGTAAGACGGACCTCAGGAAAAAATAGCACTGTATGTATCCCTCATTGATAAGTCTCTGACTCTAAAGTTTAGCAATTTCATTAAAGCAAAATGTATTTTCACATATCACATCCTATCCAAGGAGAATGTTTTATATATGTCACCCGTCTGTGGTAAAACTTCACACAGTATCAAAATACCTCTAATATGTAGTCGTGCCAGCCGAGGAAACTAACTGTGCTCAGCTCACAAGAGACAGAGTGAACATAAAATAAAACTTCATCCTTAAAAGATAATATCAGATGAATGCATGAAGGTGAATATGAATTCCTGTGAATGGAATCAATTTGATTTACAATAAATCCAGATACTACTCCCTCATATATATAACAAAAAATTATTTAAGTGGAATGGAATTATTTGACTGTACTGGTAAACAGAAAGAAATACTCTATTGCATTCTAATCTCCTTTGCACCAAAGGATATAATTCAGATCAAACATTTATCTCTGATCAACTATCTCAGATCAAATATTTATTTCAGATCAAATATTTCCTTGCTTACAGTCACTTAAATCTACCTAGCCTTTATATAGCTTATAGGATTTAAACACTCTTAAACTGAAATTCACCCTTTTCTATTCTTCATAAACTTCAAGTAATCCTGAAATATTCAGATCCTTTTCTCACTAGAGAAACTTCAATCGCCACCAATCTCTTTTCACTTATATTTTCTCATTTACCACAATCAGGCACTCTTTTATAACTTCAGTCAACAAACACAGGAAGTCACAGCTGGATGTCTCTCTTGGCAAAGGACAGCTCTCACCCTGTTCACTTCCCGGGCAGATTTCTTAACAGAAGCTGATCATCCAATCAGAGAGCTCTATTTGAATGCCGATTAACATACAGACACTCATGGGAATGTTTAGTGAAAAACACCGGACTAATTTGCATATGATTTAAACAAATCTGAGCATATGACAACCAAGTACAGACTCCCAGCACCTGAATTCTGCAATTAGATTTAAGGCAAATACTTTTAAAACTTATTTTTAGCACTTTTAAAATTTCAGGTTCTCTTTAATTTGAATGCTGTTTCAAGCTCTGAAACTCACCCTGACTGAGGAGCTAGCCCCAAACTGAAGCATAAATAGCAATCTGGTTGTATTCTCATGTAACTTGAAGAGCGTGCCTGCCTCAATTAATACTGCTCCTTTGCATGAAAAGGGGAGGGCAGCGGAAATAGGAGAATCACAAGTTCAGGTGAAAGATTTTGCAAGTGAGCAGACGGACAGCAGGGCAGTGGCACCCCTCGAAGGCAAGCGCCCCCCTGCGGCCCTTACCTCACTTACTGCATCAGCACGGCCCTGGTGGAGTAACTGAAGAGCGTCTTTAAGGCTTGTGAATTTGCCTGAAGCTACAGCAGCTGGTACCCCCCTCCCCAGACCCTGTTCTCAAATTTCTGCTAGACTGGGCCCGTTCCCTTCAGCCGACTCGGGAAGACTTCTGGAGCTATTTATGTGTTTTGTATCTATTATTGCTGCCGGCCGGGGTCTCTTCTGTGCTGAATGACTAAGGCTGTCTCATCATATCTCAAGAGGAGTCCCTATTTTCTTCCTCAGCCGCTTTCGTCTGATCCCTCTGATCCCTGCTGTCGGATACATAAACATGTTTCTTTTTGCTGGAGGGGAGCAGAGGATCTTGATCCCATTGCCCTATTTGGAGAGGAGGGAGATCCAGTCCTGACGTCTCCTCTTAGCTGCTGGAGATTTTGATCTTTTCTTTCCCAACTGGACAAAGAACGTTTTGCATGGACAGTTTCTAGAAAGACGTAAGCAGTGCCGGCCCAGAGCTCCAGTCCAAATAAAACAACTTCCCAGGCCGATTTTGCTGCAGACCGCCAGATTTCTCCAGCAGCACACCACAGCAAGGGGGAAGCAGCCAAGTTAAAAAAAAAATAAAGAAGCGCTGGAGCTCCAAATAAATAACTTTCTGGGTCAATTTTGCTAGAAGTGCTGCTGGCAATAGAGCAGCAGCAGCTGCATCCACTCCAACTTGGCCGCAAAGGTAAGCTTGTAGGAGGTCCTCCCCTGAAGCCGGACTCTAGGGCAGCCCGAAAAACAAAGTCCTGATTGGTGCACAGGCTGAGACAGGGTGGGCCTGAGCTGATATTGGGTGGGCCTAGGCCCACTCAGGCCCACCCGTAGCTATGCCCCTGCTTCACCTTAACCAGGGTGGGACCAGGCTGCTGGCATCGGCATTTAAAAAGGAGATAGAGCAACTTTTAAACTAGAAACGGGTAAGGCCGACAGTCACTCAAAAGTGCATGGTTCGGGATAAGGTATCTTTCAAAGATATCACCAAAACAGGGAAGATAGGGTATCCCGATAGTGAGGTCGCAAAAGAGACTAAAATAGATCAGGAATCCTTAAATAAAAATTAAAAACAGTCAAAAGATTGCAAATTAATACTATCAAGTACTGAGCATCATGTAAATAAGAACAAACAACAAATATACTTTGAAATGCCTATATGTGAATGCCAGGAACCTAAGAAATAAGATGGGAGAGTTAGAATATATTGCACTAAATGAAAAATTAGATATAATAGGCATCTCTGACACCTGGTGGAAGGAGGATAACCAGTGGGATACTGTCATACTGGGGTACAAATTATATCGTAGTGATAGGGTGGATCGAATTGGTGGAGGGGTAGCATTCCAGCTTATTTTCGAAAGAGATCGCCCGCCGGCCATCTTCCGACACAAATCGGGAGATGGCCGGCGATCTTCTGAACCCGGCCAAATCGGTATGATCGAAAGCCGATTTTGGCCGGCGCCAATTGCTTTCCGTCGCGGAGCTGGCCAAACATCAAGGCAGGGTACAGAAGGTGGGATGGGGGTGGGACGGGGGCATGGTTACGAGATGGCTGGCTTCGCCCGATAATGGAAAAAAGATGGCCGGCTCAGATAAGCATTTCGCCAGCTGCACTTGGTCTATTTATTTTTAGGACCAAGTCTCAAAAAAGTGCCCCAATTGACCAGATGACCACTGGAGGGAATCGGGGATGACCTCCTCTTACTCCCCCAGTGGTCACCAACCCCCTCCCATCCTAAAAAAATAAAAACAAAACATTTTTTGGCCAGCCTCTATGCCAGCCTCCAATGTCATACCCAGCTCCCTGACAGCAGTATGCAAGTCCCTAGAGCAGTTTTTAGTGGGTACAGTGCACTTCAGGCAGGTAGACCCAGGCCCATCCCCCGCTACCTGTTACACTTCTGGTGGTAAATGTTGAGCCCTCCCAAACCCCCTAAACCCACTGTACCCACATGTAGGAGTCACCTTGATCCCTAAGGGCTATGGTAGTGGTGTAGAGTTGTGGGGAGTGGGTTTTGAGGGGGATTTGGGGGGCTCAGCACAAAAGATAAGGGAAGTATGCACCTGGGAGCAATTTTTATTTATTTTTTTAATTTTTAGAAGTGCCCCCTAGGGTGCCCGGTTGGTGTCCTGGCATGTCAGGGGGACCAGTGCAGTACAAATGCTGGCTCCTCCCATGACCAAACGGCTTGCATTTCGCTGGGTTTGAGATGGCCGGGCCCGGTTTCCATTATGGCCGAAAACCGAAGCCGGCCATCTCTAAACCCGGCGATATCAACATTTGACCTATTGTTGAGATTCAGCCGGCCCCCCAACCGTATTATTGAAAGAAAAGATGGCCGGCCATCTTTTTTGAAAATACGGTTGGCTCCGCCCCTTTGCGGAGCCGGCCCCGAATATGGCCGGCAATATAGATGGTTGGCGCTGTTTGATTATGCCCCTCATTGTATATTAACGAGAGCCTTGAATCAAATAGATTGAAAATTCTGCAGGAAACAAAACACTTCTTGGAATCACTATGGATTGAAATTCCATGTGTAAAGGGGAAAAGGATAGTGATAGGAGTGTACTACCTGGCCAGGTTGAACAGACGGATGCAGAAATGTTAAAGGAAATAGGAACACAAACAAACTGGGTGACACAATAATAATGGGTGATTTCAATTACCCCGATATTGACTGGGTAAATGTAACATCGGGGTACGCTAGGAAGGTAAAATTCCTTGATGAAATCAAGACTGCTTTAGGGAGCAGCTGGTACAGGAGTCAACGAGAGAAGGAAAAATTCTAGACCTAGTCCTTAGTGGAGCATATGATCTGGTGCAGGAGGTAATGGTGCTGGGACCGCTTGATAACAATGATCATAATATGATTGGATTTGATATTAGCTTTGAAGTAAGTATACATAGGAAATCAAATACGTTAGCACTTGAATTAAAAAAAAGGAGACTATGACAAAATGAGAAGAATGGTGAAAAAAAAACTTAGAGGAGCGGCTGCGAGGGTCAAAAATTTACATCAGGCGTGGATGCTGTTCAAAAACACTGTCCTGGAAGCCCAGGCCAAATATATTCCACGTATTAAAAAAGGAGGACGGAAGACCAAACTACAGTCTACATAGTTAAAAAGTGAGGTGAAGGAAGCTATGAGAGCTAAAAGAAAATCCTTCAGAAAATGGAAGAAGGAACCCACTGAAAATAATAAGAAACAGCATAAGGAATGTCAAGTGAAATGCAAAGCACTGATAAGGAAGGCTAAGAGAGATTTCGAAAAAAAGATTGCGTTGGAGGCCAAAACACATAGAGGGGCATAATCGACCAGAAACGCCTATCTCCATGGGCGTTAATCTCCGAGAACGGGTCCGTGAAGGGGCGGAGTGAACCGTATTTTTTAAAAAAAATAGACGCCCATGCTTTATTCGCCAAGGTGTGAGCTGGGCGTTTTTGCTTTTCACCGATAATGGAAAATGAAATCGCCCAGCTCAAAAACGAATAAATGCAAGGCATTTGTTCGTGGGAGGGGCCAGGATTCATAGTGCACTGGTCCCCCTCACATGCCAGGACACCAACCGGGCACCCTAGGGGGCACTTTGACAAAAACAAAAAAAAAAGGTAAAAGAGCTCCCAGGTGCATAGCACCCTTCCCTTGGGTGTTGAGCCCCCCAAATCCCCCTCAAAACCCACTGCCCACAAGTCTACACCAGTACTATAGCCCTAAGCGGTGAAGGGGGGCACCTACATGTGGGTACAGGGGGTGTGGGGGGGGGTTGGACGACTAGTAGCATTAAGCAGCACAATTGTAACAGGTAGGGGGGGGATGGGCCTGGGTCCACCTGCCTGACGTCCACTGCACCCCCTAACAACTGTTCCAGGGACCTGCATACTGCTGCTTGGGAGGAGGGTATGACATTTGAGGGTGAAAGTAAAAAGTTGTGAAACATCATTTGTTGTGGTGGGAGGGGGTTAGTGACCACTGGGGGAGTCAGGGGAGGTCATCCCCGACTCCCTCTGGGGGTCATCTGGTCATTTAGGGCACTTTTTGGGGCCTTATTCGTCAAAAAACAGGGTCCAGGAAAAGTGCCCTAAATTCTAGCTACAAACGCATCCATTATCGGCGAAGGGCGCCCATCTCTGTTCGGGTGATAACCACGCCCCAGTTCCGCCTTCACCACGCCTCCGACACTCCCCCGTCAACTTTGTCCGCATCCGCGACGGAGTGCAGTTGAAAGCGTCCAAAGTTCGGCTTTCGATTATGCCGCTTTATTTGTTTTTGTGAGAAGAACGCCCATCTCCCGATTTAGGTCGGAACTTGGGCGTTATTCTCGTTCGATTATAAGCAGGATTGTAAAATTGTTTTTACTTATATTAAAAGCAGGAAGCCGGCAAAAGAATCGGATGGACCACTAGATGTCCGAGGAGTAAAAGGGGTGATTAGGTAAGATAAAGCCATAGCGGAAAGATTAAATGAATTCTTTGCTTCAGTCTTCACTGAGGAAGATTTGGGTGGGATACCGGTGTCAGAAATGGTATTCGAAGATGACGAGTCGGAGAAACTTAATGAATTCTCTGTAAACCTGGAAGATGTAATGGGGCAGATCTACAAACTGAAGAGTAGCAAATGGGATTCATCCCAGAGTACTGATAGAATTGAAAAATGAACTTGCGGAGTTATTGTTAATAATATGTAATTTATACTTAAAATGGAGCGTGGTACCGGAAGATTGGAGGGTGGCCAATGTAACGCCGATTTTTTAAAAGGGTTCCAGAGGAGATCCGGGAAATTATAGACCGGTGAGTCTGACGTTGGTGCCAGGCAAAATCGTACAGACTATTATAAAGAACAAAATTACAGAGCATATTCAAAAGCATGGATTAATGAGACAAACCAGCTCATTTTCGAAAGTGATCGCCGGCGATCTTCCGACACAAATCGGGAGATCGCCGGCGATCTCCTGATCCCAGCCAATTCGGTATTATCGAAAACCGATTTTGGCCGGCTTCAACTGCTGTTTCGTCACGGCGCCGGCCAACCTTCAAGGGGGGGTGTTGGTAGGGTAGTGAAGGCAGAACGAGAGGCGGGGGCGTGGGTACAGGATGGCCGGCTTTGCCTAATAATGGAAAAAAAGAGGCTGGCTCGAACGAGTATTTCGCAGGCTGGACTTGGTCCATTTATTTTTAGGACCAAGTCTGGAAAAAGTGTCCCAACTGACCAGATGACCACCGGAGGGAAGTGAGGATCACCTCCCCTTACTCTCCCAGTGGTCACTAACCCCTTCCCACCCCCAAAAAAACCTAAAACTCTTTTTGCCAGCCTCTATGCCAGCCTGAAATGTCATAACCAGCTCCTTGACAGCAGTATGCAGGTCCCTAGAGCAGTTTTTAGTGGGTGCAGTGCACTTCAGGCAGATGGACCCAGGCCCATCCCACCCTACCTGTTCTACTTGTGGTGGTTAATGTAGAGCCCTCCAAAAAACACCAACACCCACTATACCCACATGTAGGTGCCCCCCTTCACCCCTTAGGGCTATAGTAATGGTGTAGAGTTGTGGCGAGTGGGTTTTGGGGAAGATTTGGGGGGCTCAGCACACAAGGTAAGGGTGATATGCACCTGGAAGCTATTGTTTTTTAAATTTTTTAAGTGCACCCTAGGGTGCCCGGTTGGTGTCCTGGCATGTGAGGGGGGCCAGTGCACTACAAATGCTGGCTCCTCCCACGCCCAAATGCCTTGCATTTCACCGGGTTTGAGATGGCCGGGCCTGGTTTCCATTATGGCTGAAAAACAATGCTGGCCATCTCATATAAACCCAGCGATCCTGCTCTAAACCTGATGAGCGATTTGGCTGGCACCAAGTGTGTTTCGAAAATACGCTTGAGTCCGCCCGCTTACGGCACCGGCCCCGAAGATGGCTGGCCATCGATTTGGCCGGTGCCATTTGATTATGCCCCTCAAAGTCAACATGGATTTAGTGAAGGGAAATCTTGCCTCACCAATCTACTACATTTCTTTGAAGGGGTCTGTGCTGGGACCGCTGCTTTTTAACATATTTATAAATGACCTAGAGATGGGAGTAACTAGTGAGGTAATTAAATTTGCTGATGACACAAAGTTATTCAAAGTCGTTAAATCGCGGGAAGATTGTGAAAAATTACAAGAGGACCTTACGAGCCTGGGAGACTGGCCAGCTTAGTTTCAAAGGAGATCGCCGGCCATCTTCCGACACAAATCGGGAGATGGCCGGCGATCTCCTAAAGCCGGCCAAATCGGTATAATAGAAAGCCGATTTTGGCCAGTGCCAACTGCTTTCCGTCGCGGAGCCGGCCAAACTTCAAGGGGGCATTTCAGTAGGGTTGCGAAGGCAGGATGGGGCGTGCTTTGAGATGGCCGGCTTCGCCCAATAATGGAAAAAAGAAAGCCGGCCTTGACAAGCATTTCGCCGGCATCACTTGGTCCCTTATTTTTCAGGACCAAGCTTCAAAAAGGTGCCCCAACTGACCAAATGACTATCGGAGGGAATCAGGGGAGACCTCCCCTTACTCCCCCAGTGGTCACCAACCTCCTCCCCCACCCCAAATTTTTTTTTTAAAAATATATATTTTTGCCAGCCTGTATGCCAGCCTCAAATGTCATACCCAGCTCCCTGACAGCAGTATGCAGGTCCCTCAAACAGTATTTAGTGGGTACAGTGCACTTCAGGCAGGTGGACCCAGGCCCATCCCCCCCTACCTGTTACACTTGTGGTTGTAAATGTTAAGCTCTCCAAAACCCCCCAAAACCCACTGTACCCACATGTAGGTGCCCCCTTCACCCATAAGGGCTATGGTAATGGTGTAGAGTTGTGGGGAGTGGGTTTTGGGGGGATTTGGGGGGCTCAGAACACAAGGTAAGGGAGGTATGGATCTGGGAGCAATTTTTGAAGTCCACTGCAGTGCCCCCTAGGGTGCCCGGTTGGTGTCCTGGAATGTGAGGGGGACCAGTGCACTACAAATGCTGGCCCCTCCCATGACCAAATGCCTTGGATTTGACCGGGTTTAAGATGGCTGGCCTCAGTTTCCATTATTGGTGAAAAACGATGCCGGCCATCTCAAACCCGGCCATCTCTGACATTTGGCCGGCCCCAACCGTATTATCGAAACAAAAGATGGCCGGCCATCTTTTTCGAGAATATGGTTTGGGACTGCTCTTTGCGGCGCCGGCCAAATAGATGGCCGGCCATCTATTTGGCCTGCGCCGTTCGATTATGCCCCTCTGGGGTCTAAATGGCAGATGGCGTTTAATATGAGCAAGTGGAAAATGATGCATGTGGGAAAGAGGAACTCAAATTATAGCTACATCATGCAAAGTTCCACTTTAGGAGTCACGGACCAAAAAAAGGGGATCTAGGTGTTGTCATTGATGATACTTTGAAACCTTCTGCTCAGTGTGCTGCTGCAGCTAAGAAAGCAAATAGAATGTTAGGTATTAGTAGGAAAGGAATGGAAAACAAAAATGAGGATGTTAAGTTGCACTTCAAATATTGTGTTCAATTCTGGTCGCCATATCTCAAAAAAGATATAGTGGAATTACAAAAGGGACAGAGAAGGGCGATGAAAATGATAAAGGGGATGGGATGACTTCCCTAGGAGGAAAGGCTAAAGCGGCTAGGACTCTTCAGCTTGGAGAAAAGGCAGCTGAGGAAAGATATGATAGAGGTCTTTAAAATAATGAGTGGAGTGGAACGGGTAGATGTGAAGCGTCTGTTTACGCTTTCCAAAAATACTAGGACTAGGGGGCATGTGATGAAGCTACAATGTAGTAAATTTAAAATGGAGAAAATATTTCTTTACTCAACGTATAATTAAACTCTGGAATTCATTGCCAGAGAATGTGGTAAAGGCGGTTAACTTAGCGGAATTTGAAAAAGGTTTGGACGGCTTCCAAAAGGAAAAGTCCATTATTAAATGGACTTGGGGAGAATCCACTATTTATGGGATTAGCAGTATAGAATGTTTTGTACTTTTTTGGGATCTTGACAGGTATTTGTGACCTGGATTGGCCACTGTTGGAAACAGGATGCTGGGCTTGATGGACCTTTGGTCTTTCCCAGTATGGCAATACTTATTTGCTTATGTAGGGGACATTCAAGGAAGTTACATGGAAATACTTTAAAAACAAATAGGAGGAAATATTTTTTTTTTCTCTCAACAAATAGATAAGCTCTGGAGCTCTTTGCAGGAGGATGTGGTAACAGTGGTTAGCATATTTGGGTTTAAAAAAGGTTTGGACAAGTTTCTGGAGGAAAAGTCCATAGTCTGCTATTGAGACAGACATGGAGAACAACTGCTTGCCCTGGGATTTGTAGCATGGAATGTTACCACGATTTGGGTATCTAGCAGATACTTGTTACCTGACTTGGCCACTGTTGGAAACAGGATATTGGGCTTGGTCTGACCCAGTATGGCTACTCTTATGTTCTTATTTGGAGGCATTTATGTAAAGCTAGCTTTTATAATGGCGCAGTTTTGCTGCAAGTTCTCGTTATCATACAATAACTACTTGCTCTCCCATCTTGATATGCCAGTCCCCTTTGGGCACCACTGAATGGTCTTTGATGACCCAGGTTTTTCTTCAGTGGTATGTTGAAGAGGCAATTTCCTTGAAGCAGAAGCAGAAGCAGAAGTTTCTCAAAACACCATGTTGGAAGAGTGGAAGACTATTAGGGGCTTATACCATATAAGTTTCACTTAATATTTATTATGACGTGTAGGAAGAGACTTTATATGAAATAAAGTGCAGAGACTGTACAGATGAAAGTGGACTAATGATGATATAGAGCTTGAGATGACATGCATTTTTGAGATATCTATTTTATGAGTGTTTTCCCAGTTTGATGGAGCACAGCAACCAAAAAAGGGGTCAAAGCACACAGCACAGCAACAAAGATAAAAAGAACACCAAGGGCTGTTAAGCTTGGGATAAACAAAAGTCCTTTATTGATGGACCCAACACAGGCCATGTTTTGATGGGTCATCATTTTTAAATCGTTGAAATATATTAGGGGGTCTTTTACTAAGGTTAGCTAGCATTTTTAGCTCACACTAAAAATCAACTGGCGCTCAATGCTGAGATGCCCATTATATTCCTATGGGCATCTGAGTGTTTAGTGTCAGCTGATGTTTAGGGCGAACAAAGAACGCTAGCACACCTTAGTAAAAGACCCCCTTAGATTGGAGAATGGCTGATAATTGTTGTATAATATGTTCTCTATGTATTTTAAAGTCAGAGTATGAGTTAGATTGCATGCCTTTATAACATAGGATGCAACAGAGAGCAACTGACCTACTAACCAAATCCCAGACCATTGACAGATGCTCCAGTTCATCAACTTGTTATTGATTGTAATTATATCATTATTCTAAATAAGAACCCTTTTCAAATAGTTGCCCTTGAAAAGACTTGTGAAGTTTGAAGAGTGATCATAATTGCAGTATTTATTGTTCTATCCCAATTAAATAGTAGTTGAAAGAATTTATGCAAAATTAATAATGACAAATTTAACTATATAACAAATCGTTCTAACTCATCATACCATTCCAGATGCTTCTGAAAAAAGAAAAGTTTTCAAATATTTACGGAATTACGAATATGAAGATAAAGGCAAAGTATTCTAGATTTGTACAGCCTGATATAAGAAAGGATGGTCAAAGAATTTTTTGTAATGATACAGATTGTTCAAACAAGAGGAAAAGTTGGTTAACAAGTAGCGTTGTATTGAATGCATATTTTACTATTCAGTCTGCAAATTATAATAAATAGATATGAAGGTAATCTCCTTCTAGTTCTATTAACGAATAGTGCATTCAAATGTGGAGGAGATATAAAGATAACAACATCGGCTCAGTTCTCATCATATGCTAAAAAAGAAAAATTTATATAAAAAGAAAAAAAGAATATTAGTACATATGTTTGGGACAGGCTGCTCTAAGAACGTGGGGGTGTTGCCAATGATGAAGCGGTCCAGCCCCCATGAGCTTGTAATATAATTAAGCCGGGGGCTTCTTGAGGCAACATCTCCTTAAATTAATTGTATGCATTTATTGCTGTCAGAGAACTGAGCCGATGTTACTATTCAGTCTAACACGAATAATGAAAAACATTATTTGGCCAAATAAAAATACCGAATAAAAATTATGGGCATTGAGCTTTAACATAAATAATAAAAGAAGCAACATGAAATCAGAGATCAAGTGTTGATTTCAGTAGGATTTAGCAGAATTTGAAGATTTAGCAGTTATTTGAAGGCAACACCTAAACAAATAACAAATGAAATATCCATGTAGCGGTAAAAGTAAATGTAAATCGGATTTAGGAAGTTGTTGAAAATTTAGCAAGTTTCCATTACAAAGAAACCTAAGGGCCTCTCTTACTAAGGTGTGCTAGCGTTTTTAGCACTCGCTAATATTTAGGGCGCACTAAACGTTAGAGAAGTCCATTTATTTCTATGGACATCTCTAACGTTTAGTGCACCCTAAATATTAGTGTGCGCTAAAAACGCTAGTGCACCTTAGTAAAAGAGGCCCTAAATGTTCCAAATTCTCATGGGTCAAACAAGTTCTTCTTTCAGAAAAAGTGGTCCCAGCATTACTGAAAAGCCTTTTACTCAGTACACTCGTTGGAGGAATGGCCAAAAAAGCTTTAGCACATACAGTGGGGGAAATAAGTATTTGATCCCTTGCTGATTTTGTAAGTTTGCCCACTGACAAAGACATGAGCAGCCCATAATTGAAGGGTAGGTTATTGGTAACAGTGAGAGATAGCACATCACAAATTAAATCCGGAAAATCACATTGTGGAAAGTATATGAATTTATTTGCATTCTGCAGAGGGAAATAAGTATTTGATCCCCCACCAACCAGTAAGAGATCTGGCCCCTACAGACCAGGTAGATGCTCCAAATCAACTCGTTACCTGCATGACAGACAGCTGTCGGCAATGGTCACCTGTATGAAAGACACCTGTCCACAGACTCAGTGAATCAGTCAGACTCTAACCTCTACAAAATGGCCAAGAGCAAGGAGCTGTCTAAGGATGTCAGGGACAAGATCATACACCTGCACAAGGCTGGAATGGGCTACAAAACCATCAGTAAGACGCTGGGCGAGAAGGAGACAACTGTTGGTGTCATAGTAAGAAAATGGAAGAAGTACAAAATGACTGTCAATCGACAAAGATCTGGGGCTCCACGCAAAATCTCACCTCGTGGGGTATCCTTGATCATGAGGAAGGTTAGAAATCAGCCTACAACTACAAGGGGGGAACTTGTCAATGATCTCAAGGCAGCTGGGACCACTGTCACCACGAAAACCATTGGTAACACATTACGACATAACGGATTGCAATCCTGCAGTGCCCGCAAGGTCCCCCTGCTCCGGAAGGCACATGTGACGGCCCGTCTGAAGTTTGCCAGTGAACACCTGGATGATGCCGAGAGTGATTGGGAGAAGGTGCTGTGGTCAGATGAGACAAAAATTGAGCTCTTTGGCATGAACTCAACTCGCCGTGTTTGGAGGAAGAGAAATGCTGCCTATGACCCAAAGAACACCGTCCCCACTGTCAAGCATGGAGGTGGAAATGTTATGTTTTGGGGGTGTTTCTCTGCTAAGGGCACAGGACTACTTCACCGCATCAATGGGAGAATGGATGGGGCCATGTACCGTACAATTCTGAGTGACAACCTCCTTCCCTCCGCCAGGGCCTTAAAAATGGGTCGTGGCTGGGTCTTCCAGCACGACAATGACCCAAAACATACAGCCAAGGCAACAAAGGAGTGGCTCAGGAAGAAGCACATTAGGGTCATGGAGTGGCCTAGCCAGTCACCAGACCTTAATCCCATTGAAAACTTATGGAGGGAGCTGAAGCTGCGAGTTGCCAAGCGACAGCCCAGAACTCTTAATGATTTAGAGATGATCTGCAAAGAGGAGTGGACCAAAATTCCTCCTGACATGTGTGCAAACCTCATCATCAACTACAGAAGACGTCTGACCGCTGTGCTTGCCAACAAGGGTTTTGCCACCAAGTATTAGGTCTTGTTTGCCAGAGGGATTAAATACTTATTTCCCTCTGCAGAATGCAAATAAATTCATATACTTTCCACAATGTGATTTTCCGGATTTAATTTGTGATGTGCTATCTCTCACTGTTACCAATAACCTACCCTTCAATTATGGGCTGCTCATGTCTTTGTCAGTGGGCAAACTTACAAAATCAGCAAGGGATCAAATACTTATTTCCCCCACTGTATGCTCAAGTTTGAATAAGTGTGTTCATGTTGTTTCCACCACAGAATTGGATCTGGGGGTGGGCTTCCTCCAACTGTCACTGATTCTGCTGGACTTTTTTCAACAAAGGGGCAGGGCTGAACAGGCAATCCACACTGGCTGTGGTTGAGCAGGGGAGTGGGGAGGAACAAGCAAGCTTACACTAACGACCCAACTTAATCCTATCAACCCACCTACACTACTCCTGCTCTGATACTGACACTGATTCTGATACCAATTATACCTTTGACCTTGTCTCCTAATCTCCTTATACTCATCCTCCAATCTTTTCTTCTCCACCTTTCTATACCATACCCCTCCCAATCTCCTTTCCTCTTACCTATCCTATCCTTGTTTACCTCCCCATATCCAATTCAATTCATGTATTCTTAAAACCTTACTATTATTATGTTTATTACAGTTTGTAATATTCTTCTTATAGGACTTTTGTAATATATATATATTTTTGTTTGTTTTTTACTATGTAAGTCGCATTGAACCTGCTGTAAGTGGGAAAGCGCAGGGTACAAATGTAATAAATAATAATAAAACTAAAAGGGGTTTCAAAGGGTGTGGTGAGAGGGAGATTGTGTGTACAGCGGAGCCCTGGAATATTCGTATTTGAATTTAAATCACTATTTGAGTGAATATGAATAATGTATTCGAGGCACTATTTGGGGCTGAATTGGTTTGAATATAAATTTTCAGTAGAGCTCTATTAACAAGACAAGCAGTAAATTTGTTAATAGTGTAAGTCCCTTGGTTGCGGAGCAAGGTACAGTGGGGGAAATAAGTATTTGATCCCTTGCTGATTTTGTAAGTTTGCCCACTGACAAAGACATGAGCAGCCCATAATTGAAGGGTAGGTTATTGGTAACAGTGAGAGATAGCACATCACAAATTAAATCCGGAAAATCACATTGTGGAAAGTATATGAATTTATTTGCATTCTGCAGAGGGAAATAAGTATTTAATCCCTCTGGCAAACAAGACCTAATACTTGGTGGCAAAACCCTTGTTGGCAAGCACAGCGGTCAGACGTCTTCTGTAGTTGATGATGAGGTTTGCACACATGTCAGGAGGAATTTTGGTCCACTCCTCTTTGCAGATCATCTCTAAATCATTAAGAGTTCTGGGCTGTCGCTTGGCAACTCGCAGCTTCAGCTCCCTCCATAAGTTTTCAATGGGATTAAGGTCTGGTGACTGGCTAGGCCACTCCATGACCCTAATGTGCTTCTTCCTGAGCCACTCCTTTGTTGCCTTGGCTGTATGTTTTGGTCATTGTCGTGCTGGAAGACCCAGCCACGACCCATTTTTAAGGCCCTGGCGGAGGGAAGGAGGTTGTCACTCAGAATTGTACGGTACATGGCCCCATCCATTCTCCCATTGATGCGGTGAAGTAGTCCTGTGCCCTTAGCAGAGAAACACCCCCAAAACATAACATTTCCACCTCCATGCTTGACAGTGGGGACGGTGTTCTTTGGGTCATAGGCAGCATTTCTCTTCCTCCAAACACGGCGAGTTGAGTTCATGCCAAAGAGCTCAATTTTTGTCTCATCTGACCACAGCACCTTCTCCCAATCACTCTCGGCATCATCCAGGTGTTCACTGGCAAACTTCAGACGGGCCGTCACATGTGCCTTCCGGAGCAGGGGGACCTTGCGGGCACTGCAGGATTGCAATCCGTTATGTCGTAATGTGTTACCAATGGTTTTCGTGGTGACAGTGGTCCCAGCTGCCTTGAGATCATTGACAAGTTCCCCCTTGTAGTTGTAGGCTGATTTCTAACCTTCCTCATGATCAAGGATACCCCACGAGGTGAGATTTTGCGTGGAGCCCCAGATCTTTGTCGATTGACAGTCATTTTGTACTTCTTCCATTTTCTTACTATGGCACCAACAGTTGTCTCCTTCTCGCCCAGCGTCTTACTGATGGTTTTGTAGCCCATTCCAGCCTTGTGCAGGTGTATGATCTTGTCCCTGACATCCTTAGACAGCTCCTTGCTCTTGGCCATTTTGTAGAGGTTAGAGTCTGACTGATTCACTGAGTCTGTGGACAGGTGTCTTTCATACAGGTGACCATTGCCGACAGCTGTCTGTCATGCAGGTAACGAGTTGATTTGGAGCATCTACCTGGTCTGTAGGGGCCAGATCTCTTACTGGTTGGTGGGGGATCAAATACTTATTTCCCTCTGCAGAATGCAAATAAATTCATATACTTTCCACAATGTGATTTTCCGGATTTAATTTGTGATGTGCTATCTCTCACTGTTACCAATAACCTACCCTTCAATTATGGGCTGCTCATGTCTTTGTCAGTGGGCAAACTTACAAAATCAGCAAGGGATCAAATACTTATTTCCCCCACTGTATTACACTAAAAATAGAATGGTGTTAATTTTTGTCACGGTGTTTTCCCAATAAACTCTAAGCCAACCAGGGAGTTTAACAATAAAAAATAATTTTTATTTGCAAGCTTTTTAACAAATTAACAGTTGGTTTTAACTATTCTTTTCCCTTTTCAAGATTCTCAGCACAATGTTCAGGAACATCTCAAGAACATATCCAACATTTTCAAACAGCATCAGACAAGTAATCACTGTAGTAACAGTATAAAGTTAAACCAAACTGATAACTGAATACATCAATTAACCCAAGAGTTTGATACTTTGTTTAGGCATTTGTTTTACAGGTCTGATCTCTACACTGTTTCAAAACAGGTAAGCATTACCACATAACTTTCTCCTCTACTTTTCATTTTCAGTTCTCTTTCTCTTTATTCTGTAAACTCTCAATTCAGGAACTTAACTGAACTTCTTGCTCTCTATGGGGGTCTTTTACTAAAGCTTAGCTCAAGTTATCTGCAGCAGTGCCTATAGGAATAAAATGGGCCCTGCTGCAAATAACTCCAGCTAAGCTTTAGTAAAAGACCCCCCTTGGATATTTCTTCTTTCTTCATCTTTCTTTCGATGGGTACCTTTCTTCTTCTGCAGTTGCCTGGCAGGTTCAGGAGTGCCTACTACTTTGATTTAAACTAAAAAAACAAAAACTAATATCCCTACACAATTTGGCTTCCAATTTCATGTAAAAGTGCCAAATTTATTTATTTATTTATTTAGTTCTAACTACCCCAAGAAGAAATAGTTGATTGATTATCCCTAAGCTAGCCCTCCCATCGTAATACACAGGATTCAACATTGACTCACACTTGCAGACTATATGGTTTCTTTGTAATATTCGTCTCACCATATAAGACTGGTATGAATATTTTATATAAACAACAATAACTAATTAATCTGCAGATCAAGTGTTCTGCACCTGTGACTTTTACTTAAATTCTAAAAATAGAGTACTGTAAAATCAATTATTTATTTATTATTTATTGCATTTGTACCCCACATTATCCCACCTATTTGCAGGCTCAATGTGGCTTACAGCGTGTTGCTATGACATAGTCATGGCAGGATCTTGGATACAGTCGGTCACCTATTAAGTGTTTAGTATTTAATTATACAGGTTCCCAGTGCCAAAAGTACATCTCTAATCTTTCAGTATAGCACCACTGAACTTTTTTGACATTCACAGAAAATAGAGAATGACTGTGCCTCAGACAACATTCAGAAACTGAATTCACATGAGATGTGGTCAGAATTCTACTGCCACCCAGATACAAGGTTTTTTTTTTTATTCCCACCTTTACATTGAACACTACAAAGTTTACACTTCAAAAATAGATATGTCTAAACTCTCTCTCACACACATTTCATCTTGAGCCCAAAACATTCGCGGAGCTCAGAACTTGACCTAGCTCATTCACACACTCTCTCTTACAGTCTGTACTTTTTATATATTAAAAAAAAAAAAATTTTTTTACTAAGCCATGGTAAAAAGTGGCTTGCGGCATGTGCCGGGCCAGTTTTTGCCACATCCTGGAGAAAGGGCCTTTTTTTAAGGGACTGGAAAATGGACATGTGGCAAAATAAAAATCAGCGTTCATCCATTTTTGGCCTGAGACCTTACCGCCACCCATTGACTTAGCAGTAAGGTCTGACGCACTACGCGGTTGGTAGGCGTGCAGCACATGTATACAGCCGTTTACCACAGGGTAAGCACCACACGGTAGAAACTAGTTTTCTACTGTGTTTTTTCGATGTGTGCCAAATTCAGAATTAATGCCAGAGGAGGCACACGAACAGTAATGCTGATTTGGTGCACGCTGGATGCGAGTAGGGCCTTACGCTCCTTTGTAAAAGGACCTCTTAAATTTTAAGCTGTGACCATCCAGCACATGCCCTTTCAAAATCAATTACCCTCCCAACTACCAGGTACAGCAACAGCAGCTTTTAGAATGTATACCCTGGTTACCAGGCAACCAGATGGCACATGCATGCTTGTCCCAGCACAACTCTACTGGAGGAGTGGCCTAGTGGTTAGGGTGGTGGACTCTGGTCTTGGGGAACTGAGTTCTATTCCCACTTCAGGCACAGGCAGCTCCTTGTGACTCTGGGCAAGTCACTTAACCCTCCATTGTCCCAGGTACAAATAAGTACCTGCATATGTAAGCCGCATTGAGCCTGCCATGAGTGGGAAAGCACGGGGTACAAATGTAACTTAAATAAATTTAAAAGTTTGTTTTTAAAAAATATATATTTTTAACCTAAGGGGTTACAATAAACTGGAGCAACACCAAAATATATCTTATAAACAAAATAGGAGGTCTTGAATATAACTCTAGCTCTGACAGGCAGTCAATGAACAGGCCTGAATAATGGAGCATAATGCTCAAATCTTGATGATCCATAAATCATTCTGGATGCCATAATCTGAAGAAGCTGTAAGGGAAGGTAGGGCATCCCGACAGCGAGGTTGTAATTGAAAGCATAGTAGATCAGGTGTCTTTAAATAGACAGATTTTCAAGATTGCAAATTAACACTGTCAACTACTGAGCAAGTTGTGAATAGGAACAATAAATATTGTTTGAAATGTACCAGACCTCTTAAAGGTTTATTTAATAGATCTTTAGAGATGGGAGAGGTTACCTGAGATTGGAGACGAGCGGATGTGGTCCCTCTTCACAAAGGTGGAGATAGGGAAGAAGTGGGAAACTACAGACCGGTAAGTCTCACGTCAGTGGTAGGAAAAATAATGGAGTCGCTGCTGAAAGAGAGGATAGTTAACTTTCTAGAAGCCAATGGGTTACAGGACCCGAGGCAACATGGCTTTACCAAAGGAAAATCCTGCCAAATAAATCTTATTGACTTCTTTGGCTGGGTGACCAAAGAACTGGATGAAGGACATGCGCTAGATGTAATCTACTTAGATTTCAGCAAAGCCTTTGATACGGTCCCCCACAGAAGACTCGTGAATAAGCTGAAAGGGTTGAACTTAGGACCGAAAGTGGTGAACTGTATAAAAAACTGGTTGACCGACAGGTGGCAGAGGGTGGTGGTAAATGGAATCCGCTTGGAGGAAAGGAATGTGAGCAATGGAGTTCCTCAGGGGTCAGTGCTGGGGCCTATTCTGTTTAATATATTTGTGGGAGATATTGCTGAAGGGTTGGAAGGAAAGGTGTACCTTTTTGTGGATGACATGAAAATAGCCAATAGGGTGGGTACACTGGAGAGAGTAGAAACAATGAGAAGGGATCTTTGAACCTTAGAAGAATGGTCGAGGGTCTGGCAGTTAAAATTTAATCTATCAATTTGGGATCAAATGAAAAAAACTGGTGCTAGTGATAAAACTCAATATATCAGTTGCACCAGAAATTCCTACAAATATCTTGTATGATATATATATATATTTTTTTTTAATTTTTTATTTGCAGTGCTCAGTATATTACTGTAGTGCCTTATTACCGTATGTTACTGAGTAAGCAAAAAGCCACCAAACATCACAGCACTGGCCCTTCCTTCTTATCCAATCTTCAAGGCATTCAAATCTGTGCTGACATATGTAGTGATGTTTCTAATAAATTTACACAACTCGCACAGCTATATTCAGAACTTGTTTCATAATATCTGCTTGTACACTATGATTTCGTTTATTATGTTTGTTTTATTATCATCATGCTGACCAAGATCCTGCAATACCAAATGTTTATCTATTAACATTCCTCCACTACTCATGATGTATTGTAAGCCACTTTGAGCCTGCAAAGAGGTGGGATAAGGTGGGATACAAATGCAATAAGTAAAAAATAAATAATAATAATTAAAAAAAAAAAAAAAAAAAAAAAATATATATATATATATATATATATATATATATATATATATAATACAAGGTATTTGTAGGAATTTCTGGTGCAACTAATATATTGAGTTAAAATTTAATGCCAAGAAGTGTAGAGTGATGCACTTGGGGTGCAGAAACCCAAAAGAGAGATACCAGATAGGAGGGGAGAGATTAGTAAGCTCGACTCAGGAGAGAGAGACCTTGGGGTGTTGGTGTCTGACGATCTAAAGGTGAAGAAACAATGCGACAAGGAGACGGCCATGGCCGGAAGGATGCTAGGCTGCATAGAGAGGGACATAACCAGCAGAAGAAAGGAGGTGCTGATGCCTCTCTACAATTTGTTGGTGAGACCCCATTTGGAGTACTGTGTTCAGTTTTGGAGGCCGTATCTTGCTAAAGATGTAAAAAGACTGGAAGTGATATAAAAATGGTATGAGATTTGTGTTGCAAACCATACGAGGAGAGACTTGCTGACCTGAACGTGTATACCTTGGAGGAAAGGAGAAACAGGGGTGACATGATACAGACATTCAAATATTTGAAAGGTATTAATCCGCAAATGAACCTTTTCTGGAGACGGGAAGGTGGTAGAACTACAGGACATGAATTGAGGTTGAAAGGGGGCAGACTCAGGAATAATGTCAGGAAGTATTTTTTCACGGAGAGGGTGGTGGATATGTGGAATGCCCTCCCGCGGGAGGTGGTGGAGATGAAAACAGTAATGGAATTCAAACATGCGTGGGATAAACACAAAGGAATCCTGTTTAGAAGGAACGGTTCCATGGAATCTTAGCGGAGATTGGGTGGTGATGGCGTAATTGGGAAACAAAACAGGTGCTGGGCAGACTTCTACAGTCTATGTCCTGATCGTGATGGGCTGGAGTGTAAATTTTAAGGGGCTTTGACGTTAGCTTTTGAACTTAGAACAGTGCAGTACTGGGCAGACTTCTACGGTCTGTGCCCTGAGAAAGGCAAGGACAAATCAAACTTGGGTATACATATAAAGTATCACATACCATGTAAAATGAGTTTATCTTGTTGGGCAGACTGGTTGGACCATACAGGTCTTTATCTGCAGTCATTTACTGTACGTTACTATGAAATGTTTATATGCAAATGCCAGAAGCCTTAAAACATAAGATGGGAAACTTAGAATATATTGCACTAAATGAAAAGATAGATATTGTAGGCATCTCTGAGACCTGGTGGAAGGGAGGTAATCAGTGGGACACTGTCATACCAGGGTACAAATTATATCGCAGTGATAGGGTGGATCAAATTGGTAGAGGGTTAGCATTGTGTGTTAAAGAGGGCCTTGAATCAAATGGACTAAAAATTCTGCAGGACATGAAACACATCTTAGAATCCCTATGGATAGAAATACCATTCACGTGGCCAGGATGAACAGACTGATATAGAAATGTTATCAGAAATTAGGAAAGCTAACAAACTAGGCAACACAATAATAATGGGTGAGTCTGACGTCGGTGCCGGGAAAAATGGTAGAGGCTATTATTAAAAACAAAATTACAGAGCACATCCGAGGACATGGATTACTGAGACCGAGTCAGCACGGCTTTTGTGTGGGGAAATCTTGCCTGACCAATTAACTTCAATTCTTTGAAGGAGTAAACAAACATGTGGACAAAGGGGAGCCGGTTGATATCGTGTATCTGGATTTTCAAACGGCGTTTGACAAGGTACCTCATGAAAGGCTACAGAGGAAATTGGAGGGTCATGGGATAGGAGGAAACGTCCTATTATGGATTAAAAACTGGTTGAAGGATAGGAAACAGAGAGTGGGGTTAAATGGGCAGTATTCACAATGGAGAAGGGTAGTTAGTGGGGTTCCTCAGGGGTCTGTGCTAGGACCGCTGCTTTTTAATATATTTATAAATGATTTAGAGATGGGAGTAACTAGCAAGGTATTTAAATTTGCTGATGACACAAAGTTATTGAAAGTCGTTAACTCGCGACAGGATTGTGAAAAATTACAGAAGGACCTTACGAGACTGGGAGACTGGGCGGCTACATGGCAGACGATGTTTAATGTGAGCAAGTGCAAGGTGATGCATGTGGGGAAAAAGAACCCGAATTATAGCTACGTCATGCAAGGTTCCACGTTAGGAGTTACGGACCAAGAAAGGGATCTGGGTGTCGTCGTCGATAATACACTGAAACCTTCTGCTCAGTGTGCTGCTGCGGCTAGGAAAGCGAATAGAATGTTGGGTATTATTAGGAAAGGTATGGAAAACAGGTGTGAGGATGTTATAATGCCATTATATCGCTCCATGGTATGACCGCACCTTGAGTATTGTGTTCAATTCTAATCGCCGCATCTCAAGAAAGATATAGTGGAATTGGAAAAGGTGCAGCAAAGGGTGACTAAAATAATAACGGCAATGGGACGACTTCCTTATGAAGAAAGACTAAGGAGGCTAGGGCTTTTCAGCTTGGAGAAGAGACGGCTGAAGGGAGACATGATAGAGGTATATATAATAATGAGTGGAGTGGAACAGGTGGATGTGAAGCGTCTGTTCATCCTTTCCAAAAATACTAGGACTAGGGGGCATGCGATGAAACTACAGTGTAGTAAATGTAAAACAAATCGAAGAAAAGTTTTCTTCACCCAACGCGTAATTAAACTCTGGAATTCGTTGCCGGAGAACGTGGTGAAGGCGGTTAGCTTGGCAGAGTTTAAAAAGGGGTTAGACGGTTTCCTAAAGGACAAGTCCATAAACTGCTACTAAATGGACTTGGGAAAATCCACAGTTCCGGGAATTACATGTATAGAATGTTTGTACGTTTGGGAAGCCTGCCAGGTGCCCTTGGCCTGGATTGGCCGCTGTCGTGGACAGGATGCTGGGCTCGATGGACCCTTGCAGGAATTGGGACTCCGAGCGCCGGGAGCCGGAGGTGCCACTTCAGGAGGTCCAGAAGATCTTGTGGACTGGAGCGCAGAGGGAGTTTCGTTGAGTCCTCCCTTGATAACAGTTCCTCCAAGACCAGGAGGGGAAGCGAAGGCAACGAGTGAGCGTTGCGCTGAGTCCGGAAGTCGGTCCCCTGCGGATGTGAGTGGAGACCTCGCTGCCTCGTCGACACCAGTGAGAGAGCCAGCTCAGACGGGTTTGCTGTCTGAAAGAACCCCTGGTGAACCCTCTGTGAGTCCTGGAGTTTTGATTAAACCATCTGCTGTTACATTAGAACTTCTATGGGAAGCAATACAAGGCTTGAATACCAACTTGCAGCAAATTTCAGGTATTTTGAGGGGAGATGTAGCTGAACTAAAGCAAGCCCAGACTGTGGTAACATCTAAAATTGCAGAACAAACGCTTAAAATGGAAATCTTTGATAAAGACTTAATAGCGGTGAATTCCTCTACATTAATGTTAATTAAGAACAGTAACTTCCAGCAATGAAAAATAGAATATTTAGAAAACCAGATTAGGGAGAATAATTTACGGTTCCTTAATTTCCCCAATTGCCTTCTAACCCTCAATCTGGTTTAAATTTGACAGAATTCCTAGAGAACTCTATGGAAGTTATAACTGAACGAACCACACTGTTAGTAACTTTTGCTCTGCAATTAGATCAAAATAATATATTTAAACTTTACTTCCGCCACATGAACTCTCCCTTTCTTGGATCAAAAATACAGATATTTCCGGATTTTTCCAGAGAGACTCAAAGAAGAAGAAAAGAGTTTTTGATGTTAAAAGAGAGGGTTCTTCGAATAGGAGGGTCCTTTTTGTTAAGTTTTCCTTGCAAGTGCTGTGTCTCTTTGAATTCTACTAATTATATTTTTTTTGATCCAGGAAAGTTAATAGAATTTATTTCCTCTAAAGAATAAATGCTGTAATAGTTTTTGATTGCTAAGCGCATATCCTGGCTGTGACACCTTAGGCTCTGTCTGCTCTATTGCACTTGTTTGCTTTTGTTGTTTTTGTTTTATTTTATTTCCTAGATCTTGGACCAACAATTTGTGGACTAAATAATATCAGTGTTTTTGCCTTGGGTGGATAACTAATGTTTTGCTTTTTTACTGAAATGTATATTTATGTTATTGCATAAATATAAATTGAATAGTTTATAAATAAATAAAAAAAACTAAAGGGAAAAGACTATGGAGATTAGTTGATAAAATTTACTTTTTTATATATTTTTATTCTGCCTATCACTAACCTACAATTCCTCCTTTAAACCTCAATCTTTAAGTTCCCAAAGCACAAAGCAAAATAGTGTTCACTTACCAGAGAAAATTCCTTTTCTCTCAGAACTTCTCAGAAAGAAAGTTCAGTGTCACCTTTCCTCTTTATATAGTTTTGAATCTACGGGGCCTTTCTTAAACAGGCTCTTTCTAGCTGAAACCCTCTGCTCAATGTGCAGCGGTGGCCAAGAGAGCAAATAGAATGTTAGGAATTATTAGGAAAGGAATGGAAAACAAAACTGAGAATGTTATAATGCCTTGTATTACTCCATGGTGTGACCACACCTGGAATACTGTGTGCAGTTCTGGTCACCGCATCTCAAATAAGATATAGTGGAATTAGAAAAGGTACAGAGAAGGGCGAAGAAAATGATAAAGGAGTTGGGATAACTTCCCTATGAGGAAAGGCTAAAGTGGCTAGGACTCTTCAGCTTGGAGGAGAGATGGCTGAGGTATGATAAGAGGTTTATAAAATACTGACTGGAAAGCAACAGGTAGATGTGAATCGCTTATTTACTCTTTCCAAAAATACTAGGACTAGAGGGGTACACAAAGAATCTATTGATTGTACATTTAAAATGGAGAAAATATTTCTTCACTCAACGAGTAATTAAACTCTGGATTTTGTTGCCAGAAAATGTAGTAAATGCAGTTTTAAAAAAAGGTTTGGCTACTTTTTAAAAAGAAAAGTCCATAAGACTTTATTAAGATGGACTCGGAGTCTGGAGTTGGCGGTGGTGGAGAAGGGTACTGATAGGAGGGATTTGTCCTGTGAGCGGAGGTTACGGGTAGGAACGTACAGGGAAATGAGGGTAGAGAGGTAATGAGGGGTTGCAGATCGAGTGCATTTGTAGGTTAGTAGGAGAAGCTTGAACTGTATACGGTATCTGATCGGGAGCCAGTGAAGTGATTTGAGGAGAGGGTGTGATGTGAGTATATCGGTCCATGCAGAAGATAAGACGCGGCGGAATTCTGGACAGATTGAAGGGGGGAATAGATGGTTAAGTGGGAGGCCGGTGAGTAGTAGGTTGCAATAGTCAAGGGGAGAGGTAACGAGCGAGTGGATGAGGGTTCGGGTGGTCTGTTCAGAGAGAAATGGGCAAATTTTGCTAATATTATAGAGAAAGAAGCGACAGTTCTTGGCTGTCTGCTGGATATGGGCAGAGAAGGAGAGGGAGGAGTCGAAGATGACACCGAGGTTGCGGGCAGATGAAACGGGGAGGATGAGGGTGTTGTCAACAGAAATGGAGAGTGGAGGAAGAGGAGAAGAGGGTTTGGGTGGAAAGACAATGAGCTCGGTCTTTGCCATGTTCAGTTTCAGATGACGGTTGGACATCCAGGCAGCGATGTCTGATAGGCAAGCCAATACTTTGGCCTGGGTTTCCACTGTGATGTCTGGTGTGGAGAGATAAAGCTGGGTATCGTCAGCATAAAGATGGTATTGGAAGCCATGAGATGAGATCAGCGAGCCCAGGGAAGAGGTGTAGATTGAGAAAACAAGGGGTCCAAGGACAGATCCTTGAGGAACACCAACAGAGAGTGGGATGGGGTGTTATGTCTGTGCTTGTGCTTTCCTCGCCCTCTGGTGGCAAGAATGGGTGGCTGCTATGGACCATCACCCGTTCCAGATTTCTGCTCAGTCCGGTCCGGATCTTCCAGGCTGCCAGGTTTGCTTGTGTTGTTTGAGCCTGCACAGAACCCATAGCTGCCTGGTGATTACAGCAGCTGAGTTTCAGGTGCTGCTGGGCTTATTAGCCATTTTGTTACTCTCAGCCCTTGCCTTTGCATCGCCTTAGGCCTGGTACGTGGGTGCTTGTGCACTTCTGCCTGAGAGACTTTGTCTGGACCTGATTCTGCTTTTGCTGGTTTCCTGCCTTTTGAACCTTGCCTGATCCTGGACTTTGCTTTGCTTGCCACCTGCTTTTTGACCCTTTGCCTGGACCTGGACTTTGCTTTGCTTGCCGCCTGCCTTTTGACCCTTTGCCTGGACCTTGCTTTGCTTGCCGCCTGCCTTTTGAACCTTTGCCTGGACCTATCTTCTGCTTGCTGGCTGACTGCCTAGAGACCTAGCCTGGATTTGCCGGTACGTCTGTTCTGCCTTGCTTCTGGTGTGGGGTGGTTTTGCCTGCCACTGCTGCTCCTCTGCAGTGGCCCAAGAGCTCACAAACCCAGTTCCTGTTTAGTAAACGTGACATGGGGGTGGAGGAAGATCCATGAGAATGTACTCTGAAGGTATGTTGGGAGAGATAGGAAGAGAACCAGGAAAGGACGGAACCTTGGAACCCGAATGAGGACAGTGTGTCAAGAAGTAATTTATGATTGACAGTGTCGAAGGCAGCGGATAGGTCGAGGAGGATGAGGATGGAGTAGTGACCTTTGGATTTGGCAAGGCGCAGGTCATTACAGACTTTAGAGAGTGCCGTTTGTCGAGTGAAGTGGGCAAAAGCCGGATTGAAGCGGATCGAGGATGACATGAGAGGAGAGAAAATCGAGGCAGTGGCTATGGACAGCGCGTTCAAGTATCTTGGAGAGGAAGGGTAGGAGAGAGATGGGGCGGTAGTTGGAGGAACAGGTGGGGTCCAGTGATGGTTTTTTGAGAAGTGGTGTGACTACAGCGTGCTTGAAGGTGTCAGGGACAGTTGTAGTGGAGAGAGAGAGGTTGAGGATGTGACAAATGGAGGGGTTAACTGTAGGAGAGATGGTGTTAAGTAGATTGGTGGGGATGGGATCAGAGGAACAGGTGATGTACTTTGAGGAAGAAAGAAGGTGGGCAGTTTCCTCTTCGGTGATATCGGGGAAGGAGGAGGAGGCGGCCAGGGTTGGTTGGATGAAGGAATGGGTTAGAGAGTGAAGAGGAGGAGGTGGCTTGGTGGTGAATTTGAGGTTTATCTTCTGCATCTTGTCGCGGAAGTAGTCCGCCAGTGATTGAGGAGAGAGTGGGGGGTGGGAGCGGAGGGCACTTTAAGCAGGGAGTTAAGGGTGGCGAAGAGACGACGAAGGTCAGAACTGAGAGAATTAGTCAAATGGGTATAATAGTCCTGTTTGGCAAGGAATAGGGAGGACTGGAATGAGGATAGCATGAAATTGTAGTGAATGAAGTCGGAATGGGTGCGAGATTTCCTCCAGAGACGTTCAGCAGATCAGGTGCAGGAGCGAAGGTATCGGATGCAAGGGGTCATCCAGGGCTGAGGATTAGTACGCTTAATGGGACGGGAGACAGATGGTGCTAGGGTATCCAGAGCAGAAGAGAGAATGGCATTGTAAGCAGAGACAGCCTTGTCGACAGACTCTGAAGACGGGATGGAAGGGAGGAGGTTAGAGATATGAGAGGATAGGGTTAGAGGGTCAATAGCCTGGAGATTCCTGAAAGCAGTGGTTAGTGTTGGGCGAGGTTGGGGGGGGAGGGTGATGAAGTGTAAGGGTGATTAGATGATGATCTGAGAGAGGAAGAGCTGAGGCGCAGAAATTGGAAGGTGAGCAGGAAGAGGAAAGGACGAGGTCCAGACAATGGCCAGTTTGGTGAGTAGGGGTGGTCGAGCATAGCTGGAGGTTGAAGGAGGATGTCTACTACTACTATTTAACATTTCTAAAGCGCTACTAGGGTTATGCAGAGTGAGGTTCGATTTCGACAGCCTTCCCTGGACCCCGCTGAGGCCCTGCCTGCTCTCCAATTTTCATCAACTTTTCCAAGCTCGACGATTGCATAACGGGCCTCCCCGTGATACCTGCCTTCTCCTCCCAGCTGATCGCTCTTGCAATCCCGTCGCTAGAGAGTGGGTCCCAGTGCTGTTTCCTCACTGCCGCTGTTCCGTCGATCAGCTGTCATCCTCTCTGCTGCAGGCTGTACAAGCGGTTTCGCCCTAGGTCGGGGGTGTAGACGTCGTGCTCAGAAACAGCATTAAGGCCACCATTTAACGGTCTCCCACAGATCTCGCCACCTTTTCTCCATGTCTGCCGTCGATGCTGAGTGCTGTTGCCGCTTTTAGCTGCTCCGGAAGAGGAGTAGCCCCACCTCGATGCTAAGCTGCCTGTTTTGCTTGGTGAAGGAGGAGCCTGTTTTCGCACTGTCAAGGGGATGAAGGAGGAGCCTCATCTTGCAACTAATCAGCTGTTGCATCTCCCTTCCTCCTGTTTGCCCTAACTGCGGGTCTGTGGAGAGTGCTCCGGGCTCTATTTACTCTGCTAGGAGGTGCCTGGGAGGCATCTGACTACTCCTGTTGTTTATTGCCAGTGGATTTACTTGTGGATCTACAATCTGCCTATTCACCCCTTGGCTCTACTGGGCATCCTTTCCAGCTGTCTCGCTTTACCCTCTATGTTATTGGCTGCCTGAAGACTCCATCCTCTTCCAACTCATCCTCTAGTTTTCAATACCTGGATCCCAATCCTATTCCATCTCACCTTCACCCCTTCTACTCCCTGGCTCAATCATGTTCTCGTCGTCCGCAACTCAAATTCTCTACCTGTCAGCCCTGATGCACTCTGCCCTTACCGCTACTGAACCACCCTATGCGCACATTCCTCTGATCTCTGGACACAGGAGACTCTTATCCCATAAGCAGCCTCGTTCTGTACCCCGTGTTGATCTACTGGCTGCTCCGGACGCCTATATGTCCTTTCCTCGCATGCAATATCATCACACAATTGTCCCACTCGTGCGTACGAAACAAGTGCAATTCCAATCTTTTCGTGTGGGTTATACAAACGCTAGATCCGTAGTGAATAAACCCGAACTGATATCTGACTGGATCTCCTCTGATGCACTCGATATGTTGTTCATCACAGAAACCTGGATCAGAACACCTAAGGACCCCATTGTATTAGATCTCTGCCCGAAAGACTACAAGATCATCCACTGGGACAGAGCGGACAAAAGAGGGGGTGGGCTGGCGCTCATTTATCGTTCTTACCTCACGGTAGATTCAATTTCGGATTTGATCTCCCCAACGCTGGAAATCGCAGCTATCAAGGTTCATCACTCCTCTCTTCAAGGCCAACTGGTCTGTGTGTTGTGTTATAGACCTTCGGTTACCTGGTCCAGCAGTCAATCTCTGCTACTGGATTTCATCTCCAACAACAGCATGAATAACTCGAATATACTCTTTTTGGGCGATCTCAACCTCCACTTGGATAATCCCACCTCCCCGGACGTATCCCAGTTCCGCCTTTGTGAGCTTGAATGCCCTATCACTGGTCCAACTCACTGTAAAGGTCATTCTCTAGACCTCCTGTCGCTTAAATTTTTAGACGACCAGAAATTTTACCTTCATGATATTGGCTTGCTGGAAACGACTTGGTCGGACCACTTTAAGCTACAGTTCACTCTGCGTTGGCAAATCTCCGGCCTCCCCCAGCCTCGCACAACTCGTCAATATCACACCAGAGGTGTCATCGACCCCAGCATGTTCTGGCGATCTTTCTACAGTCGCAGCTCGGAACTGCATCCAACCTCTCCCACCTACCTCACTGACTGGGATCACACATGCAAAGCTGTGCTCGATACTATTGCACCCCTGCATCTCAAATCCTCGTTCATCCGCAAGTCATCACCCTGGTTCTCTGCAGATCTGAGAGCCTTGAAATGTGAGGTACGGCGGCTGGAAAGATCGTGGCGTAAAAGCAAATCCGATCTTGCTCAGGAGGCCTGGTCAATCAGTCACCGCAAATATAAATACACCATCCGACAAGCAAAGCACACCTACTTTTCCTCTAAGTTGCAGTCGGTTGGCCGGGATATAAGACAGATCTATAGGCTGCTAAACTCCTTTCTAGATACCCGCCCTTTAGAACTCTGCAGTGTTGATCCTCCTTCAGCCACCCAACTTGGATAATACTTCAAGGAGAAAGTCCTCACTCTGTGGTCTTCCACCATAAGCTGTCTCTCTGATGTAGACGACTTCCTGGTTTCTTTGGCCATGCCTTCGGGTGCTTGCCCTGCCGATCGTATTTGGATTAAATTCAACCACCTGTCACAAGACAATGTTGCTGCTGCTTTATGTAAATTCTCCAACAAAAGCTGTAGATTGGACGTTTGCCCGACTCATCTCCTAAAAGTCGCACCAAATTGTTACGTTGAAGAACTGACTTGCTACCTCAACTTTATATTAAGCGCTGGATCTTTCCCGCCAGGTCATGGCAACATCCTCCTCACTCCCATTCCAAAGAATATAAAGATCAAGCCAGATGTCATCTCTAACTACCGCCCAGTGGCTTCGATTCCTCTTGTTATCAAGTTGATGGAGAGTTTGGTCAATGTTCAGCTTAACGAATTCCTGTCTGATTTTGATATCCTCCACCATTCGCAGTCAGGTTTCCGAGCTCAATATAGCACTGAGACTGTCCTGGTCACCCTCTTAGCTAACTTTAGACGAGAGTTATCTGTCGGACGGAAGGTTCTTCTGCTGCAATTTGACATGTCCAGCGCTTTACATGGTGGACCATGAACTCCTGCTTCATCTTCTAGATTCTTTCGGTATTGGAGGGCCTGTCTTGCATTGGTTCAGGGGGTTTTTGACATTCAGGTCCTACCAGGTCATGTTGAACTCTACCACTTCTGAACCGTGGAAGGCCTCCTGTGGGGTCCCTCAGGGCTCTCCCCTTTCACCTTCCTTATTTAATATTATGATGATGCCTCTAGCCTCAGCACTCGCAAAGCTGGACCTCAACCCTTTCATCTACGTGGATGATATTATAGTCTACATCCCATTTCACTCCACCGTATCAGACGTTGCTAACCTCATTGATGCCTGTTTCTCCGCCTTGGAGCATTGGGCCCGGGTGTTCCGCTTCAAACTAAACAGGGAAAAAACCCAGTGTCTTATCCTCTCGTCCGCTCACGCCCACATATCTGACACAATGCTTCCAGTATTGGGCTCTGCCCTTCCGATTGCTAACAGCCTGTGACTTTTAGGAGTGCACCTGGACTCACATCTCCAGCTGGCTAATCACGTGCACTTGGTCTGCAAAATAATGTTTCAGGCAATGTGGAGGCAACGCCCTCATCCTCCCCGTCTCGTCAGCCCGCAATCTCGGAGTCATTTTCGACTCCTCCCTCTCCTTCTCTGCCCATATCCAGCAGACAGCTAAGACCTGTCGCTTCTTCCTCTATAATATTAGCAAAATCCGCCCATTCCTCTCTGAACAGACCACCCGAACCCTCGTCCACTCACTCGTTACCTCTCGTCTTGACTATTGCAACCTTCTCCTTGCTGGTCTCCCACTTAGCCACCTATCCCCCCTTCAATCTGTCCAAAATTCCGCTGCACGTCTTATCTACCGCGTGAACCGATACTCTCATATCACCCCTCTCCTCAAGTCACTTCACTGGCTCCCGATTCACTACCATATTCAGTTCAAGCTTCTCCTAATGACCTTCAAATGCACTCAATCTGCAGCCCCCCATTACCTCTCTACCCTCCTCTCCCCCTATGTCCCCACCCGTAACCTCCGCTCTCAGGACAAATCACTCCTATCTGTACCCTTCTCCACCACCGCTAACTCCAGACTCCGTCCCTTCTGCCTCGCATCACCTTATGCCTGGAACAGACTCCCCGAGCCCATACGCAATGCGCCCTCCCTGCCCATCTTTAAGTCCTTACTCAAAACCCATCTCTTCTCCCTTGCTTTTGGCGCCTAACCACCTTCCCCATTCATGATACACTGACTACATAGTTTGTTACCTTTAGATTGTAAGCTCTCTTGAGCAGGGACTGTCCTTCCCCATGTTTTAACTTGTACAGCGCTGCGTAACCCTAGTAGCGCTATAGAAATGCTAAGTAGTAGTAGTAGGCGCATAAGACACCTCCTTACGAGAGATTTGTTCCGTACCCTTGTTCACTGGCTCGTCCTCTCCCATCTGGATTATTGCAGTGGAATTTATGTGGGCTGCCAGGCCTCTTTGTTGAAAAAGTTCCAAACAGCTCAAAATACTGCGGTGAGACTCATCCTTAGAGAACGACGCTTTGCTCACGCCAAACCATTGCGCTTTAAACTCCATTGGCTGCCAGTACAGGAGCGCATTGCCTTTAAACTTTGCTCCCTGACACACAAAATCATCTATGGGGCTGCCCCGGATTACATGCTCCCCTTGATCGACCTTCCGCCTAGAAATGCCAACTCTGCTGCTCGGTCCTATCTCCACCTCCACTTCCCGAGCTGTAAGGGTTTCAAGTACAAGAAGATCTTCACCTCGTCCTTCCGCTACTGTAGTCCCAAACACTGGAATGCTCTACCTCGCCACCTTAAAATTCAAGAGGACCATACCCTCTTCAAGAAGCTGTTAAAGACCTACTTGTTTGCCAAGACGTACTCCCTAATTTCCGCTGTTGATTGATGCACCCCCTTGTCCCTTCCCTGCCTAGCTCATACTGTTAGATTCTCCTCCCCCTTTTTGCATCTTGTATGCTTTTCTGTGCTTTTACCTTTGTAATTTTTACATAACTTTCTGTAAGCCACATTGCGCCTGCATGAGTGGGAAAATGTGGGATATAAGCAACCCATAAATAAATAAATAAATAAATAAATGTTAAAATCACCAAGAATGAGGGATGGAGATGAGGGTTCAAGAAAGACAGAGAGCCAAGCATCGAAGTCGGTAAGGAAGGAAGAGAGGGACTTATGGGGGCGGTAGATGACTGCAACTCTGAGTGGCATCGGGTAGAATAGCCAGATGGAATGAACTTCAAAGGATTAGAAGCAGTGAGACTGCGGCAGGAGGAGGGGTTGAAAACTACAAGAGGGCAAGAGTAGAAACCCAATGCCTTCTCCGCAGCCAACTGGGCGGGGAGTGTGGGAGAAGAGATAACCTCCATGGCACAGGGCCACGATTGAGGCAGAGTCATCAGGGGTGAGCCAGGTTTCAGTTAAGGCAAGGAGTTGAAGGGAACGGGAGATGAAGAGATCATGGGTGAAGGAGAGTTTGTTGCACAGATTGGGCATTCTGTAGGGCACATGAGAAGGGGAGGGAAGAAGGGGGGAGGAGGGGAATAGAGATGATATTGGAGGCATTCTGGGATCGGTTGCGTGGATAGGACGAGGACAGGTGGGGGGGGGACTTGGATTGGGATTGACGTCTCCTGCGGAAAGTAGGAGGAGCAGGAGGGAGCGGAGGAGGGTGGGGGAGGTGGGTCGGCGAAGGCGACGAAGACGGGATGCGTTAAGAAGGAATGGGGATGGGTTAATGGCAGGGAGGAAGTGTAGAAGGTTGAGAGCTAGGAAGGAGGAGGGGGGCAGGAGAGATGGCGAGGTGGTGGGGGGTGGGGGCAGGTAGGGTATGGCAATAGTGAGCAGGACGGGAGAGGGCAAGGGTGGGCAAGGAGTTCCAGAGGTAGACAGCAGTAAGGGGAGGGGGGAAGAGAATGTGTAAAGGGGCCATAAGTGGTGATAGAGGTGGACGCGGGTGGATATGTAATGACTAAGGTGTTAAGGAATAGCGGAGGAAGGCAGGAAGGCTAAAAACTGGAACAGCAGGCAGCAAACTTGAGCATAGAAAGTATTAATGTATAAAGGAATTCAATCAGTAATTAAAGTAGATTTTCAGTATGCTACAGAGCAGAAGATCGGGAGTTAGGGCAACAACTTGAGCATATAAAACATTTAGCATTAAAGCAATTCAATCAGCAATTAAAGTAGATTTTCAGCATGATGCAGGACATTAGGAGTTTAGGCAACAACTTGAGCCTATAAAGCATATAGCGCTACAAGGCATTCGCAGCGCTGTACACCATACATGAAAAGACAGTGCCTGCTCAAAGAGCTCACAATGTAAACAGGACAAGCAAACAGACAGACAGAACAACTAAGAGGTAAGGGAATTAAAGAGGTGGGGATAAAAGGGTACAGGGCAACTGAGTAGTGGTTAGGAGTCAAAAGCAGAGTTAAAGAGGTGGGCTTTTAGCCTGGATTTGAAAATGGCCAAAGATGGGGATAGACGTACAGGCTCGGGAAGTCTATTCTAGACGTGAGGTGCAGCGAGATAAAAGGAACGGAGTCTGGAATTAGCAGTAAAGGAGAAGGGGACAGACAAGAGAGATTTATCCACAGAACGGAGTACCTGAGGGGGGGGGGGTGTAGGGAGAGACAAGAGTGGAGAGGTACTGGGGAGTGGTAGAGTGAATGCACTTATAGGTCAGTAACAGAAGTTTGAATTGAATGTGGAAACGGATAGGGAGCCAGTGAAGTGACTTGAGGAGAGGGCTAATGTGAGCATAGCGACTCTGGTGGAAAATGAGTCGCACAGCAGAGTTGTGGACTGATTGAAGAGGAGAGAGATGGCTAAGTGGGAGGCCGGTGAGAAGCAGGTTGCAATAATCTAGGCAAGAGGTGATAAGAGTGTGAATAAGGGTTCTGGTAGAGTGCTCAGAGAGGAAGGGACGGATTTTGCTGATGTTATAGAGAAAGAAACGACAGGTTTTGGCAATCTGCTGAATGTGAGCAGAGAAGGAGAGAGAGGAATCGAAGATGACCCCAAGGTTATGAGCTGATGAGACAGGGAGAATGAGAGTGCCATCCACAGAAAGAGAGAAAGGGGGAAGAGGAGAGATGGGTTTAGGGGGAAAGATAAGAAGTTCAGTTTTGGCCATGTTAAGTTTCAGATGACGTTGAGACATCCAGGCAGAGATATCAGAAAGGCAGGCAGAGACTTTGGTCTGGATGTTGGTTGAGATTTTGGGGGTAGAGAGGTAGATCTGGGAGTCATCAGCATAGAGATGGTATTGAAAGCCATGGGATGATATCAGAGAGCCAAGGGAAGAAGTGTAGATGGAGAACAGACTCAGACTGAAAAGCCCATCTATGCTAGACAATGACTCTTAATCCTGCCAAATACCTTCAGCAGATAGCCAGACAGGAACTCTTATGATGTAACCAGTTACCGTGCTCCATCTCAAAACTAGATGGAACTAGTTTTCAGCTATCCCTGAGTTTTCATTGGATCAAATACACCCCACCTGACGTCAGCCTATGGTCCAACAAGAAATTATAGAAACCCTGGAACATTCTCAGCTCTCTCTCTCTCTCTCTCTCTCTCTCTCTCTCTGCTCCTTCCTGATCTGCACCTCTATGGACCTTCATTGAATCCCTGGGCCTTGCTGGACCACACATATCCAAGATAAGACTTTCTCCAAGCTCCAGCAACAACTCTGCAACAAAAAGACTTCTTTTCCAAGCAAGGACCTCCTTAATCACTCCAACCGGCAGTCTCCAACAAAGTGAGTTACTATTAATACAGCCTAATTTATAATTCAGATTTTCTAACAATATTTATCTTGTGGCACATTTCCCCCAAAACTGCCTTTTTAACATCATTGCATTACCTGTATTATAAATAAACATTTTAAAGTTAAATATTTGGTCTTTATGTTCTGAGCAAATGTCCTTAAACCTTACAGTGCAGGTTAATGTAATTCCTCAAATATATCCTTTCGTTCCCCCTTTCCCTTTTTTTTACATTTTTAGTTTTCTTTTTACGCCAAAACATGGTTATGCACTAAAATTCAAGAATCCATAAGTTGGTACGGGGAAAAGCCGGGGTAGGCTATGCATGTTACAAATGCTCTCTTTTATGGAGAAGAGAGGCTTAGAACGATAGCTGGAATGGCATAACTTTCATGGGTGTTCAGTAAAAGAAATACTGGCATCAAGACCGCCCTTGAAAATATGCCTGAACAACAAGTGGTTACCAACCTCAAAAAGGATGGAAGTTTAGGAATGGATATATAATAGAGAAGCAGGTTAGAAGATTAAAGAGTTGCTAGGCACCAGTTCCAACACATTAGTGCGTCTTCACCAAGGTACATACAAGCAAGAAAATGAAAAATAAAGCCACAGGGACAGTAAATTAGATTGAGTTACTGTCGCGTCCCGCGCCCCTACCTGCTCTCCCACCGCGGGGGGTGGGAGCCAGCGTCCTCCGTGGCGCAGGGTAGCGGCCCGTAGGCCCCGGCGTGGGGGCAGGCTCTGCCGCGGTGATGGCGGGTCTGGCCAAGACCGGCGGCCGGCGACTGCGGCCACCGGTCTCTCTGTCGCCGGGTGTGGAGGCGAAGTTCGCGCCGCCCAAGATGGCGACGCTAGTACGCGTGGGTCGGCGTCTCTCCTTCCAGAGCCGGGGACCCTGGAGCTCCGCCTACAAAGCGCCGGATTGGACGGCCAAGCTAGTGGTTCCGCCTGGGAGCTCGGGCAGAGCCAATCCGAAGGGCTCTGCCGATACCCAGGGCCGGATTGGTGGGCTGCTCCTACGAGGGCAGAGCAGCTAATGTGGCACGATATTTAAAGATGGAAACTGAGCTGACACATTGCTTCAGGTTCTGTTTCCGAAGCCCTGCTCCGTGTTTCCGTATTTGTTACTTCCTGGTATCCTGCCCAGAGACTTGCTTGAACCTGACTACTGCGTTGATAGCCGCCTGCCCAGAGACTTGCTTGAACCTGACCACTGCTTTGATAGCCGCCTGCCCAGAGACTTGCTTGACCCTGACTACTGCTTGTTAGTTGCCCACGTCTCCCGACTCCAGCCAGATCAGTCTGTCAACCCCGCGGTTCCAGCAGTCCCGTTGGCCGCCTGCAGCTGGGGGCTCAACCCCTGGTGAACGGCGGTCGCCGCGGGTGAAGATTCGGGGTTGCACGGCTGTCCTTTGAGGCCCCTCGGGGCCTTGTGGGACCTAAGGGCTCACCAACATTGTGGACAAGACAGGAACCTGAAGCCATGAACTCGCCTATGCAACCTGATCTGCGGGACCTGGCTAAAGTCCTCCAGCAGCAGCAGGAGCAGCTGAATGCCCTGTCAGGGGCCCTCCAGAACGTCTGCTCTCAGCTCTCTTCGGTTCAGGTACAGAACCAGGCCGCTGCAGTCCAGGGGCTGCAGCGGCTCCCCGTCCGGGAGGGTCCCTCCCGGGACCTCGGTTCCCTGAGCCTGCACGATTTGATGGCGTTCCCGGAGGCTGCCGGGGCTTCTTCAATCAGTGCAACCTAGCCTTCAGGATGCAACCAGAGGCCTTTGCATCAGACCAGATTAAGGTGGCTTACGTGATTTCCTTGTGTTTGGGACGGGCCCTGGCATGGGCGTCCCCGTTATGCGAACAACAGGATCCACTCCTGGATAATTATGTAGAGTTTCAACGCCGCTTCCGCATGGTGTTCGACCTCCCAGGCAGGCCGTCTTCCGTGGCGTCCAAGCTACTGCGGATTCAACAGGGCGAAGGGACCGTGGCAGACTATGCTATCCGATTCCGGACTCTGGCAACCAAGTTGCGTTGGAATCAAGAGTCTTTATCCGCAATCTTCCTGGAGGGACTTCAGGAGCGAATCAAGGATGAGCTGGCGGGACGGGAGGTCCCGGGGCAACTGGACGCCCTGATTTCGCTCTGTGTCCATGTAGATACCTGGTTTCAAGAAAGGGCTAGAGCTCGAGCTGACCAGCGGAGGTGATCTAGGGGTGCGTCCCGGACTGGCCAGGGACCGTCCCCCCGCCGTGGCTCCCGGGATCCTAAGGAGAATTGTGAGGAACCGATGGTGATCGGTCGTCAACGATTGTCCCCATCGGAGAGGACTCAACGCCTGCGGGGCGGCCTTTGCCTATATTGCGGCGAGGCAGGACATTTCATTCGCTCTTGCCCCGCACGGCCGGGAAACGCTACCCCCAAGGCGCCCTGAGGGGAGGGGTCTTGGGGCACTCCACTCCCCTACCTGATCAGCTGATAACACTGCCGGTAATGTTGCGGTGGCAAGAGACGATGATTCACACCCGTGCCCTCTTGGACTCCGGGGCTGGGGGAAATTTCATTTGTCAGGAACTCCTGCAGCAGATGGGTTGGCCCACACTACCCTATCGACCTGCGCTGCAAATAACATCCATCCAGGGTACTACATTACCTCAGCCTATCACTGAGGTAACCCCCTTTTTGGGACTTCAGGTGGGGGAGGATCACCGTGAGGAGGCTCAATTTTTAATCTTACCCCGTACCATTCATTCGGTAGTGCTGGGCCTACCCTGGCTACGGCGCCATACCCCCGTCATAGACTGGACCAGGGAAGATTCGGGCCTGGGGTGACGCCTGCATTGAAGCCTGTTTGAAGGGCCGGAAATCCAGCTGTCCCGCGGTGGTAGCTACCCCTAGAACTGTGCCAGCTTGTCAAGCTACGCTACCGGTGGAATATCGGGACTTTGCGGATGTATTTAGTCCCGTGGAAGCTGATGTCCTACTGCCTCATCGGTCCTTTGATTGTGCGATTAGGTTGATGGCAGACACCATGCCACCTCGGGGCCGTCTCTATACATTGTCCCGTGAAGAATCTAATGTAATGCAAGCCTATATCCGGGAGAATCTCCAGAAGGGGTTCATCCGTCCCTCTACGTCCCCTGCCGGGGCCGGATTCTTTTTTGTGACCAAGAAGGATGGCTCCTTGAGGCCCTGTGTTGACTATCGGGGTCTGAATGCCATCACCGTGAAGGATCGATACCCCCTACCTCTCATCCCAGAACTGTTTGATCGGTTGCAGGGAGCCCAGATCTTCACCAAGTTGGATCTCCGTGGGGCCTATAACTTGGTCCGTATCCGGCAGGGGGACGAATGGAAAACTGCATTTAATACTCATGAGGGACATTTCGAATATCGGGTGATGCCTTTTGGCTTATGTAACGCTCCCGCAGTGTTCCAAAGATTTATCAACTTCGCTCTCAAGGACTTGTTGTATTCTACAGTAATTGTTTACTTGGATGACATCCTGATCTTCTCCAAGGATCCCATGGAGCATGTGATCCATGTTCGAACCGTGCTGCAGCGCCTACGGCAGTTCCGCTTGTTTGCCAAACTCAGCAAATGCTCGTTCCATCAGCAATCTCTGCCCTTCCTGGGACATATTCTTTTACCAGGGGGGTTGCGGATGGATCCAGATAAACTCCGCGCTATCCGGGAGTGGCCTCAACCTCAGGGACTGAGGGCGCTACAACGGTTCCTGGGGTTTGCGAATTACTATCGTCAATTTATTCCTCATTATTCGCAACTGACAGCTCCGTTGACAGCGCTTACTAGGAAACATGCAGATGTCCGGAACTGGCCACCTGAGGCACAAGCAGCATTCGGTCAATTAAAAGAAGCTTTTGAATCTGCCTCTATCCTTCTGGCCCCGGATCCAGATAAACCATTTGTAATAGAGGTGGACGCTTCTGCCTTGGGCGTGGGGGCCATCCTCTCTCAAGTTAACAACAAGGGCCGGCGTCAACCTTGCTTCTTCTTCTCCCATAAGTTCTCCCCCGCGGAACGCAATTATACTGTGGGGGACAGAGAACTTCTAGCCTTGAAGCTAGCTCTGCAAGAATGGAGACATTTGTTGGAGGGGGCTGAGCACCGGTTTACGGTGATTACAGACCACAAGAATCTTTTGTATCTACAAGAGGCCCAAAGGTTAAATCCACGACAGGCCCGTTGGTCGTTATTTTTCGCAAGATTTCATTTTCAACTCGTATTCTGGTCTGCGGCCCAAAATACCCCCACGGACTCCCTCTCCAGAGCCTTCGAGGTTCCCGAGGAGATTGAAGAGCTTCATCCTATGTTGGATCCTAACTGCCTCAGTGCGGCCCCAGGAGGGGTCGCCCCAGTGAAGAAGCTAGTGCCTCCCCAGGACAGGGGGAAAGTAATGCAGTGGGAACATTCCTCCGTGTGGGCCGGACATTTTGGGTTCCAAAAGACCCTTCGTCTGATTTCCCGACAGTACCAGTGGCCTCAGATGAGGCGAGATATCCTGCAGTTTGTCACGACTTGCCCTGTTTGCGCCCGGACTAAGTCTGTGGTAGGGCGCCCTTGGGGAGACCTGCAACCGTTGCCTATTCCTGCAGCTCCCTGGGAGGAATTGTCTATGGATTTCATCACTGACCTCCCCAGCTCCCAGGGACACACTGTGATTTGGGTTGTGGTAGACTGGTTCTCCCGGATGGCCCATTTTGTTCCTCTGCCGGGACTTCCGTCGGCGGCATCCCTAGCCCAGCAGTTCATCCAGCATATTTTCCGGCTCCATGGGCTACTTGTCAGAATCATCAGCGACCGTGGAACCCAGTTCACTTCACGATTCTGGAGAGCCTTGTGTTCTGCTCTGGGGGTTACGACCCATTTCTCCTCGGCCTACCATCCTCAGACCAACGGTATGGTCGAACGGATTAACCAAACATTGAAGGGGTTCTTGCGGGCCTTTGTCAACAAGCGGCAAGATAACTGGTCATCTCTTCTTCCTTGGGCAGAGTTTGCCTACAACCACAGTGACCACTCTGCCTCTGGGCAATCTCCTTTTTTCGTGGTGTTTGGACAACATCCACGGCTTCCGTCACCTTTTCCCTCTGACGCTTCGACGCCCATGGTCACTCAAACCTTAGCTGACCTGCAGGAGGTTTGGGAGATGGCCCGTGAACAACCACAATGAGCAGCCGCCAAGTACAAGTCCTTTGCGGACTGCCACCGGCGTCCTGCCCCGGTATTGCAGCCGGGGCAAAAGGTATGGCTAAGTACTAAATACCTAAGACTCCAGGTACCCTCTCGGAGGTTGGGGCCACGGTACATTGGACCGTTTACAATCCAATCTCGGATTGGAGCAGTGACATACCGGTTGCGGCTACCTAGTACTCTACGAGTTCATAATGCCTTCCATGTTTCGTTGTTGAAGAGTTTCCGGGGGTCCAAGTGGCATCTACAGAATCAGGAGACGGTCATTCCAGAGGCTGACCCCGATCCAGAGTATGAGGTTGAGGACATCATGGACTCCAAGAGGCGGCGGGGGAAGCTATACTACCTGCTATCTTGGAAGCATTTCGGTTCCGAAGACAACTCCTGGGAACCAGCTACCAACGTACATGCTCCGAAATTGGTAAGGGCTTTCCATGCGCGTTTTCCTCTTAAACCTGGCCCCGGGAGGAAGGGGGCATCCGGGGCGGATACTGTCGCGTCCCGTGCCCCTACCTGCTCTCCCGCCGCGGGGGGCGGGAGCCAGCGTCCTCTGCGGTGCAGGGTAGCGGCACGTAGGCCCCGGCGTGGGGGCAGGCTCCGCCGCGGTGATGGCGGGTCTGGCCGAGACCGGCGGCCGGCGACTGCGGCCACCGGTCTCTCTGTCGCCGGGTGTGGAGGCGAAGTTCGCGCCGCCCAAGATGGCGATGCTAGTACGCGTGGGTCGGCGTCTTTCTCCTTCCAGAGCCGGGGACCCTGGAGCTCCGCCTACAAAGCGCCGGATTGGACGGCCAAGCTAGTGGTTCCGCCTGGGAGCTCGGGCAGAGCCAATCTGAAGGGCTCTGCCGATACCCAGGGCCGGATTGGTGGGCTGCTCCTACGAGGGCAGGGCGGCTAATGTGGCACGATATTTAAAGATGGAAACTGAGCTGACACATTGCTTCAGGTTCTGTTCCCGAAGCCCTGCTCCGTGTTTCCGTATTTGTTACTTCCTGGTATCCTGCCCAGAGACTTGCTTGAACCTGACTACTGCGTTGATAGCCGCCTGCCCAAAGACTTGCTTGAACCTGACCACTGCTTTGATAGCCGCCTGCCCAAAGACTTGCTTGAACCTGACTACTGCTTTGATAGCCGCCTGCCCAGAGACTTGCTTGAACCTGACCACTGCTTTGATAGCCGCCTGCCCAGAGACTTGCTTGACCCTGACTACTGCTTGTTAGTTGCCCACGTCTCCCGACTCCAGCCAGGTCAGTCTGTCAACCCCGCGGTTCCAGCAGTCCCGTTGGCTGCCTGCAGCTGGGGGCTCAACCCCTGGTGAACGGCGGTCGCCGCGGGTGAAGATTCGGGGTTGCACGGCTGTCCTTTGAGGCCCCTCGGGGCCTTGTGGGACCTAAGGGCTCACCAACATTGTGGACAAGACAGTTACAAAGGAAAGATGTGTGGTGGCTTTTTTCACTAGTACCAACAGGGATTTTATTATTGAAACAAGATACTCAATTTTCTATAAAGCAGCAAAATACAATTTCAGTAATAATTTAACTTTTAGGAGGATAGTATTATCTTGTGCACTAAATTCCTTGGTCACATTCCTCCACCAAAAAAAAATGAAAAATGTAAAAAAAGGATAGGGGGAGGGGGAATGAAAGGATATATTTGGGGAATTACATTAACCTGCACTGTAAGGTTAAAGGACATGTGCTCATAACATAAAAACCAGATATTTAACTTTAAAATGTTTATTTACAATACAGGTAATGCAATGATGTTAAAAAGGCAGTTTTTAGGGATCTAAGTGCTATTCTTCAAGGGTGCATGTAGCCTACAATATATAGCTTACAAGCCGTAAAGCCCGTTACAACGGGCAACATTTCTGTTGTGCATAATGTAATGAAATAGCCAAACAGGCAATATCTTTTATTTCTGAAATGTAAAGAGAGAGAGAGTGAGAGTGTGTATATGTGTGTGTGTGTGTGTGAGTGAGTGTGTGAGAGAGAGAGACAGAGAACGTGTGTGTGTGTGTGTGAGTGAGTGTGTGAGAGAGAGAGACAGAGAACGTGTGTGTGTGTGCATGTGTGTGTGAGAGTGAGTGTGTGAGAGACAGAAAGTGTGTTTGTGTGCGTCTGTGTGAAAGAGAGATAATGTGAAAGTGAGTTAAGAGAGAGAGAGAGTGTATATGTGTGAGTGTGTGAGAGAGAGACAGAGAAAGTGTGTGTGTGTGCATGTGTGTGTGAGAGTGAGTGTGTGTGAGACAGAAAGTGTGTTTGTGTGCGTCTGTGTGAAAGAGAGATAATGTGAAAGTGAGTTAAGAGAGAGAGAGAGTGTATATGTGTGAGTGTGTGAGAGAGAGACAGAGAAAGTGTGTGTGTGTGTGTGTGTGTGTGCGACTGTGTGCAAGGGAGTGAGAGTGTGAGAGTGAGTTGAGAGACAGAGAGAGTGAGAGTGTGTATATGTGTGAGTGTGTGTGTGTATGTATGCATCTGTGTGCAAGAGAGAGTGTGAGTGAGTTGAGAGAGAGAGACATACAAAGTGTGTGTGTGTGCGTCTGTGTGCGAGAGAGTATGAGTGAGTTGAGAGAGAGACAGAGAGTGTGTATATGTGTGACTGCGTGAGAGAGAGAAAGTGTGTGTGTGCGTCTGTGTGAAAGAGAGAGTGTGAGAGTGAGTTGAGAGAGACAGAGAGTGTGTGCCCCCCCGTAGCCACCCAGCGATTCTCCTCTCTCCCCTGCCCCCCTCTCCAACCACCCCGCGATTCTCGTCTCTCCCCTGCCCCCCTCTCCAGCCACCCAGCGAGTCTCCTCTCTCCCCTGCCCCCCCTCCAGCCACCCAGCGAGTCTCCTCTCTCCCCTGTCCCCCCTCTCCAGCCACCCGGCGATTCTCCTCTCTCCCCTGCCCCCCCTCTCCAGCCACCCAGCGATTCTCCTCTCTCCCCTGCCTCCCCTCCAGGCACCCAGCGATTTTCCACTGTCCCCTGCCCCCCCCCTTGTAGCCACCCAGCGATTCTCCTCTCTCCCCTGACCCCCCCTCCAGGCACCCACCAATTCTCTGTCGCTCTTTTGAAAGCCCTGCCCGTCTGTAGCCTTCCCTTCGAGTGCGATTCTCCCCTCTCTCCTGCCCCCCCTCCAGGCATCCCACCGATTCTCCATCACTCCTTTGAAAGTCCTGCCCATCTGTAGCCTTCCCTTTGAGTTCATTTCCTCTGAGTCCCGCCTTCTGATGTAATTTCCTCTGAGGGAACGACCTGGAAGGGAGGGCTACAGATGGACAGGGCTTTCAAAGGAGCGACGGAGGCTCAGTGGGTGCCTGGAGGGGGGGAATGGGAGAGAGGAGAATCGCTGGGTGGCAATGACGGACCGGGCAGGCGGGTTGGGCGTTTGTTACAGACCGCCGTTGATCCGCTGGTCCTGCCTTTACGTGCCTCTGTTACTGCCTCTAACAACGTTGGGACTTGGGATAGATCTGTGACAGCACGTCGGTCACTCTTCATTTATATAGTAGGATAAATGCAAGGGGATGTATATATGGGTGGAGCATGGGTGAGGCTCCTATTTATGCATAACTTACAGAATACTGCCAGTTATGCATGTCCACATTTATGTGACCGCAGTTACACAAGTTCTATGACTGGTATAACTGCAGTTATGTAAATGATCGTATTTTATAGTTTTACATGAGCAAGGGGCACATGTATGTGAACACCTAGATTATAGAATTGTATTCATGGGTAGGTGTTACTGGAGTTGGAGAATGGGCACAATGGTACTGGGATCAGCACTTCAACACGTTTAAAAAAATACATGCATGTGCACCGATTTCTACCAGTACATACATGCTTAAAGTAACAGCTGCCTTGCAATAGGTATAACACTATGGAAGAGCTAAATAAATACCATACTTCTACATACAGTAACCAGAACTAAGAAGAACAAAGTGAAGCAGACAGCAAAACTGAGAGAGGGATCACAGGGGTAAGCTAACTGCATAACTTCCATATAGCTATTAGAGAATGAAAGTGCTTGTCAATATCTTCCTATCCTAGATGGGTTTCCAGCCATGCTTTGTTATAGTCTTGCAGGTTTGTGCACAGTTTCTCCTTCCCTTAGAGGACTTCAAAAGAGATTCCAGGGTCTGGTTTGCCCCTCCATTGTAGCAGCCTTCTGATAATGTGAGATTATTATGTTAAGACCACACCGACGTCTCACATGAAAGGCTCTGCAGTAGGTAAGAGAGGTGATCTCAGAAGGGTATGACAGATGCAGGTCCACGCTTTAAGTATTTGTGGGAACAATCTGAAACTAAGCCATAACCCATATGGTATACATAGACTGCTTTGTGCACTCATTTCAGGCAGCTACTGTACTGAAATCCTGGCTTTCTGCTCTCAGGACCATGTGCACTAGAGATGTGTATTTATATGAAATGACACAGGATATTGCAGTGTGACATATCCTATCTCCTTTCATATCGTTTTCAAAAATGAAGCAATAGAAAAACACCTGAAATTTAATTTTTTTCTTTCTCGTGGAGTGGAGTAGTAGCCTAACAGTGGTGTTGTAATTACGGTTAAGATATCAGTATAGCTAACTTTTTAGCCATCAGACCCAGCATATGATATTCCAACAAGCTGTGACTTACTATGAAGAGTCTCACAGGGCAGGTCACCTACTAGCACAATATTTATAGACTAGAAAGGAGCATAAATGAATCCTGGTCATAGCTGAACCAGATGGCAGTCAATATTGTCACATCCGTCGCTCCCTCCGGCTGCTCCTCCGCGGGAAGCAGGAGCCCGCGTCCGCCACAACGAAGGCCGGCTTTCTTGAGGCCACAGCGAGGAGCCGGGGCTCGCCGTTGTGATGGCCGCCCAGTCCGGGGCCGAGGCCAGAGGCCGGCGATCGCGGCTGCCGGTCTCTCGATCACCGGCTATGGGGACTGTGTTTGCGCCAGTAGGGGAAATGGCGCCGAGGCGCGATGGCCGGCGTCTCCTTCACTCTCGGGCGCGGGTACCAGAAGCTCCACCTCAGAGGAGTTAGATTGGGAGGCCAGTACGGTAGTCCCGCCTGGGAGGTCGGACAGAGCCAATCAGAAGGGTTCTGTCGATAACCAGGTTCTGATTGGCCGGCTATGTCTACGGGGGCTGGGCGGTTGAATGCTGAACAGTATTTAAGGAGCGGGCCTGAGATAGGACATTGCTTCAGGTTCTGTTTCCCGAGGCCAGTCTCCGTTTGTTCCTGTGCTCCGTTGATTTCCTAGTGCTTTTGGTTTTGACTTTTGGACTGTTCCTGGTTTACTCTGCTAGCCGCCTGCCTTGACCTCTTGCCTGATTCTGACTACGCTGTTAGCTGCCTGCCCTGAACTGTTGCCTGTTATTGGACGCCTCCATTTTCCATCTGCCCTCTTCTCTCCTGGTCCCAGTCCGGGTCAGTTCGTCAACCCCGCGGTTCCTGAAGTCCCGTTGACCGCCTGCAGCTGGGGGCTCAACCCTTGGTGAACGGCGGTCGCCGCGGGTAAAGACTTGGGGTTGCACGGCTGTCCTTTGAGGTCCTTCGGGGCCTTACGGGACCTAAGGGCTCACCTTCCTTGCGGATAAGACAATATACTGACATGCCAGGCAAATCATCACAATTTGTTGATTATTATACTGCCTTATATGCAAAGGGTATTGATGTACCATTCACACATACAAGAGAATATCTACAAGACATTGCTCTGCCAAACAGTAGTGACTCTCAGATAGCAAGTCTTAATGTGCCTATTTGGGGTGAATAAATTAGAGAAGCGATTAAGTCCTTACTTCAACATAAACCTCCTGGCCCTGATGAGTTCCATGCTAAATTTTATAGGATTTTCAGTGAGGAACTCGTATCGCAGCTACAGGTCTTGTTTACCACATTGGAGGGGTATAAACAACTGGTAGGATCACTGACAGAGGTGATCATTGTGGTACATCCTAAACCTGGGCAAGATTCAAGTAACACTATAATTAACAACCCATTTCCTTGATGAAATCAGATTATAACAACTATCTCGAATGCTCTTACTGCTTTTCAACAGCGAGTTGAAATTGTAGAGGAACGCTCAGCTCAAACGGCTCTGCAATTATCACAGCTTGACCTTTCTGTAACATCGCATTTCAAAAAGCTTGAATCAGACCTTGAAGACCTCGCTAACAGATCTCGGCGAAATAACATAAGAATACTTGGTCTTAAAGAGGGCTTGGAAGGCGCTAACATAATTGAATTCCTTTCAAAATGGATTCCAGCAGTACTCAACATATCCTTTGATCCTCCCCTGGAATTTGAAAGGGCACATCGTTCTCCCTCCATATTAAAATTAAATCAACAGCACCCGAGGCCAATAATATCTAAACTGCTCGGCTTTCCACATGCCCTTCAGATTCTCACCACTGCTCGTGCACAGACCTCTCTCTGTGTAGAAGGAAGGAATATACTAATTGTACCTGATCTTGCGAAAACAACTGCACGCAAAAGAAAGGCCTTCCTCAACATGTGTCCTCATTTGAAATTGATGGGAGCACGCTTTGGCCTCCAGTATCCTGCACGGATGACGGTTACAATTCACAACTCAACTAAAACTTACGATTCTCCGGAGCAACTACAAGCCTTCATTGATCAGTCTCAATCTCAGGGTATGACATGACTCTCTCATACGCATAATTTCCTGTATTAACTTGTAATATCTAAAGAAGATTTCCTCTTCGTGGAAATTCCATCTCTCAGCACCAGTTTAAAAATCATCGCTTTTCTCTCTTTACTGTGCAACTTATTTTTCTCCTCTTTTTAAAGATGTTAGAAATACAATAATATCTGTTATGCTTAGCCCTTTTTCCTTCAGATAAAGGATTCTTGCAACTAATTATACTGTTACTTATATTTTGGGTTTTGCCTCTCCATTTTACAACATGTTTGATTCCTCATATCTTCCCTGAGCGGGAGCGAGATTGCGGACGATCCTGTTATCGGAACCAGACCAAGATTCTCAGGAGCGTTACCTATGCCATGTGGCGCAGTTGAGGTGATAAACAGCAATTAGAGGTAACAACTACACATTGGAGCCGACTCTGTGGGTGCTGTGGGTGCTTGAGCACCCCCAATATTGAGAAAATTCCTTGTATGTGTCCAGGGAGGGGTTATTGTCATTGGGCTTAGCACCCCCAATCATTTTGAAAAGTTGGCTCCTATGCAACTACATGTCTTCATTGATCAGACTCAATCTCAGGGCACGACATGACTTTCTCATATACAAAATGTACTACATCATTCTGTAGTATTAATTGATGATTTCCTTCTCGAGGAATTACTCTCTCTTAGCACCTGTTTAAAAAAAAAAAAACTGTTTTTTTCTCTCTTTATTGTGCAATTCATATTGCTCTTCTTTTTCTGGATATTAGAAAATGGTAATATATTTACTGTTTAGCCCTTTTTCTTTCAGATAATGGGGTCCTTGTAATCAAATATACTGTTATTTACATGTTGGAATTTGCTTCTCCGTTTAACATCATGTTTGTTTCTCCATGATCTCTCTGAGCGGGAACGGGACCTGCAGGCGTCCCTGTCACTGGAACCAGCACCATGGTTCATTTTGTCATATTATGGTTTCTGTTTATTTTTTTTTTTGCATTTAATAGAAGCCTTGTTGTTATTGGCTTCCAAAGTATGTTTTTATTCTCTTTTTGTGTGTCAGGGTATTATAACTATGCTCTTGATTATGATATTGTCTCAAATAATCTTGAAAACAAAAATTTGAAATATGGTCTCTCTAGCTTCTAATTCGTCCTCAATGTCAGCTATTTCTGTAATATCATGGAATGTAAACGGTTTAAGACACCCAGTAAAACGGAAGGAAGTATTTACACACCTAAAGAAATTTAAACCTTCAATCATCTTTATACAAGAAACTCATGTCCCTGACCTTGCACATTTGCTCACGCCTTACAACTGGCTATCTAAGTCAATAGATGCTCCTTCTCTAGGAAGGAAAAATGGTGTGTCAATTCTTTTCTCCAAAGATATTCAAGTGTCTATCATAGACAGTGTTGCAGATGTACAAGGCAGATGGATAATCGTTCATATAGAAATCGCCTCTCAACCCCCTTTGTTGGTCAATGTTTATGCACCCAATTGTGATTCTCCTGAATTCTTCACTTCTCTATTTCAATCTATTTCTTCTTTCAGTGTGATGCCTATATGTATATCAGGGGACTTCAACCTCCCACTTGATGTCTGGATGGATAAACATTCCTCAGCACAAAAAGTTGAAACAAAAGCTATAAAGACTTTAAAATCATTAATGACACAATTTAATTTGGTTGATCCATGGAGAATTTTCCATCCTGATACCAAGGAATACACTTTTCATTCCTTACCACACAACAGTTTTTCAAGAACAGATTTTCTTCTTCTTTCAGCTACTTTATTACCCCAAGTTTTGAAGCCTGCTATCCACACCAGACTTATCTCAGATCATTCTCCTATCTCTCTTCACATAGCTTTCTCAATTATACCTATACCAAAATCTCCTGTTTGGAGACTAAACTCTCAGATACTGAAAGATGACGTTATCAAATCCCGCTTGGAATCTTTTATTACGGAATTCTTTCAATTCAATCCTCTGAGCTCAACCACTCCACTCACTCTTTGGGAATCCTTTAAAGCTACTTTAAGGGGTGAGTTAATTTCCATCTCAGCTCATTTAAAGAAAACAACAAGATATTCTCATTAAAAAAAATGGAATCTGAACTTAAAGAATATGAGCAAAAATATCTTATCACTAATGATCCTAATCTTCTAAATTTAATTTACAAATTAAAATACTCTTATAATAAAACGTGCACTAGCTTGGCGAGAGAAGAAATCTTTCAAACTAAATCCAGATTCTATCTTGAGAGTAACAAAAACAGCAAACTCCTAGCCAACTACCTCAAACGTAAACGCATCAAAATTCAAATCCCTTCTGTTAAAAATAATAAAGATAAAATAATAACTAATACATCGGATATCCTGCAGACATTTTCAGAATTCTATCAAAAACCTTACCAGTCTGAATTTTCTGGAGGTCCAGAACCAATTGAAGCTTTTCTCTCTCCTCTACAGCATCCCAAATGGTCACAAACTGACAGTAAGTTACTATCTGGTTCGACTGATCTGAAGGAACTCCTGATTGCTCTATCTGATCTTCCCTCCGGAAAAGCCCCGGGTCCAGATAGATATCCAGTTGAGATGTATAAAATTCTCAAAAATTCTTTATCTCCAATTTTGTTGGATTTATTCAATAAAATATCTCCTAATGAATCTAGCTTTAACCATTTTTCTGAAGCTTTAATAACAGTATTACCTTAACCTAACAAAGATTCTCAACTTGTCCAAAATTATAGACCTATATCTCTACTCAACTCTGATTATAAACTATTTGCCAAAATCCTCTCTAACAGGCTTTAAAAAATTATTGGTAAAATAATTTCACCTTCACAAGTAGGTTTTATGCTGAACAGGCTTATCACAGATAACTCTAGGTTATTTTTTCACATTTCCCACCTGGCTAAATCTTGCCCTGTCCCTGTCATGGCCATGTCTCTGGATGCAGAAAAGACCTTTGACAGGGTTGAATGGCAATACTGATTTGCAGTGCTCAAATGGTTTGGAGTCCCTGACGATTATGTTGATAAAGTCAGAGTACTGTATGCTAATCCAACTGCTAGAATTATTGCTAATAATACTTTGTCGGAGTCCTTTACGCTATGCAGAGGCACACGACAAGGCTGCCCACTCTCACCCTTTCTATTTAACCTAGTATTAGAACCTCTTTTAATCGCAATACAAACAAAAAATGACATCACTGGCTTTCCTTATAAGAGCAAGCAATATAAATGATCAGCATATGCTGATAATATTCTCCTTTACATCACTAATCCATCTTCTTCCATACCGGCATTACTCTCTCTTATAGACAACTTTTCCATATTCTCAGGTTACAAAATTAACCAATCTAAATCTGAAGTCTTGCCTCTCAACATCCTCATGTCCAAAGATTTGATAAGTCCCTTTAACTTATCTTGGTCTTGTAAATCCATCAGATATCTAGGTATTGACCTTTACTCCTCAATGCAAGACACTATCAAATACAACTCTGACAACATATTGATTTTTCTCAAACGTCTTCTTTCATGGCATCCTTTGAATATATCTTGGTGGGGAAGATAAGAAACTATAAAATGATGGTAATGCCTAAAATCAATTTTATTCTTAACATGATACCAATATTATTTCATTCTTCATTTTACAAGCAAATTGATGCACTCCTAACCTCTTTTTTATGGAAATCCAAACGAACTAAAATATCACTTAAAAAGCTTAGAGCACCTAAGGAAAAATTTGGAATACTTTTTCCAGATTTCCTACTGTACCATAAAGCCTTTATAACTCAGCAGGGTTGTCATTGGTTTTACTCTGATATTGATTATACATCGACTTGCTTTCTCTGGAACAAACCATAGCTAAACCTTTTTGTCTCTCCTCTCTTCTCACATCTACACCATGTGGTGTGTGGAGCCCCATCCCTATCTCCCTGTTCCCTGCCCCCCCTGCAGCCACCCATGTGCAGCGACCCTCCCCTCCCCCTGCTTCCTTCCAGCCACCCATGTCCAGCGAGACCCCCCCTTCCCCCCCAGCCAGCGCAGCACCCAAAGAAAGCCCCTTGTCCCCCCCCTTCGCGCATCACCTGACCCCCCCACTGTGGCACATCACCAAGCCCCTCACCCCCTCATCAACCCCCTCGCCACCCACAACCGCTAATACAAACTGTGTCCGGCGGCTGCTGCTTCTACTATTCAGCAGCAGCAGCCCGTACATAAAGAAAACCAAAAAAAATAAAAATCCTAAAACGCACCTCCGTTGAGAAGCATCTCACATTGGCTGAAGTCTCAGCATACGCTCCTCCTCTCCCCTCTGACGTCTCGGCGTTTCTCCGGGGTCTTCCGGCAGGGGCACTGACGTTGAGGGGAGAGGAGGAGCGGCTGCAGAGACGTCAGCCAATGTGAGATGGTTCTCCACAGAGGTGCGTTTTAGGAGGTTGTTTTTTTGTTTGTTTGTTTTCTTTATGTACGGGCTGCTGCTGCTGAATAGAAGCAGCAGCAGCCGCCGGACAGAGTTTGTATTAGCGGTCGCGGGTGGCGAGGCAGTCGATGTGGGGGGGGAGGGGCTTGGTGAAGCGGCGAGGAGGGAAGGGGGTAGGGGCTTTCTGATGCCCCGTTGCACGGGTTGTTGTGGCGATGCGGCGGGGGGGGGGGGGCACTTAGAGGTGCACCGTCGAGGCTGTTTGTGTGTGTGTGTGTGTTTCTATGTGTTTGTGTATGTTTGTGTTTATGTGTGTTTGTATGTGTGTGTGTTTCTGTGTGTTTATGTGTGTGTGTTTATGTGTTTGTGTGTATGTGTGTGTATGTGTTTGTGTGTTTCTGTGTGTTTGTGTTTGTGTGTGAATGTGTTTGTGTGTGTGTGGGGGCGGGGTTTGCGGGTGGCTTTTGTGGTTGAGTGGTTGGGGAGTTTGCCAGCAGTCTGTAGCGATTCCTAGGCAGGGGGAGGAGTACGGAAACACTCCCCCTGCCTGGGTCGTTGTTTGTTGGAGGGGGTTGCCAGTTGGTAGGGGTGCCTATATGGATCCCTTTACTCTCTGTGTTCCGCCCTCGAGGGCGGGGCAGAGAGACATGGTGAGTTGGATGGCTTCACCACCATGAACTTACGAACTGTTTAGGGATTTTGCAGATGGCTTCAGCAGGTTGTCTTCAGAATGTTGAGGTAGCGTTTTATGTACAGATGGGGCGTGGCTGAGGGCGGGTCTATGAGTGAGGGTGACTGGTCCTAGCCTATGAAGACTACAGGATTTTTGTGCTTCTCTGCCTTGGAGTGAGCTTCTCTGCTTTGAGTGAGCTTCAGAACGTTCAAGGTGGGATTTATTAATATAGATGTTATTTGAATGTCCCCACATACAGATATTTTGGAAAGCAATATGGAATTCCATTTGCAAAATATTTGAATCTAATATTCCTTTAACTTCTTCATTAATAATATTGAAATCCTGTTCTCCAGATTTCACCTTCTCTCCATATAATTATAAACTATTTGATATTTTAATTACAATAGCACAGCGTATGATTCTCACCAATTGGAAAACTTCTTCACTACTTAATGAACACTTTTGGTGGCAATCTGTTTTAATGTATCACAAACTTGAATTGGCCTCCGCCAATCTGACCGGATCAATAATCAAAACAAATATTTTATGGTCTCCAATTGCTTCCTACCTGGCTTCCAATGCTATTGAGACTACATAGATGTTATTGAATATCTATCTTGAAATCCCAATTATAATTGTATAACTTTCCGGCACACTCCCACCAATATGTATTAGCATATTTTACCTTTTTTGTTATTGTTGTGTACTATTTACATTATACTAAAACCAATAAAATATCTTGGAAAAAAAAACATATACCAAAATATTGGCTCAGTGCTTATCGAATGTGCTGCCTGGTCTTATTAGCCCTGAGCAGTCTGGGTTTGTCCAGAAGAGATTCTCTACTGACAATACTAGGCTTTTCTGTGACCTGATGCATGTGGCTCAGCTGCAGGAAATTTCCTTCTTCACACGTACATTGAGATACTGAAAAAGCCTTTGACAACATAAAGTGGAGCTATCTATTTCAAGTATTGTATTGGTTTGGGTTTGATGCTAGATTTATTCAACAAATAAGGATCTTGTACTCCTGTCCTAGTGCTTCTTTATTTCTGAATGGCCATATGTCAGATTCCTTTCGGCTGTTGGCTGGTAGAAGACAAGGGTGTTCTTCATTGTCCTTGATTTTTAATTTTGCATTAGTACCTCTCATCTTAAAACTTAAGCAGTCTGTTTTGCCTACAGGTATATATAAAGATATAGTGTATAAGATTGTCACCTATGCTGATGAATTGTTACTGTTTTTACACGTGTTGGAAATTCCACACTTGCTGACTACAACTGATCAGTTTAGTATTTTTGTTCTGGATATAGGATCAATTGGTCTAAAACTGAACTCATGCCTATGAATAGTATTGTATGTTCTCAGAATCTGGTTCAGTACCCATTCTGGGTTAATACTATGGGCCTCAAGTACTTGGGAGTTTGGTTTGTGCCTACTTTGGAGAAATAAGGAGTATATTTTTGAGATTGTATACTATACTACTGCTTGACTATGGCCAGCTAGTCTCCACTGCACCTTAGTTGGTGGGACAGATTGGAAGCTCTCCATATGCTGGTGGCTCAAAAAATCATTTATGTCTTACAGATGCTCCTTTTTATTTTGAACCTACTTTATATAAGAAATTGGAAAGAGATTTGGCTAAATTTCTCTGGGAGAATAAACCTCCCCAGATCTCTTTAAAAAAAATTCCCAAGGGCTAGGGTGGTCTTAATTATTCCTATTTTCATACATATCATACATCCTTTTTATTGTGTCAACGTAGTATATGGTCAACTTCAGGCCCTTCAGGTCCACTTCCCAGTTGGATCTCTCTTGGAAGCCATTTTTGTGCACTATCTTTCTTTGAGTCATCTATTGGGAACGCCACTGAGAATCCAGGCCATACCTACTTTTTCTTAAGACTGTGCTTTTTATGAGAGAACACTATTCTATTGGTTCAGAGCCTGATTGTGACTCCATTGGATTACTGTAATTCTATTTATGTTGGCATTTCAGCTAAACTGCAGAGGAGGATATAGCTTCTTCAGGTTACGGCAGCCAGAATGATTTATGGATCATCAAGCTTTGTACATGGTACTCCATTATTCAGGTTTCTTCATTGACTGCCTGTTAGAGCTAGGGTTATATTCAAGATCTCCTGTTTTGTTTATAAGATCAGTTTTGGTGTTGTTCCAGTTTATTAACAAATTTAATTGCATGTCTTGTTAATAGAGCTGTACCGAATATTCGTATTCGAACCATTTCGGCCCCAAATAGTGCCTCGAATACATTATTCATATTCAGCCAAATAGTGATTTAAATTCAAATTCGAATAATCCAGGGCTGTACTGTGCACATTCTCCATCTCAACGCACCTTGCGAAACCCCTTTTAGTTCCTCCCCACTCATATGCTCAACCACAGCCAGTGGGGAATGCCTGTTCAGGCCAGTCCCTTTGTTGAAAAAAGTCCAGGAGAATCAGTGACAATTGGGGGAAACCCACTCCCAGATCTAGTTCTGTGATGGAAACAACATAGATACACTGATCCAAACTTGAGCATATGTGCTACAGCTTTTTTTGGCCATTCCTCCAACCAGTGTTCTGAGTGAAAGGCTCTTCAGTAATACTGGGACCACTTACTTGCTTGACCCATGAGAATTTGGAACATTTAGGTTTTTTAAAGGAAACTTTCCATATTTTCAGTAGCTTCCTAAATCCGATCTACATTCATTTTTACTGTTACATGGATATTTCATTTGCTATTTGTTTAGATGTTGCATTCATATATCAAAATTCTGCTAAATCCTACTGCTATAAACACTTGATCTCTGATTTCACATTGCTTCTTTTACTTATGATAAAGCTCAGTGCCCTTTCTAGAGCTCTGGACTGAATATAAGTTAAGTTGCCTAAGACACAATACTTCAAATTTTGACATTGTGGTACTCCGGTTTCCCATTGGGCCTTGGAAAAGGTCATCCAGAAGTAATGGTTGTTACCCCGATCTGGGTCATGATTCTATAAAATACTTTAAATTGGAGAACTTACCATGTGCCATTGGTATTAAGCACATTTGGCAGTATGAGTTGGGTAAGAAGTTGGAAGTTCAATATTAGAGAAAAAAGTTTGCTTCTTCAAAATTGCAACATAAGTGGTTTTTATTTACAGAACAAATTGTCTCGGACCTGTGCTCCTGGGACTTCTCCTTTCTTGCTCTCATGAGTCTTTTAACTTCCTGTATTCGAAAGCCACTCCTTTTGGGCCAGCCAGCCTCACTTCCCCATAATGCACTGGATCCTACCATAGTAGTTCTGCAGTTCAGCCAGAGACACAGCTGGTCCAAAGCTCCCTCCTGTCAGATGGCTGAACTGCAACACTCCACAGAGAATATCTCTAGGGACATCTACAATAAGGCCCAGATGCACAAAGGTCCAATTAAGAATCCGTCTGTATTTCCAAATGGAGTGGAGGAGTGGCCTAGTGGTTAGGGTGGTGGACTTTGGTCCTGGGGAACTGAGTTCAATTCCTGGCACAGGCAGCTCCTTGTGACTCTGGGCAAGTCACTTAACCCTCCATTGCCTGCTGCATTGAGCCTGCCATGAGTGGGAAAGCACAGGGTACAAATGTAACAAAAAAAAATCAGTAAAAATTTACCGATTTGGAAACATCCAAATGAGCTGCTTGTTGCTTTTGCAACCCAACTCATTTGCATGTGATATGGGGGAAGCCAGTCGGTGAGCTGAGCATGTGCAGAACAGTCAATTGCTATGTGTGGTTGCTCTGTGTGTGCTACAGACGGCTCTCATGCACACAGAGAAGCTGCGTGTATGAAAGCAGTAGATGTAGCCCTTTAAAAAAAATTTTTGCAAGCACAAAAGCGCCTTTTTTTTTGGGATGGAGCAGCATGTAGGCAGTGGCGGGTGGGACAGCTGGCTAATGTGCAGTGACTCAGTGGCTGATGGGCAGACCTGTGTTAGGGCTCCCTGCCTCCCCGCTGCTGGGAAAAAGTGGGAAACTATCGAATATGCTCTCTGCTGTCAATTTCTGTGAAGAATCAGCATCAGGGCTTGGTTCCACCCCCAGCTGTTCCTGCTGCTTCCTTCTATTAGCCGGCTGACATCCTGGAACGCCCTATCTACCTGAAGATGGCCTCTAATTGGCTAGCTGCTGTCCCAACTCCTCCTCCCTGCAGGGCTTCTCTGATGACATCACTCTAGAGCTGTAAGCTGATTGGATCTGAACTTCCTGGTGTCCCCCTTCAATAGTGAGTGGGCGGGACATCCCAGGCTGACACTGTCCAATTGGTTTAGCCCCTCTCATTTGTGCTTTTAGCATGGGGGAAAGCTATTTCCCAGCAGACGCTGTTGCATTTTTGATAAGTCACCATTACTTTTATGCTTTACATTTCGGCTCTGCAATATTTCTTTTATGGGCACTAGTGAAGTTTGCACTAGTTGTAATTGCAGTACTGCCCCCCCTCCATTTCTTGCCAGTAAAATGTAATTTGAAAGAGAAGCATGGCACGGCTTTCATACATGCAAAGAAGCTGCATGTAAGCTCGTGTACTTTTTTATTTTGTGCTCCATCTTCCCTGCCTTGTTTCTCCCCTTCTTCTACTTGCAACAATGAAGAGCCAACAACTCCAGACCTCCCATTAAAATTTCTACGAAAATGGCTGGTAGGGGGTAGATGCGGGTGTGAAAAGAGGGCGGCGTGAAGGCATTTGGTGAGCGCTCACTGTGGTCTCTGCTGGATATTTTACCTTTATTCTTTAGACACGATGCCTCATACGAAGAGAAAAGAAATGCTGAGGTCCATTCCTCCGCCTGCCTCGGCTTCCTCCCCTGTCCAGCAAAGCCTCGATCGCTACCTCGCCGGAGCCTCACCGGAACTGGGGGCAGCAAGACCCGCAGGGCAACTGACCGAAGGAGCGGAACAGGTGCTGGGTCAGGAAACATCTCTGTCTCCGCCCCCAGATTCTAATATTCCTCCATGTCCAGCGTCTCAAGCGGTGCTCGGAGACAACTCTCAACCCACCTTAAGTGTGGAGGGACGGCTGTCGGGTGTGTGCCTTGCACCGCGGCAGGAACAACTGGAAGCGGAGCCCCGAGATTTAGTCGGGATTCCAGGATTAACAACGGAGATAAGTTAGGAGAAAATCTGGATAAAACTAAATGCGATGGACAACACTCTTCAAAAATCCTCAGGTGAGATTTCACAGTTGGCTAATAGGTTTGAAGAAATGGCTAAAACGGTAGAAGCTGTGAAAGAAGATCTAACTTCCCGTGTTAATTTAATGCAGAAAGATATTAAACAACTACAAGAATATAATTCCACCATGGTAAAGGATAAACTAGTTATTCATAGACAAATTGAACAGATTGAAAACCATAACAGGTGACTAAATCTTGGTATATTGAATTTCCCGAAAGTACCAGGAATAATGCCTTTGGATCTGCTTAAAAGATTTTTGCATGATAATTTAAAAATTCCCCTGACTGCTATTCCGCCTATAAATAAGATTTATTACCTTCTAAAAAATCCTGGGAAAAATAATGGGGAACAAAGACCTGGAACTGATAATTTGGATTTAACTAATATCTCAGCAATATTGGAACAATCGATTGAAAGTACAACAGAAAGAGCCACTTTATTGGTTTCATTATATTTGAGCAAGATCTGAATAATATCTTGAGACTTCATTTTAAGCACTCTAAAGATCTGTTTGGTGGTGAAAAAATTTGGATTACCCAGATGTTACCAAAGTGACTCAAGAGAGGAGAAAGATTTTCCTGAGTATGAAACAACAAGTGCTTGACCTTGGAGCTACGTTTTTTTCTAGCTTATCCGTGCAAATGCATGATAAGATTGGAGAGACAAAATATATATTTTATGCACCAGAAGAATTGAAAGTTTTTCTAGATATGAAAAGACTTAAGTAATATTAGATAAAAGAAGGAATGTTGAGCCTCCATTCACTGTCTTACTTTAAGATGTATATTTTTGAATTTACTCCTTTATTTTATATCACCCCCCTTAAAATGGTCTAAGGAAGTTTGAGTTGTATTTCCTATCTAATTGTAATTTCTAAAAACGATATTTCAACTGTGTTTCTGTAACAAGTATCTTTTGACTTGTAATGTTTAAATTAAAATTATAATAAAAAAAATGTCTACAAAAATAGGGATTGCTTTTGTGCATGAGGTCGGAAATGGCTGTGCATTACTACTACTACTACTACTATTTAGCATTTCTATAGCGCTACAAGGCATACGCAGCGCTGCACAAACATAGAAGAAAGACAGTCCCTGCTCAAAGAGCTTACAATCTAATAGACAAAAAATAAAGTAAGCAAATCAAATCAATTAATGTGTACAGGAAGGAGGAGAGGAGGGTAGGTGGAGGCGAGTGGTTACAAGTGCCTTGCATGCACATTATAATAAATTAGTTCATTATAATAGCTATTAGATCATTTGCATTCCGTCCGTTTTCGTTAGCTGCTACCATGACAGGAATATGGCTCAGAGAACCCTTTTGTGCATGTCTCGTTTTACTACTTGCTTGCTAAACCGGCTAGAAGTAGTTTAAAAACCATGTTGCTGGCTCGTTAGGTTTAGTGCATCTGGCTCTAAGTCCCTCACTGCCTCACAAGGACATTGGGATGTTGTTGCATATGTTGTTTCAGTGCCTATCATTATAGCAATACTGCAGAGAAGTGTGATCTTCCTGCCCATCAATTCAGCAACTGTATGAGCCTCTCATATATAAAATTTTACTCTGTAAATCATATGGACTGTCCACTCATCTCCCTTTGATCAAACTGGTCCTGAATCATTGGAAAACTGCCTCTGATATTACTGAACCTTACTGGTAGAACCTTGTATTTTTATATAAGAAGTATGAGGGGGCTGCAGGTGTGAAACAAAAGATTGTTGGTCTGAGTTTTGATAAATGAAAATTTCTAGATGATTATCCAGCTCATTTTCGAAAGTGATCGCCAGTGATCTTCCGACATAAATCGGGAGATCGCTGGTGATCTCCTGATCCTGGCCAAATCGGTATTATCGAACGCTGATTTTGGCCGGCTTCAACTGCTGTTTCGTCGCGGCGCCGGCCAACCTTCAAGGGGGCGTGTTGGAAGGCTAGTGAAGGCGGGACGAGTGGCGGGGCGGGGGCGTGGGTACGAGATGGCCAGCTTCGCCTTATAATGGAAAAAAAGAGGCCGGCTCGAACAAGCATTTCGCTGGCCGGACTTGGTCCATTTATTTTTAGGACCGAGTCTGGAAAAAGTGCCCCAACTGACCAGATGACCACCGGAGGAAGCGGGGATCACCTCCCCTTACTCCCCCAGTGGTCAGCAACCCCCTCCCACCCAAAAAAAACTAAAACTTTTTTTGCCAGCCTCTATGCCAGCCTGAAATGTCATACCCAGCTCCTTGACAGCAGTATGCAGGTCCCTGGAGCACTTTTTAGTGGGTGCAGTGCACTTCAGGCAGGTGGACCAGGCCCATCCCCCCCTACCTGTTCTACTTGTGGTGGTTAATGTAGAGCCCTCCAAACCTCCCCAAAACCCACTGTACCCACATGTAGGTGCCACCCTTAACCCCTTAGGGCAATGGTAATGGTGTAGAGTTGTGGTGAGTGGGTTTTGGGGGGCTCAGCACACAAGGTAAGGGTGCTATGCACCTGAAAGCTATTTTTGGGTTTAAAAAAAAAAAAAATTTAAATGCCCCCTAGGGTGCCCGGTTGGTGTCCTGGCATGTGAGGGGGGCCAGTGCACTACAAATGCTGGCTCCTCCCACACCCAAATGCCTTGCATTTCGCCGGGTTTGAGATGGCCGGGCTCGGTTTCCATTATGGCTGAAAAACGAAGCCGGCCATCTCATATAAACCGGCGATCCTGCTCTAAACCAGGCAAGCGATTTGGCCAGCACCAAGCGTATTTCGAAAATACGCTTGGCTCCGCCACGCTTACGGCGCCAACCCCAAAGATGGCCGGCCATCGATTTGGCTGGCCGCCGTTCGATACCACTCTATATACTAGTCTGACTGTCCTGAACTTGATGTTTCAGTTTTGCCTTTAATGTTATAGTTTATGGATTCTTAACATAGTAACATAGTAGATGTCGGCAGAAAAAGACCTGCATGGTCCATCCAGTCTGCCCATGACAAACTCATATGTGTATACCTTACCTTGAATTTGTACCTGTCCTTTTCAGGGCACAGACCATATAAGTCTGCCCAGCAGTATTTCCCGCCTCCCAACCACCAGTCCCCGCCTCCCATCACCGGCTCTGTTACAGACCGTATAAGTCTGCCCTCCCCTATCCTCGCCTCCCAACCACCACCCCCCTCTTCCCCCAACTGCTCCGCCACCCAATTTCAGCTAAGCTTCTGAGGATCCATTCCTTCTGCACAGGATTCCTCTATGCTTAAATTGTTCTTAAATTGTTTCCTTTTTGTTCTTACTTTTGTCTTTAAAAATTCAATAAAAATATTTGAACTTAAAAAAATGGCATTAAAGTGGCCATTCCTCAGATATCATGACACTTTTAGATGATAAACTATAGGTTGCTAATATCAGGTTTGCCATTTTATGATGGAACTCTTCCAGAAGTCTGGGGTGGATACTATCCATTCCTGGTGATTTTTTGCTCTTTAGTTTAGGCCTATACCCTGAACTAAGTGAAGTCTCTAATATCGAATTAAGCAATGGTGTCACAGAAGGAGCTCTGTGAGTTGACACAACATGTTTATCTTTAGGGCCTATAATTGCTGGGCAGTCGTAATTTCCGATTTAATATTAGCTTTATGTTTCCCCATGCTAAAAATAAAGTATAATAAAATAAAGTGAAAATAAAAATAATAGCTCTCTTCACTCCTCTTGAGCTCCAAAGTAGCCTGGCATGCCCCTTTGAGCATGCCCCTGTGGCCACACCACTGCAATAGTAGTCTTTTTCTGATCTTCTGCCATGAGTTCATTAAAATGACATCACACGGGCTGATTAGTACTGTAACTGTTGTTACAAGGTAGAGGCTCTCCCACTGCTCTGTCCAGTCTGATTCACACTCTTCCAGGTACCAAACTCTCTCCTCTCCCATGGGAAGCTTAGTAGCAGGCTCATTGTTCTCCTCTGCCATCATCTCAATAAGATGATATCCCATTTGTGGAATTCCCTCGCTATGTGTCTATTCTGTCTCTCAGTTTAAGAAACAGTTGAAGACTCTGTTGTTTGTAAAGCTTTTGACTGATGGAGAGAGGGCTTTTGATTCTTTTGGGCAAGGACTGTTGTATATTTTGTGTGTTAAGAGTGCTTTTTTGTACCCTGCTCAGATGTTTGGATGGGCGGGTTATAAATGTGTTAAATAAATCAATAACATGAGTTGACTAGCATTGCTCTTGGTGATACAAAGCAGAAGCTCCACCACTGCTCATTCTGGTATGCTCTACACTTTTTCAGGCACCAAATTCTCTCCTCTCCCAAGGGAAGTCAGTAACAGGCACATTCTTATCTTCCACTGTCACCCCAATAAGATGGTGACACACAAGTCAACTAGCAATGCCATTGGTGTTACATGGCAGAGGCTCCACCACAACTCAATCTGGTCTACACCACACTCTGCCAGGTGCTAAACTCTCCTCTACAAGTATTTTCTTTGTCTTTCCTTTTTTATGCTTACCATTTTCCTTTGTTCTATGGGCTGTATTTCTTTATATTCATTATGTTTTGAAAGTAGTTTTATAAATGCTAATAAATAGGAAGAAAAAATAAATGATATAATAATGAGATGCAAAGCATACAGGTACATGCTAAACAGCTCATTTATATAAATAATTCCCACCTCCAACATTCTGAAGCTCACTCCGTGCCAGTGAAGCACTGTAGCCCTGTACTGTTCCTAGGCTGGGCTGTCAGCACCTCTCACCCTCACTCATAGATCCACCCTCAGCCACGCCCCATCCAGACATAATTCGCAACTCCAACGTTCTAATGAAGCCTCAAATCTCCCAACGTTCTAAATTTGTAGTGGTGTAGATCAGATTTTCTCCATGTGTCTGCCCCGCCCACGCGTCACAACATGATGACGTCGAGGGTGGAGCACTGACACTCAGCAAATCGCATTGCTCGACGAAACGTGATGTCAAACCCATGACGCGCGAACGCGATTCGGAGCACCCCGTGGCTGATCGACACTGCCCCGCAAAGCATAAGGACAGGCAGCAGGGACCCAAACCATGCCACGTGAGCCTAGATGGAGACGCACTAAGCCTGACCACCGCCGCTCCCCCCCCCCCCCTCCGTCCGACGTCACCTACGGCCAGTAAAAAAACAAACAAAAAACCCAACAAAAAGCTTTACAAAAAGGAACCGGGGAACCGGAGGCAGCCATCGGCTGTCAGCTTTGCCACCGCTATCACCCTCCACCTTCCCCCAAGGTCGCTGCAGACACTGCTGAACCCTCCACCACAGGTCGCCGCCGCTCCCCCCCCCTCCTTCCGACGTCAGCTGCTGCCGGTACAAACAAAAACAAAACAAAAAACCTACAAAAAAGCTTTTAAAAAGGAAGCAGGGCACCGCAGGCAGCCATCGGCTGTCAGCTCTGCATCCGCTCCTCCTCTCAGCTCTCACGTCACTGCCCCATAGCGCTGCGACGTGAGAGGTGAGAGGAGGAGCGCTGATGGCTGCCTGCGGTGCCCCGCTTCCTTTTTAAAAACATGTTTGCAGGTTTCCTTTTTTTTTTTTTTTGAAGAAACATGGGAAGGGGGTTGGAAGAGGAGGTCCTGCACAGCTGTCTCCACTGCAGCCCATGGCTAAGCAACAGTTAAGGCACAAGGAGGGGGAGGATGAGGGCTGGAAGAGGTCCAGAGACTAGAGACAGAAGGGGGGGGGGGTCCTGACAGCACAGACGAAGGGGGGAGGGGGATCCAGAGACCTGAGAGGAGGGGTGCAGGGAGACCTGAGAGGAGGGGGGGAGACTGACCAGAGAGGGAGGGGAGGGGTCCTGTGACAACAGAGCGGGAGAGGCAGATGGAGGGGGTCCTGCGAACACAGAGAGGGAGGGGGGAGGTATCTCTGTCACACACACTATCTCTCACTCTCTCTCTCTCTCTCACAGTCAGTGTCTCTCTCACTCTCATACACTGTCTACAACACACGCTATGTCTCACACTGTATCACATTCACTCTCTATGTGTCACACAGTCACTCAGTGGCGTACCTAGGGTAGTTGACACCCGGGGCCGGTCATTTTTTAACACCCCCCCCCCCCCCAAATCCAGTACTAGGCATGCCGAGAATACAAAACACTCAGGACCTATAGAGCAATTCTACCATACCATAAGCAGTCATTTCTACGAGTCACACAAGGAAAAGGAAAGCATCTTAAACACTACAGTGAGCACTAGAACATCAATTCACCTATTGTAAAATGAAACCAGACAGAATAGTACAGATCGTAGATCCTGCATAGTCAATGCCAACTGAAAGCCATGTCTTTTTCACAAACACAGATACACCCTAATCCACTATAGAATAAGTAATCATAAACTTTCTATTTAGACAAAAATTAAACTGAACCCCCAATGCCAGACTCTGCATACAATGCAACACCACAGAAACAGAAACTGTCCCCTAGTACTGTGCAAAATATAAAGACAGCAGATGTAAATTTGAAAAAAACTAACAAGTACCAATCACCACTTTACAAATTAACAAATAGAAATAAAACAAATATAGAAAGTAAATAATACCATTTTATTGGACTAATACATTTAGCTTTCAGAGGCCAAAACCTCCGTCCTCGGGTCAGTACAGTATAGTGCTGTTACAGTATCCTATCCTGACCTGAGGAAGGGGGTTTTGTTCTCCGAAAGTTAGTCAAAATGTATTAAAATTAGTCCAATAAAAAGATTACCTTATTTACATGTTCTATTATAAACATTTAACATATCTACAATACTTTATCCTAAAGCAAAAAAATATATTTTATTTACAGTTTGTTGTCTCTGGTTTCTGCTTTCCTCATCTTCTTTTCACCGTCTTCCTTCCATCCAGCATCTGTCTTCACTCTCTCTCTCTCTCTCTCTCTCTGCCATCCAGTGTCAGCCCTCTCTGCCGTCCCTTCCATCCACTGCCTGCCCTTTCTCTCTGCCCCTTCAATCCACCATTTGCCCTCCCTCTCCCATCCATCCAGGGTCTGCCCTCCCTCTCGCTCCCCCTTCCATCTAGGATCTGTCCCCTCTCTCTCTCTGCCCCTTTTTTCAGCCCCCAGTTCCAGCCCCCTTCTCCCCTCTGAACACCCCCACCCCAGTCCCCTTCTCCCCTCCCCTTCTCCTGTCTGAGACCCCCACCACAGTCCCCTTCTCCCCTCCCCTGTCTGAGACCCCCACCCCAGTCCCCTTCTCTCCTCTGAACACCCCCACCCCAGTCCCCTTCTCCCCTCTGAGATCCCCACCCCAGTCCCCTTCTCTCCTCTGAACACCCCCACCCTAGTCCCCTTCTCCCCTCCCCTTTTCCCCTCTGAACACCCCCACCCCAGTCCCCTTCTCCCCTGTCTGAGATCCCCACCCCAGTCCCCTTCTCCCCTCCCCTGTCTGAGATCCCCACCCCAGTCCCCTTCTCCCCTGTCTGAGATCCCCACCCCAGTCCCCTTCTCCTCTCCCCCTCCCCTGTCTGAGATCCCCACTCCAGTCCCCTTCTCTCCTCTGAACACCCCCACCCCAGTCCCCTTCTCCCCTCTGAGATCCCCACCCCAGTCCCCTTCTCCCCTCCCCTGTCTGAGATCCCCACCCCAGTACCCTTCTCCCCTCCCCTTTTCCCCTCTGAACACCCCCACCCCAGTCCCCTTCTCCCCTGTCTGAGATCCCCACCCCAGTCCCCTTCTCCCCTCTGAACACCCCACCCCAGTCCCCTTCTCCCCTCTGAGATCCCCACCCCAGTCCCCTTCTCCCCTCCCCTGTCTGAGATCCCCACCCCAGTACCCTTCTCCCCTCCCCTTTTCCCCTTCTGAACACCCCCCACCCCAGTCCCCTTCTCCCCTGTCTGAGATCCCCACCCCAGTCCCCTTCTCCCCTCTGAGATCCCCACCCAGTCCCCTTCTCTACTCCCCTTTTCCCCTCTGAACACCCCCACCCAGTCCCCTTCTCCCCTGTCTGAGATCCCCACCCCAGTCCCCTTCTCCCCTCCCCTTCCCCCGTCTGAGACCCCCACCCCCAGTCCCCTTCTCCCCTCCCCTTTTCCCCTCTGAACCCCCCCACCCCAGTCCCCTTCTCCCCTCTGAGATCCCCACCCCAGTCCCATTCTCCCCTCCCCTGTCTGAGACCCCCACCCCAGTCCCCTTCTCCCCTCTGAACACCCCACCCGAGTCCCTTTCGCCCCTCTCCTTCCCCACCGGCTAAGCAGCGTCGCAGGCAGCGCCTCGTGCCCTGCTTGTAAAAAAAAAAATCAAATTTCATTCCTTCTCCTCGTCAAGACGAGGAGGAGAAGGAAGGAGGAAATTTGATTTTTTTTTTTTTACAAGCAGGGCACGAGGCGCTGCCTGCGACGCTGCTTCGCCGGTTTTTTTTTTAATGTGCGGCGCCGCGGGAACGGCCACAGGAGGCGGCGGGAGCGGAGCACCCCCCACCCACTGGCACCCGGGGCGGACCGCCCCCACCGCCCCCCCCCCCTTGGTACGCCACTGCAGTCACTCTCAAACACTCTCGATCTCACAGAGAGTCTGTGTATCGCATACATACTCTCTCACACTCTATCTCACACACACACACTCTCTCTCACACACACTGCATCTGTGTTAAACACTCTCTCACACTCACTGTGGCTCACATACGCACTCGCACACACTGTCAATCTCACACACACACTCGCAGCCACACACATTCACTCTCTCTCTCTCTCACACACACTCTCTCAAACATACACACTCCGAGGAAAACCTTGCTAGCGCCCGTTTCTTTTGTGTCAGAAACGGGACTTTTTAAAAATGAATAACATAACTTTATTTTGACTTTACAAGCTGCATTATTCATGGAAAGATAATTCCAGCTGTGAATTGGCATATCATATCTCCCGGGAGCACTGGGCAACTAATGCCTGATGCTCCTGGAGAGCCTTTTAAAGGGTCTGGTTCTGTAATTAGATAACATACACCTCTCCTCTCCCCCCCCCCCCCCAAAAAAAAAAACAACCCTTTTTCAAAACCCCACCAACCCTCTGAAATTCTCTTTGCAAAATCCCCCCTTTTCCTAATCCTCTTGGCATATACCGAGGATCTTACTGGCAGATAGTGTGGTTGGCAAAAGTGATCGAATTCACTCCTGCTTTGGCATCCAAATTAAAAACAGTGTTCAAAGTCCTCACCCCACCCCCTCCATAGAGGTCCTGCCATGGATGGTACTATCACTAGAGGTCAAGCTGCCAAATAAGGGAACACTTTCCTTTTGTAAAATTCTACAAGATTTTTGTAGTTAATCAGTCTTCTTGGATTTATAGTTCTTTGGCTGAGATAAGCAAAAGCCTTGGAAAATCAGTGTTTAGAAACTGTTCATGCCCTTTATTCATTAAAGAAAGATTAAAAATATTCATATTGCTGAAGTTTCCAATAGATTAATATTGGGAACAGTTTGTAGTCCAAATCTGTAAAATTACATTGGGCTGGTAAAACTGCTGCTAAAGCAAAAATTGCATACAATAAGAAATAGATAGAAATGTCTCATTCAGTTTGCCCAGTAAGGTGGATAAGTTTGTACTGCCTCTCCATGCAGAATGCGGGATCACTTCCTCATGCCTTCATTCAGGGTTGCACCTGCTGCTCTGTGCATATTCCTCCTCCCCTCCCCTCCATATCTTTGTTTTTCATAGTAACTGTGCTTCATGCGTGTTACCTCATACTTAAAAAGTAAAAAAGCTATTTCTACTACTACTACTACTACTATTTAGCATTTCTATAGCGCTACAAGGCATACGCAGCGCTGCACAAACATAGAAGAAAGACAGTCCCTGCTCAAGAGCTTACAATCTAATAGACAAAAAATAATAAAGTAAGCAAATCAAATCAATTAATGTGAACGGGAAGGAAGAGAGGAGGGTAGGTGGAGGCGAGTGGTTACAAGTGGTTACGAGTCAAAAGCAATGTTAAAGAGGTGGGCTTTCAGTCTAGATTTAAAGGTGGCCAAGGATGGGGCAAGACGTAGGGGCTCAGGAAGTTTATTCCAGGCGTAGGGTGCGGCGAGACAGAAGGCGCGAAGTCTGGAGTTGGCAGTAGTGGAGAAGGGAACAGATAAGAAGGATTTATCCATGGAGCGGAGTGCACGGGAAGGGGTGTAGGGAAGGACGAGTGTGGAGAGATACTGGGGAGCAGCAGAGTTAATACATTTATAGGTTAGTAGAAGAAGTTTGAACAGGATGCGAAAACGGATAGGGAGCCAGTGAAGGGTCTTGAGGAGAGGGGTAGTATGAGTAAAGCGACCCTGGCAGAAGATGAGACGGGCAGCAGAGTTTTGAACCGACTGGAGAGGGGAGAGGTGACTAAGTGGGAGGCCAGCAAGAAGCAGATTGCAGTAGTCTAAACGAGAGGTGACAAGGGTGTGGATGAGGGTTTTGGTAGAGTGCTCGGAAAGAAAGGGGCGGATTTTACGGATGTTGTAAAGAAAGAAACGACAGGTCTTGGTGGTCTGCTGGATATGAGCAGAGAAGGAGAGAGAAGAGTCAAAGATGACCCCAAGGTTTCGAGCTGAGGAGACAGGGAGAATGAGAGAGCCATCAACAGAAATAGAAAACGGGGGGAGCGGGGAGGTGGGTTTGGGAGGGAAAATGAGAAGCTCGGTTTTGGTCATATTTAATTTCAGGTGGCGTTGAGACATCCAGGCAGCAATGTCAGACAAGCACGCTGAAACTTTGGTTTGGATGCAAGGTGAGATATCAGGGGTAGAAAGGTAGATTTGTTTAGTTTGAAAAGCCATTTCATTACTGTTTTGTTTAAATAGATTCACAAAACTGTAACTACCATAGGAGCCAACTTTTCAAAATGATTGGGGGTGCTGAATTTTTTTTTTTTTACAGGTGATGCATTCCCCCCTCCTCCCTCCGAGTTCCAGGCCCCAGCCCTCCCTCCCTCCGAGTTCCAGGCCAGCCGCCCTCCCTCCCAGTTCCAGGCCCTCCTCTCACCCTCCCTCCTCCTCCTCCCCTCTCTCCCTCCCTTTGAGTTCCAGGGTCCCCCTCCCTCGAAGGACAGCCGTGCAACCCCAAGTCTTCACCCACGGCGACCGCCGTTCACCAAGGGTTGAGCCCCCAGCTGCAGGTGGTCAACGGGACTTCAGGAACCGTGGGGTTGACGAACTGACCCGGACTGGGACCAGGAGAGAAGAGGGCAGATGGAAAGTGGAGACGTCCAAAAACAGGCAACAGTTCAGGGCAGGCAGCTAACAGCGTAGTCAGAATCAGGCAAGAGGTCAAGGCAGGCGGCTAGCAGAGTAAACCAGGAACAGTCCAAAAGTCAAAACCAAAAGCACTAGGAAATCAACGGAGCACAGGAACAAACGGAGACTGGCCTCGGGAAACAGAACCTGAAGCAATGTCCTATCTCAGGCCCGCTCCTTAAATACTGTTCAGCATTCAACCGCCCAGCCCCCTTAGACATAGCCGGCCAATCAGAACCTGGTTATCAACAGAACCCTTCTGATTGGCTCTGTCCGACCTCCCAGGCGGGACTACCGTACTGGCCTCCCAATCTAACTCCTCTGAGTACCCGCGCCCGAGAGTGAAGGAGACGCCGGCCATCGCGCCTCGGCGCCATTTCCCCTACTGGCGCAAGCACAGCCCCCATAGCCAGCGATCGAGAGTCCGGCAGCCGCGATCGCCGGCCTCGGCCCTGGACTGGGCGGTCATCCCTGCAGCGAGCTCCAGCTCCCCGCCGCGGCCTCAGGAAAGCCGGTCTTCACCGTGGCGGACGCCGGCTCTTGCCTCCCGCGGAGGAGCAGCCGGAGGGAGCGACGAATGTGACACAGGGTTCCCCCTCCCTCCGAATTTTAAAAGTCATCTTACCTCATCGGGGTTACAGTGGCAGCAGCAGTGAAAAGCGTACAGGCTCAGTGCTTCAGAGAGAGAAGGGAAGGGCTGAAGTGCCGAGCCTGCACGCTTTTCACTGCTGCTGCCGCCGCTGTAACCCCAACGAGGTAAGATGACTTTTAAAATTCGGAGGGAGGGGGAACCCTGGAACTCGAAGGGAGGAAGGGACGGACTTTTAAAATTCTGGGCTGGTGAAGGAAACTTCCGTTTGGTGAAATATTGGGGGTGCTCAAGCACCCACAGAGTCTGCGCCTATGCTTACTGCATGAAACTTTTATTTAGGTGTGGAGAATAATTTTAGAAAGCAGGCTATTCAAAATTCTCTGAGATCGAATACCAAGATGCACAAGGACCCTTCAAAAGTAGGGGCATCAACTTAATATTTTATTGAACAGACCCGACAGATACAATTATATGCAGGAAGTGACCATATGCAAATTTTTATACATATATAAAATGGCATCCCTGGGGTGGAGTTGGTTGGCCTTTGGGGTTTGCATATATAGGGGGTAAATGTTTAGCCAATGACAGTGTTTTTTGGCTGCCGCTGGCCTTATGCTTGGGTATTCAATGCTGGGTCATGTCCGGGCACCAGCATTGAATATCCAGTTATGTGGGGCCAGCTATTCCTTATATAACTAAGGGGACCTTTTACTAAAGGGTTGCTGCATGGCAAATCGGAACTACTGCAGGCCTAACATGGCCTCCACCCCTAGCATGTGGCATTTCCAGCACTACCGGAAATGCAAAAAAAAAAATATTACTGCAGGGGATTACCGGTTACTGCTGGGTTAGTGCGGAAGCCCCTACCACAACTTCAGTGGGTGGCGGTAAGTGCTCCCCCCAGAATGGTTGTGCGGTAAATGCAAACTTACCACATGGCCATTTCTTTTGTCAGGCTTTTTACCCACTGCAGTAAAAAGGGCCTCAGCGAATGGCAAACACAGCCACCGCCTGTACTGCAGGGCCCCATTTACCGAATTATTCAGCAATAAACCACCTAGTGAAACTGGATAAAGACAGGACTGAGTTTTATGTGGTCCGATTTTTCCAGTTACCTTAGAGCCCTGTTTACTAAGCCGCGCTAGAGGCACACTAGTGTTTTTCGCGTACGCTAAGCATTAGCATGCACTAACCATGTAGATGCCCATGATATTCCTATGGGCATCTACATGGTTAGCACACGCTAACTCTCAGCGCTTAAAACCCTTTAGTGTCCAATGTTCCCGTAATAAGCCATATGGAACAGATTGATGGGAACATTGGGCACTAAAGGGTTAATATTGGCACTGCCTAATTGTCGACGGCTTTAGCAGTTTTAGCTGACATTCAGCAGCACTAACCAGTTAAGTGCTACTGAATATCAGCAGGTAGCCCCACAGAAGCAATTTAACTAGTCAGGAACCTCTCCTGGCTGGTTCATTCACTTTGAATATCAACTCCATAGTTTAGAACATGCAAATTATTGGTGTATAATCCTGCAGGCACTTGTGTCTGTGTGCCTGCCACATCTGGTTGCATATATTTCATTTCATTTATTGAATTTACATGCTAACTTAACTCAGGTTTGGTTTTAAGGCAGTTCACAAAGTGGACAATAATCACATACAATATTTAAACTATCAATATCTAAAACCCAGTATCATCATAATAAAATTAAGATTAATAATTAAGCAAGATCACTCTAATCAGAACTTAAATCTGTAACTGCTTAAATAGCATAAATAGTATAAGCAAGTGATTTTAGAAGGAAAAGTATACACGTCTTTATACACATATTGGACTAGATTCTATAAATGGCACCTAAAAAATCAGTGCTGAAAAAAATAGCGCTTAGAGCTATTCTATAAACTGTGCTTATAGACAATGTCTAAAAAGATGCACGCATAAATTCTAATTATTGACAATTAAGGCCGATAATTGCTTGTTATTGTCCAATTATCAGCGCTGATGGGCTCATTATTAAGTTGTGTATGCAAATTGGGTGCATGCCCAAATTTACACACGCAACCTCTTTCTTTAGGGATTTTCAAAGTGAAAATACTTGAGTACATTCACTTTGAAAATAGTAGCAAAGACTGCAGCTAAAAAGTATTTGCTGACATTTATAGCTAATATAGGAGTCCTTTTACTAAGGTGCGCTAATGGATTTAGTGCACACTAATGATTAGCGCATGCTAATGCTAAGATGCCCATTATATTCCTATGGGAGTCTTAGCATTTAGCTTGCACTAATTGTTAGCTCGCCTTAGGTAGTTTTAAAATTGTCCCCTAATTTATGCAACCTAAACTTCTCTCAGCATTCAGAAAAATGAAATATTGAGTAAATATCCAGCTTATTTTTGAAGGAGAAAGGTGGCCAAAAAGCGACACAAAAGGCACATGGGCGTCCCCGTGAAAGAAGGCCGGCCAAATCCAATAATCAAAACCAGGCCGTAAGGGCATCCTCAATGCGAGGACACCCATCTATGGTCGGCCCCACAGGGGGCGTGTTAGGGGTGTGTTATGGGCGACGTTATGTGATGGGTGCCCCCAGCATATAACGGCTTGCGAAATGGTTTCACATGGGTCAGAACATGGGCGTACTTAGTTAGACGTGAAATAAAAGCGACCAGAGTAAGGGGGAAGTCGTCTTTAGACCCATTAGCGATTTTGTGGAGTTGGAGCGTGGCAAGATCGTTGTTGGGAGAGAAAGCTGAATTGTTGTTTGCAGAGAAAGCTGAGAGTTTGTTGAGTACCTGTTACCTTTGTCTGTGTGCTGTGGTCGGAACGTTTTCAGCCTCACCTGCCTCATTTGTGTTTTACCTTTTCATCTTTCCCTTCTAGCCCCCAAACCCAGACACCACTACTCTTTCCTCTATCTCCCCCATCCCCTCCCCCTATCCCTCTCCATTCACTGTTCCCAAGTTCATATTTCATTCCCTTACCTGTTTGTAGTCTCTGTTTGTCTCTTTGTCCTGTGTACTGCTGCACCTTGTTTGTAAAGACTGCTTGGAGAGTGATTGGCTAGAGGGTGTGGCAGGAGTGCTTGCAGTGTGGCTCTGCTGTGTGTGACTGCACTGTTTGTGGGTGGTGGCAGAGTGAGTGTCAGCTTCTGTGTGTTCTTGCTGTGTTTCACCAAGTTGGTAGGGAGAGGTGAGCACTGTTGTCAATACATTGCACCTCTAGTGTGGGGAAATGGAGGCACTAAATGCACAGGTGGCTTACATGTTGGAGGAAGAGAGGAGGCACCGCAGGAGGTACGCACGTCCCAAAGTTTTCAGGCCCCATAGCTCTTTCCTAGACCTCACTGACCTGCAGTGTCTCACTAGGTACCGGTTTGATAGGGCTGCCATTCAGCACCTTTGTGACCAGCTCCAACCCCTCCTGCAGGCCAGGACCCGTAGGAACAACCCCATCCCTGTGCACCTAAAGATCACTGCTTTTCTCTCTTTTCTGGCCACTGGGGAGTTTCCAGTCTGTCCTAGCTGTGAACACAGGTCTCACCCAGCCTTCCATTTCTAACTGCCTCACCCAGTTCCTTGATGCCTTCCTTACCCACACCTGTGAGTACATCACCTTCCCACCACCCCCAGGCCCTGCAGAACAACATGGCTGACTTCTACGCCGTAGCTCGCTTCCCCTTGGTCATAGACACCATTGACTGCACACATGTCGCACTCAGACCACCCCCCCACCCCCAGGCACGAGAGGCCACTTATAGGAACAGGAAAGCATTCTACTCCATTAATATGCAAGTTGTGTGTGATGCCCAGGGGGAGATTCTAGACATGTGTTCCCAATTCCCAGGTTCCACCCGTGACGCCTATATATTGCAGCACTCGAGAATCTTCCGCAAGTTTGACCGAGGGGAGATCACCGGCGGATGGCTCCTAGGTAAGTGCAGCATGGATCTGCCCAAACTATACCTCATCCGACAGGCAGCCCTCAGCACTGTCTCCCTCCAGCTCACTCCACAACCCACCATTCCCCCCCACCTCCACCAGGTACTCGCTCCAAACAATACACACATCTTTCTCATCCTTCTTCTCTCCAAAGGTGACAGAGGCTACCCACAGCGGAGTTGGCTCATGACCCCCATAGTGCACCCACAAACAGGGTCAGAGGAGAACTACAACAGTAGACACCGGACCACCCGTGGCATCATCGAACGCACCTTTGGACAACTTAAGAACAGGTTCCGATGTCTGGACCGTTCTGGAGGGGAGCTCCTGTACAGCCCCCAAAAGGTGGCAAAGATATTCCTGGCCTGCTGCATGCTACATAATTTGGCATTGCGCAGAGGACAGGCCCTCCCAGAAGAGCCACAGCCACCAGAGCAGCAGGCCCCAGAGGAATAGGATGAGGAGCCCCCTCCACCTCCCGCCCACAGAGCAGAGTAGAGTGCACACCAGCTGGGGGTCAGAGCCAGGCAAAGACTGATCGAGACAAGTTTTCTGTGAGAGTAAGTTGACATTTATTTACATCAAACACAGTATTTACACACCACCATCACCTGCTCTGTGCATATTCCCCTCCCTCTAACCCTCACCCACCCAGCATGTCCCATCACTTCCCCACCCCATCCCCTGGCCCTGTCCCCGTCCCCTCCTACCGTGTTCCTTTGCAGCTGGTGCTGCAGGGGAACTCTGTTGACAGTCCTCTGATTTGCTCCCACTCTCCTCCTCTGTGTCCACGAGGCAGCCTGCTGCCTCGGATGCCCTGTGGAAGTCCGGCCACCTTACGCTCTGTGGCTTGCCCTGCAACCTGGGCACAGGACCCAGAAGGGGAGCTGGTGTGGTGGCTGCTGGACCAGTGGCTGGGGAGGCTGAGGATCTCAAGCTCCACTTCTTAGCAGGTGGTTGCTGTGCAGTGGTGGAAGTTGACGCCAGTTGTTGTTGCTGCTGCAGGGCTGTATTAGGTGCTCTCAGGTCATGGCGTAGGCCCTCGATGCTGTGCTCCAGCCGTTGGAGCTGCTGTATCACATCATGTTGGGCCTGTACCGCTTCCCGTTGCACCTGGAGCGCGTCCCATTGCAGCTCCAATTTCTGGCACCGGTACTTTTCCATCTGCACATTCTGGCCCAGCAATTGTGTGGCGAGGCGCAGTAGCTGCCTCCTCTGGCTGGATGGTCTCTGCTGAGGAAGTGCCTCCCCTTCTGCATCTTCAGCTTCTTCTTCAGTGCCACCATCAGCAAAGGCTGCGGGTGGTGGAGGGAGAGCCTCTGCTGTGGGTGGTGGAGGGAGAGCCTCTGCTGCTGATGCTGGGTCCTGTGGTTCCACCCCATGGTCTTGTGTGGTGTCTTGTGCAGGCCCACTGGTTTGCTGCTCTCTGTGCTGGGGCTGGTGGCCACTAGGGCCAGCTTCTTCCTCCGACTGGCTGTCATCACCTGCATAGCAAAAGTGGAGGAAGTGTGTTGGTCAAAATAACCTGCTTTTGTTTTTCAGCATTCATATACATAGCCCCACAGGCAAAGACCCAGCAAAGAGATGGTGAGGAATGGCATTGGCAGGCAAGCCACAGATGTCATTGTACATGGTACAGAGCTGGAGACAAGGAGCGCAGTGTACTTCAGAGACTGATGTGCAAGAGAGCCACACAGGCAGGTGGATAGACATAGAACTGTGGAAGGAGTGCAGAGGACACAGTGGCTACAGCACAGAGGTGTGGGAAGGAGATATGCAGAGTTTGGTGATGGGGAAGGCCCCCAAAGCTGTGAAACAGTGCTAACCTACACACAGTTTATTTATTTATATTTTAAATATATTATTTACATATATTATATACATTGCTGGAAACCCTCCACTCTCCCCCTTCCCCTCCCCCCTGCTACTCCCTGTGTCATGGTCTGTAAAGAATAGTGATTTGCATTGCATGTGGTGTTCTCCCCCCTTTCCCTACTGAGGAGCACCACACTGTCCCCCACTTGTGTAAAACAAACTGAAGTCCAGCACAACAGATACCCCAGCTTCCTAATGGTGAACCTACCTGAGCCCTCAGGCTGTGCTGATGTGTCAAGGGACCCAATGCCATGGATCCCCTCCTGGGGCAAGAGCCCATGAATGATGCGCTCAATGGGGGTGAGGTTAGCGGTGTCATCTGCTGTGGGGTTGGCACCAGCCTTCCTCCTGACATCTTGCCGCAGCTGGCGCCACTTTCAATTGCAGTCTTCCACATCCCTGCCACAATGGAAGACTGCGTTGAGCCTGTCTCTTACTGCTTCCCATCTCACTACTTCATTGTAGCAGCTATTTCTTGAACCAGCAGTTCAATTTCAGGGTCAGTGAAATTACCCTTGCGGGTGGGTGCTTGCTTTGGGGCCATTGTACCAATGCGATGCAAAGAATCGAAAATACAGAGAAGGACGCCTAAATACAATCTCAGGGATGCCCATGTGAGAATGAGATGGGCATTTCTGAGATAGGCGACCTAATTTCGATTATTGACAAAATCCCTGGGCATCCCCAGCTGCTTCGTTGAGATGGTCGGCCTCATTTCGATTATAGGTAGGGACTATGGGCGTCCCCAGCTGCTCTGTGTTTTGGGTGTCCTCATTTCGATTAAGGGTGATAGTGATAAACGTCCGCAGCTGCTCTTCCCATTTGGAAGCTTGCATTTCCTTTATTGGCACCTCTTTAAAACGGCTTTCTCTGTGCTTGCACTTTAGAAGTATTTCTTTACATTATGGGGTGGTATTTGAAAGCGCTTTAGCTCCAGTTATAGTAAACCTTTTTTTCCCACTGTATGCTTTTGTACACCTGTTTGTAGTTTTGGTTTTTTTTGGGGGGGAGGGGAGACTTTTTTGTCAGTTCTTGAAACATAACTGGTGTGTGGGTTTTGTTTCTGACTGGGTGTTAGCTGGTAGCTTAGCATACACTCTGCATTTTCTACATGTGACCAACTCTCCATTCTCTACCCTCCAGGAGTTCCTTGCTGTGTGTGATGTGCTCCCTCACTGCCTTCCATTCTCTCTCTCCTTTGTTGAAAAAGGCAGTCTCTGGTCCCTTGGAGCCAACAGATTCTTGCACCACAAGTTCAAGGTAAGCTCATACCTCTCAGCCACCTCTTCCCTTTCTGCTATATAGGTGCTAAACAAACACTTCTTGCATCTTGCAGGACAGCTGGTAAAGAGGATTGCAAGAGACAGCAGTGGACTGTAATACACTGGACTCTGAGAGCCATGATTGTTTCTACCCAATTCATTGTACAGATATCTTGTTCTCTATTGGACATGCTCATTTGTGGCTGCCTGTGGGGTGGGAGTGGGGAAGAGGCCCTGAGAATGGATGTGTGTATCCCTTATGGTCAAGGGTTCCCCATTCTACTGAGGCAGCATGGGCATAATTATACATATATAAGAAGCCATATTAATTGGTGTTTAAAAGCTTGGTGCTTGAATTCAACTTTTTCAGTTCTGCAAGTGATGGAGGAATGTCATCTGGTTTAGATTACGTTTGCCAAGCTAAAGGTTAGAAAGGTCAGAGAGAGAAATTTCTTTCACCCTTTGTGATTGATGGATTGCTAATGCTAGCTAGCACATCTGTATACTATTATGAATGAACAAAGCATGAGCCAGACATGCTGTAGTTTAAAAGTAGTTTAAAGCTGAAATACTATTTAGAAGTGCTTAATATGTAGATACTAGTAAAAAAGGCCCGTTTCTGACTGAAATGAAACGGGCGCTAGCAAGGTTTTCCTCGGAATGTTTATGTTTGGGAGAGTGTATGTGAGAGTGACTGTTTGAGAGTCAGAGTGAAAGTGTGAGTGTGTGAGAGAGAGAGTGAGTCTGGGTGTGAGTGTGTTTGTGAGAGAGTGTGTGTGTGAGAATAAGAGTGTGTGCAAGTGTGTATGTGAGACACAGTGTGAGAGAGAGTGTGTGTGTGTGGGCGAGAGAGAGAGTGTGTGTGAGACACAGATTCTCTGTGAGAGTGAGTGTATGAGACCAAGCGAGTGTGTGAGTGACTGTGTGGCACATAGAGAGTGAATGTGATACAGTGTGAGACAGAGTGTGTGAGAGTGAGAGTCAGAAAGAAATTATATATGAGAGAGAGAGTGTGAGCCGTGGCCTCCCAATCCATGGCCATCTGTCCCCTGCCCCCTCCATTCATCCTTTTCCAGCAATTCCCCTCTCTCCCTGAGCCCTGCCCTCCCAATCCATGGCTATCCATGTTTCTCTGTCACCTGCCCCCTCCATTCATCCCTATCCAGCATTTCCCCTCTCTGCCTGAGGCCTGCCCTGCAATCCATATCCATCCATGCCCATCTGTCCCCTCCATTCATCCCTATCCAGCAATTCCCCTCTCCCTGAGTCCTGCCCTTCCAATCCATGCCCATCCATGCTCCTCTGTCACCTGGGCCCTCCATTTTTCCCTATCCAGCAATTGCGCTCTCTCCCTGAGGCCTGCCCTGCAATCCATATCCATCCATGCCCATCTGTCCCCTCCATTCATCCCTATCCAGCAATTCCCCTCTCCCTGAGTCCTGCCCTTCCAATCCATGGCCATCCATGCTCCTCTGTCACCTGGCCCCTCCATTTTTCCCTATCCAGCATTTCCCCTCTCTGCCTGAGGCCTGCCCTGCAATCCATATCCATCCATGCCCATCTGTCCCCTCCATTCATCCCTATCCAGCAATTCCCCTCTCCCTGAGTCCTGCCCTCCCAATCCATGGCTATCCATGTTTCTCTGTCACCTGCCCCCTCCATTCATCCCTATCCAGCATTTTCCTTCTCTGCCTGAGGCCTGCCCTGCAATCCATATCCATCCATGCCCATCTGTTCCCTCCATTCATCCCTATCCAGCATTTCCCCTCTCCCTGAGTCCTGCCCTTCCAATCCATGCCCATCCATGCTCCTTTGTCACCTGGCCCCTCCATTCATCCCTATCCAGCAATTGCCCTCTCTCCCTGAGGCCCGCCCTGCAATCCATATCCATCCATGCCCATCTGTCCCCTCCATTCATCCCTATCCAGCAATTCCCCTCTCCCTGAGTCCTGCCCTCCCAATCCATGGCTATCCATGTTTCTCTGTCACCTGCCCCCTCCATTCATCCCTATCCAGCATTTCCCCTCTCTGCCTGAGGCCTGCCCTGCAATCCATATCCATCCATGCCCATCTGTCCCCTCCATTCATCCCTATCCAGCAATTCCCCTCTCCCTGAGTCCTGCCCTTCCAATCCATGCCCATCCATGCTCCTCTGTCACCTGGCCCCTCCATTTTTCCCTATCCAGCATTTCCCCTCTCTGCCTGAGGCCTGCCCTGCAATCCATATCCATCCATGCCCATCTGTCCCCTCCATTCATCCCTATCCAGCAATTCCCCTCTCCCTGAGTCCTGCCCTTCCAATCCATGGCCATCCATGCTCCTCTGTCACCTGGGCCCTCCATTTTTCCCTATCCAGCAATTGCGCTCTCTCCCTGAGGCCTGCCCTGCAATCCATATCCATCCATGCCCATCTGTCCCCTCCATTCATCCCTATCCAGCAATTCCCCTCTCCCTCAGTCCTGTCCTTCCAATCCATGCCCATCCATGCTCCTCTGTCACCTGGCCCCTCCATTTTTCCCTATCCAGCATTTCCCCTCTCTGCCTGAGGCCTGCCCTGCAATCCATATCCATCCATGCCCATCTGTCCCCTCCATTCATCCCTATCCAGCAATTCCCCTCTCCCTGAGTCCTGCCCTCCCAATCCATGGCCATCCATGCTCCTCTGTCCCCTGCCCCCTCCATTCATCCCTTTCCAGCAATTCCCCTCTCTCCCTGAGCCCTGCCCTCCCAATGCATGCACATCCATGCTCTTCTGTCCCCTGCCCCCTCCATTTATCCTTTTCCAGCAAGTCCCCTCTCTCCCTTCCATGACCCCCCCCTCGCATCCATGCTCCTCTCTCTCCCATGTTCCAGCCTGGGCCGCCCTCTTCCCCCCCCCCCCCCTTCGCATCCATGCTATCGTTTCTCCCCTGCCCTTACTACTACTACTACTGGCCACCCTCTTCTCTCCCCCCAACATCCGTTTTTGTTTTTTTTCTTCATTTTAAATTTACCTCCGTGGCGGTTCCGGCAGCGAAGCGTCAGGGAAGGAGGCGGCGCTCCCGACGTCTAGCTTTCCCTTCGCTCTGTTCCGCCTTCTTTTGACGTCATCCTTGACGTCAGAAGAAGGCGGAACACAGCGAAGGGAAGGCTAGAGGTCGGGAGCGCCGCCTCCTTCCCTGACGCTTCGCTGCTGTTTTTTTTTTTCCGCCCTCGACGTCATGACGTTTGACGCGAGGGCGGGGCAGCGAGTCTTCGTCAGTGGCTTCACCACCACGAACTTACGAACCGTTCTGAGAGAGAGTCTGAGTGACTTCAGAACGTTGTCCTCAGAACGTTGAGGGAGCGTTTTATTATATTAGATTCCTGATGTTTAGATTTGTTTTATAGGGAATTTGATTATGCTTATTTTAGAATATGTGTATTTTGTGTAGTTAATATGTAGAATACCTTTTTAAATTTAATGTCTGTTCAACTCAGTGTTGCTTTCTAAGCAAAACTGTAGTTGAAGAGATCAGCATATGGTTTGACTTAGCCATAGTTCTGGCTGGTTCAATGTATGAAGCTAATAAGTGAAAGAGGTCAGAGAAGTCAGCTCTCTTCTCCTTGATTGATTAGCTAAGTATAGGAATGGTTTTGAAAGTAATAAACTATAGCTGTATGCTATTAAGTAAGACTGGCCCTTGACCCCTTAATGAATGCCAGAGTCCAGTTAGCAGTTTAAGCTATGGCTGGGATTATGTGAATAATAATAAAATGTAAGAGACTGGTGCCAAATTGTCTAGCATGAGAGGCTTCAGGTCATGGGTCAGTTTAGAATGTCTGGAACCTATGTAACTGATCATTTTAAAGTAATGATTGGCTGAGGCAAGGTAACCAATCTATTCTTTACCATCTGGAAAGTAAGGGGGGCTAGAGAGGGGGCTTAGCACTGTATATAAGTGGGAGTAGAAGCAGCTTACGTCAGAAGGAACAGACAGAAGAAAGAGAGCTGGGGGAAGACAGACAGCAGAAGAGAAGGAGCTGAGACAGAAGCCATAACATCCAGAGAGCTGAGAGAGAGAGAAGAGAGCTAGAACTGATGTCCTGCTTTGTTTGCCGGCAAATAAAGAAGATTTCTCCCTCATTCTGGTGTGTGCTGCTTGACTCCTGAAGTACCACAGATTCTGCTAACAATAGGGGTAATTCATGCATCCATTCCTGCAACACTACCTCTGTTCTCTGCATTCAAATCTTACCTCTATTTTCACCAGGTTCATGGGTATCCACAGCTGGTAGTTTTTCTCCCGCTTTGCACCTCATGTGTCTCCCCGCTAGGTTCCATCCTTCTTTATGTGGTGAACCCCAGTCCCCTGTTATGAAGTTCCCACCCATTCTCAGGGTTGTTGGGGGTGGGGAGGGGGGAAGCAAAGCATATATGCCCTGAATGTCTTTTCCACATTATTCAACACAGTCCTACAATCCTCCATAGTTATGGAATAACATTTCTATGTTCTATCCTGCAAACTATTTTCAAGGTGGTCACAGGTGCGTGCCTACTACAACCTTGAGCCCTTAAATCATGGTGCGGAAGAGGGGTTCTGGTTACAGTTCCTATTCTAAATTACCTGCATGTGACCTGGTTCTCAATTGCAGATCATATGCATATTAGTGTGCTACCCCTTCTCGCTCAGGGTGACCTGGTTCCCACTAAGCAAATTAAACAGGTCTCACCAACTGCATATTTCTCAGGCAACTCTTTATTCCAGCCCCTGGGCACACTTCTTCTAGCTTAATACTTTATACTTTCATAGATCTTCACACTGAGCCTCCCCACACAGATACATGGGCTCAGTACTACACCAATACTTTGGGGACTCTCAACCCCAGGCTTTGCAGCCTGCTTCTCTCAGTACTTTAGACACACAGTCCCCCCTTTGAACCCACAGTTCTGGACACACAGTCTTTTCTTCTTTGGACACACAGTCCCTCCACTGAACACACAGTTCCTATAAGTACTGAGGACAAGTCAAACACTAATGCTTTAGGGACTAAATAGTAGTAGTAGTAGTAGTAGTAGTAGTAGTAGTAGTAGTAGGGACTTCTTACCCCAGGATTTTCAGCCTGCTGATCTCCTTTGGACACCCAGTCCACCCCAAGTCCATAAGGTTAGCCAGTATCTTTCAGGGGCTCTCTCTTCTTCTGCTGCTAGCTCACTGTCCTTCCTTTCACTACTCAGGTGGGGTATAAAGTGGTTAATTAGCTACACAGGACCCAGCCCATAACTGCCTGCACCTGTGGACCTCCCAGGGCTCTCCCCGGTCCTAGCGACCTCCACCTTCTTCTAGCGCCCTCTAGTGGCCTACACCGGATAGGACAGCCTCATACTTATCACACTATATAATTCCCCTAGCCTGTGCCCTTGTGTACCTGATGTATTATATTGCAATTGTGATGAAGTAAACATCCATCTAATGCTTTTGCCCTTGGTTTCCCTTTACTCCTCAGCACTATATACCATTGCTGATACATTCAATGTGAAAAGATGACCCAGCTGTTTGTACCTCCTTCTTGGTCCTCACCAATGAGGTTTGGTTGTGGGTAAGGGTGTCTGGCGATCAGAGAGCAAACATCATCTATGCGCTACCTATGCTTATCTGCAAGTTTCTACTTGGCAGATCACTAGTGCTAGACAACATACCTATTATTTACACAACTTTGTGCTATGGGGCTGTATGGTAAGGGGGGGAGAGGCTGGATGGACATTTGTGTTCCTCAACAGAAATGCCCACCCAGCCTCCCCCCCCCTTACCATACAGCCATGCAGTTTGGAAGGAACAGGTGGTCTTCTGTATGGCCATACTTATCACACATATATACCAAAGTTTCTCTGTCACAGGTCACCTGTCATACAACCCAGATTGCTGCCTCCTCTCAAATCAACCCCAGCATTTGATAATCTGTAGTGCACAAAGTAGAGACACACACCCTGTTATATCGAAAAATATCAAATGTGTATTTAACAACAACAAAAAAATGAACTATATACAATTTTGCCTTTTGGTTTTGTGGGGAGGCGTTATTCTCTCCCCTGAATGGCCCTCTGCAGCAGGCTAATAAGTAGCACCAGGAGCAGCCTCTGCACCCTGAAGTGCTGCTCGTTAGCCTGCTGCATCGCTGACACCTCCTGCAGCAACTGGTTTTGGGTATTGAGTGCTGGGGCTGGGGATGGAGGTGGAGCTGGGGGTGAGGCTGGGGGTGGAGAGGGCGGGGAGTGTTAGGCTCTCATCATCATCCCCCTCAAGGGGAAGCATGTCTGTCCATGGATCCTCCTCAGCCTCGGCCTCCACCTTGGCCTCCTCCTGCTGCCACTACCGCCCTGTGTATGTAACAGGATTGTCTTTGAGATGCAACATGGCTTGCATAGTGCAGGAGCTGGCTGGCTTGAGGCGGGGGATGGGGAAAGGTGTGGTGAGCCTTGGGCTATACCCATGGGGTGTGAGATGCATGAGATGACATGACAGGGAACCCTGGATGCTGGTCTGACACAGAGTACACAGGCAGACCACATTCATTGGTCAGCAGCATGTTTGCATTATGATTTGTGACTATGCTTGGCTGACCATTTTAGGTTATTGTTTTTTTTTTGGGGGGGAAGCACATAACTTTAATATAGGCAATGACATCCACTAAGAGCAGGACCTCAGGCAGGACTGCCATGAAACAGTATCCACCACAGAAAGGGGGATACAGAAGTGAGGCATGTCATCTCATTCATCTCAGAGGAGGTTAGTTGGAAGTTACAGCCACACTCACGGGAGGGTAGCTGCAACCTCAGGCCTTGATCTGGGATAGAAATGTTATGACTTACTATTAGCCACATGGAAACTGATATTGTACAGGACATTTGCATTATAAAATAAATACATTTACAAATGAGTACAGGTGCCCTGTTTATAATACTTACGTCGAGCCCTGAGGCGGCGTCTCACTGCCCTGATCATGTCAGGGCTCTGCCTTTTGATGCGGCGGAACCTCCGCCGGAGGGACTCAAGGTCCCTCCGAATGCCAAATCTTCTGCAAGATATAAGTTTGTACACCAGGAGTCAGGGGATGGCCCTTCTTGCCTTTAGCACACAAATTCATTTGGAAATCAATGATTGGGGGGGGGGGGGACATTACATTGGTACAGATGATGTCATTGAGGTGGACGTGAGGACAGAGAGTACCGTTTGTGTGCAGTATTGTAGGGATGTGGGAATGTTTTTGCTTTCTAGTACATAGATTCTATTAATGAATGTGCATGTGCACATATCACTGATTACCCTTGAATGCAGACTCCAGTTTGTGCTTACAATGCTGAGGGAGCTCTTATATGTGTAGCCACAGGAGGGGACCCTGATAGCCCAGGAGGGGGGGTGAGCAAACACTTACCTGTCCCTTATCTCACCCAAGGCTTGGATGGAGAGAGTCCTGGGAGGCAGGTGGTGGTGGTGCCTGAAGAGGATATGCCTGTGCTTGGTGCACAGCTCCACCAAATATATTGTTTCAGCTTGGCTGAAGTTCGGCTCACATCTGAGAGACATGTTTCTCAGTGAATAACCGTTGGAAAGCGTGCATCGCCTAATATGCATGATGGGCGTCCTTACATGCACAGCTCCATATATGGACAGCCATCCCATATATGGACAGGTGAGTACGTGCACATCTTGGCATCTATAATGGCTCCACACATGGATGTTCATGTACTGTCGTCATGTGTGTGGGGCCTACGTGCGGAGTTTTCCTTATATGGATCATTATCAAGCGTGCGAACTTCATATATACACAATAAAATATGTATGTTCCTTATAATTGCCAGAGCTGCATGTTCCTCAAGTGTAGTGCATGTAGTTGCGGACATCCAGGTATGGGGAAAATATAAGGAACATTGAGAAGTATAAAGTACAGTAACAAGGACGCGTTTCTCACATGTTATGATTCTGCCGGTTTGGCTGAGGGGGGGGGGGGCATCTCTTCTGATTGGCTGCCAGGGTTTGTGCTGACGTCAGGGGATAGTACTTTAGCCTGCAGCTGAAGAGTTCCTCTGCTTTTGCGTTACTTACGCTTGGTGGTAACTGGAAAGCCTGATAGTTTTCTCTCAGAACATGCTCTGGGTTCTGACAGGGATCTGTGTTTGTGTTAGAGCTTTCTTTTCCTTCCCTCTGGGTTAGCTGCTGCTGTGTGTGTGTGCGCGTAGCTCTGTAATCAGGGTCAGCTGCTCGTTTGGTTAGTGGGGGCTGGGCATTGCTCAGCCTCTGAGGCTCTGGGCTGAGTGAGAGCCTTATCTCCTTTGTTTGTTTGTTTTAAGGATTTCTCTTCTCAGTGTCCCAGCCTGCTGGCTCAGTGAGTTTAACCCTTTGTGTACTGTATGTATTGTGTTCCTGCCTCTGCCAGTGTGTTTGTTCCATCGGCCCTGCTCCCTCTCGGGAAGGGAAGCGTTCTCTCTGATTGTTTGTTGATTTATGGAACTCTCTCTCTCTCTGCTGGCTCTACAAGCTTAACCCTTTGTGATCTGTTTGCCTCTGTCTACAGTGGGTTTGAGGCAAAGGCTTTCTGCCTTCCTTTTGTGTCTGGTTCCTCTGGCTTCTGCCTGGGGCTTCCTACCCTGGTGGTGGTGGGGTTGCTATGTTAGTTCCCCTGTCCTGCGCTAGTCCCCTGGGTGGGCGTGGCCCGCTCTGGTCTTTTGTTTCTCCCTCTGCCCTATTGCTGGTGTTCAGCGCATGTCTGGCATCTTGGGGTCCCGGGGGGCCCTCTGGGTTCTTTCACCCCTCCCTGTGTGTGTCTGGGTTCCCATTCGGCCGTGAGGCCCACACAAGTGGCTCCGTGTGCATGGGTTCCGGTTCGGCCGCGAGGCCCGCCTGTATGCCTATTTCTCTTCTTCCTGAGGGACTGTGGGGAGGGGTAGCTTAGGGGTATTGTGTAGCTGGGGTGTGTGGTGGTGGGTCGGTCTCCCCTTGGCCTGGGTCGGCGCCCTGCTGGCCTCGGCAAGGGCCCAAGGGCTCACGACCAACCCAACGGATTACATCACATAACTGCCTTATTTTTCCGATACTTTGGGCACCCCTGATTTGGCCATTTTCGACTGCAATAATGGAATGTCTAAGGGCGTCCTTTTTCCTACACTTTGGGCTCCCCTGAGTTGGCAGTTTTCAACCGCGATAATGGAATGTCTAAGGGCGCCCATATTATTTTTCGATTAGACCTACCTGATTTTGTCCGACTTCGTGAGGGCACCCAAATTCAGATTTGGAAGACCTTTCGATTATACCCCTCTATGTTATTTTGGAAAACAATTGAGGGCAATATTCTGCAAGTCAGTCATCAATATAAATTATTTGGATAAATTTAACTGAATATTCACTAGGAGTTATCTAGATATACCTGTCATTTAATATACCCAGTTATATTAATCTGGATATCTTCTTCTTGATAGCTTTAGGACAGCCGTTTTTTGTGGAGCAGTTTGTTCACCTAATTTTATCCAGCCTGCACTGAATGCTAGTGCTGTATGGATTAAGCTTTATGGTGCCCTGGTAATATCTTTATTCCTGTTTCTTTAATGTGAGTAAATTTTGAACTGGCAACAACTTAGCCACACAACCTATATCTGCTATCTGCATTTCAGGTGGAGTGGGTAGAAAGATTACTTTGAAATGATTTTTATTGATGATCAAACATTTGGAACAGAATTATTAAAGGCAAACATTCTGTAATCATAGTAACACATCATTTGCATTTATGTACATCTTATCTGGATCATGAATTTTACCCCTTTTACTCCCCCTCTACCCATCCCCCCCTATAACCTCTGTACCGTGAACTTCTTACTTCATGGTATCTATTCCTTCCAAATTCTGTCACCAGACTTTACCCGTCTAAATCAAGGAGTATATGTCTACTGGGTTCCCCATAATTTAGGGTTTGCCAAAGTTGTTAAGTACAGCACTTCTTGCTTTATGAGAGATATTTTGCAAATATGGGTTCCATATATTGATAAAATTCTTCCTTCTCTTTGGGTTGCCATAGGCCGCTCTGGCTTCCCACAGCATTAGCTCATGTAGCCTATTCCTCCAGAGCCAAACGGAGGGTGGTTCCTCCTGCATCCAGTGTCTATGTATACATTTTTCCCCACTGCATATGCCTTACATAAGAATAACTCCCCATTTTTATCTGAGATCCCATATGCATTGCTTTTGTTCAAAAGTACTCCTCTCCAGGAGGGGAGCAGCCCTTGCCCTAATAATTGTTGAAGGTATTTCTGTACCGCTCTCCAAAATGATTTTATTCTGTCACATCTCCAAAATGCATGCAAAAAGGTATTCCTCTCTCTGTGACATTTAGGGCATTGGGCATCAGCTATCCAGTCTGCCCTTGCTGCTTGTGATTGTGTGATGTATCCCCGATGAATAATCCTATATTGACTCTCCTGCAGCTCCGCCCCACCCCGGGTATATCTTTGATCAATTTAGCAAAATTGATTCCCTTCAACTCATATCCCAAATCTTTACTCCATGTGTCTTTAAGCATCTCATATGCACGAGGAGGACTAAGCGTCATTAAAGCTCTATGTAAGCTCGATATTGACACCTGTCCATGTGCATCCCCCCTTAGGAATTCACGCAACCTATGGCCCAACCTCGTGTCCAGAGCTGCCTGGTCCAAACTGAACCAATAATGATGTAATTGTCTGTATGTGTAATAATCCTTATTGGCAAGTGACAGCCTCTGCTGCAGGTCCTGAAATCCATACAGTCCCCCTTCTCCATTCCTCAAATGTTCAAGCAAAGTAATTCCCAATTCCGACCATCTATCAAATATCCCTTTCTCTAACCCCGGGGGAAAATCCCCATTCCCTCGCAATGGGAATTGATCACTAATATTGGGATCTTGTCTCCAGGAACGCAGCCAAATGCGTCGCAGTGGCTGCAGCAGTATGCTTTTCCTACAAACAATGGCAAGCTTTTTGTTTTAGCCTGCAGGAGAAAATTCAAATGCCAAGGTCTAAATAGTGCACGTTCCCAGCTAAGCGGTGTATGTTGATTTGTATTAAGCAGCCAATCCCTAAGATGTCTCAAAAGGCACGCCTGATTGTATCGTTTAATACAAGGGAATCCTAACCCTCCCTGTGCCCATCCATCATACAGATATTCAAATCGTAATTTAGACTTCCTCCTCCCCCATAAAAATTTCCGACTCATCCTGTTCAGCTTACGTAAATCTTTACCAAGTATATGTATTGGCAACACCTGTAAGATATAGAGCCATCTCGGGAATATGATCATTTTAAATAAATTGATTCTGCCCATTAACGATAAAGGTAAATGGCTCCATCTCTCAAGAGAGCATCTGGTGTCCTGTAACAGCTTTTCTATGTTAATTTTAAATAGCGTGGTGGTGTCCATAGCCAGCCGTATTCCTAGATATCTGAAGGATTCCTCCGCCCACTTCAATGGAAGCTGTTCTCGCCAAGCTCCAACTTGGTCTCCCTCCCTCTGCAAAGCTTCAGACTTCTCCAAATGTAGCTTAAAACCAGAGAAATCACCAAACTCTGCCATACATTCTAAGAGAGCTGTCAGTGATGTTTCAGGGTGGATCACGTGTGCCAGCAAATCATCAGCGAAAGCAGCTATTTTAAAAGTTTCTGTGCCCACCCTTACTCCTTGTTCATCTGGTGTTTGTTGAATATTTCTAATCAGTGGGTCTAGTGGAGTAGGTAGAAAGATTAAAACAGGAGGGGGGGGGGGGGGAGTTGTCCACCTAAATTCAAAGATTAACCAGACTAACTCTTTTAAGCCCCTTATGTTTAAATTATGTATAATGCTGACAATATAATTCTAATCCTATTAAAGTATGACTACACAAAAAGATAACAATATATTTGATGTAACATTACATTAAATTTACTTAGGGCTCCTTTTATTAAGCCGCAGTAGTGATTCCCGTGCAGCAAATATGACAAAGCCCATAGGAATTGATGGGCTTCGTCATATTTACCGCATTGGGAATCACTACCATGGCTTAGTATAAGAATGAATGTCAACTACAGGAATTAATTACAATCTAGCAAACACATCCTAATTCCAAATTTTAGTTATAACATCAAATTCTAGGCAACAAAAATTACATACCTAGATTTTTCATGAATTTACAGCAGCAACAGCTCCATCAAACTGTCCTTAAAGAGGGAATTCTCTTATCATATCTTTTTGATTTTCACCCCATAATGATTAACTTTATTTGATGGATTGTTAAAGCAAATAAATGTTTGTCCAGGTACATTGTTTTATCTTCTGTCCCTTAAAACAAACACACATACACATACAGAAAGATTTGCACACAAGCGAACCTCTTCTGCATGTGCTAAAGGTCTCTACGTTACAACAAATTGTAGCAAAAAGAAAATGCAATGTACCACTACTAATTAGAAACTGACTTTTATTTTATTGTTGGTCAGGTATAAATGATAAAGGTTTATGAAAAATCTTTCTGACAGGATAAATGAGGGTGCAGTTGTGATAATCTTGATCAGTGGTTCTCAAACTGTGGATCATAATCCCAAATGGGATCACGTGGAGGGGCATAATCGAACGGGGACGACCATCTCTAAAGGCGTCCATCTCTAAGGACGTTCCGGCAAAGGGGCGGGGAAACCTGTATTATCAAAACAAGATGGACGTCCATCTTTTGTTTCGATAATATGGTCCGGGACGCCCAAATCTCAACATTTAGGTCGTCCCTGGTTTTCAACCATAATGGAAACCGAGGACGACCAAGCCCTTTGGTCGTGGGAGGAGCCAGCATTCATAGTGCACTGGTCCTACTCACATGCCAGGACACCAACCGGGCACCCTAGGGGGCACTGCAGTGGACTTAACAAATTGCTCCCAGGTGCATAGCTCCCTTACCTTGGGTGCTGAGCCTCCCAACCCCCCCCCCCTAAAACCCTCTCCCCACAACTGTACACCACTACCATAGCCCTTAGGGATGAAGGGGGGCACCTACATGTGGGTACAGTGGGTTTCGGGTGGGTTTTGGAGGGCTCACATTTACCACCACTAGTGTAACAGGTGGGAGGGGGAATGGGCCTGGGTCTGCTTGCCTGAAGTGCACTGCACCCACTAAAAACTGCTCCAGGGACCTGCTGTGATGGAGCTGGGTATGACATTTGAGGCTGGCATAGAGGCTGGAAAAATGTTTTTTAATTTTTTTTTGGGTGGGAGGGGGTTGGTGACCACTGTAGGAGTAAGGGGAGGTCATCCCCAATTCCCTCCCATGGTCATCTGGTCAGTTCGGGCACCTTTTTGAGGCTTGGTCGTGAAAAAAAAGCAACCAAATAAAGTCGACCAAATGCTCGTGAGGGATGCCCTTCTTTTTTCCATTATCGGCCGAGGATGCCCATCTCTTAACCAGGCCCCCGTCCTGCCTTTGGTATCCTGCCGACACGCCTCCATGAACTCTGGTTGTCCCCGTGACGGAAAGCAGTTGAGGATGCAAAAAATCGGCTTTCGATTATGCCGATTTGGGCGACCTCGGGAGAAGGATGCCCATCTCCCGATTTGCGTCAGAAGATGGGCGTCCTTTCCTTTCGAAAATAAGCTAGATAGTCATCCAGTATGGTCTCAAGTAGGTTTTAGTGGAATTTTTATGTCAAGCACTCAGCCATTTCCAAAAGGCCAGTTTTAGTGAGCAACCTGGTAAAATTGGGGAATAAATCATTATGACCAATGATTTTTAAAATAGATGTGTTCTTGGTTGCCACTGGCAACTTAATGGAGCTGGTGTTACAGGTTATAGATGTCGCCTTTTTCTCCTCAGGAGATATTATAATGTTGCCCAATTTGCTAGCTTTCCTAATTTCTGTAAAGAGTTGTTCATCTGTCTGTTCGTTCTGTCCTGGCGGACGGTAGTACAGCCCTACCAGTATATTCCTTCCCTTTGCACCTGGAATTTTTATCCACAAGGATTCCATACTGTTATCTATATGTAGAATATTTATTTTGTTTGACTCAATTCCCAGTTTATCATATAGTGAAACCCTCCCTCCAATTTGATCCACTCTATCATTGCTATATAATTTGAATCCTGATAACACAATGTCCGATTAATTATTCTCCTTCTACCAGGTCTCTGAGATGCCTATTATATCTACCTCTTCATTTAGTGCTATATACTCAAACTCTCCGATCTTTTTTTTTTTTTTTAAGGCTTCTAGCATTTGTATATAGTCACTTCAAATTGTGTTTTGTCCTAGCATCTACAAGCTGCTTTGAAGCTGATGGGGATAATTTGCATCCTTTACTTTGTTCTCCAATTAAACAGTCCTGGCTTTCTTTCACCATTATTGAAATCTCTCTATTGGGATTCCATAAATGTCCTGTTTCAATAGTATCCTTTGAGGATACTCCACACTGAACCATACACCCCTGGGTGACTTTCAGCTCCCCCACCATTTTAGTTTAAAAGCTGATCTATCTCCTTTTTAAAAGTTAGCACCAGCAGCCTAGTTCCATCCAGTTTAAGGGAGAGTCCATTCTTTCGGAACAGGCTTCCCCTTCCCCAGAATGTTGCCACTTTCTAACAAATCTAAATCCCTCATCCTTGCACCATCATCTCAATCATTTTTTGAGACTGTGGCGCTCTGCCTGCCTCTTGGGTCCTCCGTGTGGAACAGGGAGCATTTTTGAAAATGCTACCCTGGAGGATCTGGATTTCATCTTTCTACCTAAGAGCCTAAATTTGGCCTCCAGAACCTCCCTCCCACATTTTCCTATGTCATTGGTACCCACATGTACCAAGACAGCTGGCTCCTCCCCAGCACTATCTAAAATCTTATCTAGGTTATGTGTGAGGTCTGCCACCTTCACACCAGGCAGGCAAGTGACCAGGCGATCCTCATGCCCACCAGCCATCCAGCTATCTACATGCCTAGTGATCGAATCACCAATTACAACAGCTGTCCTAACCCTTCCCTCCCGGGCAGAAGTTCCTTGAGACACATCCTCAGTGTGAGAGGATATTTCATCCCCTGGTGGGCATGTCCTGGCTACAGGATTACTTACTTCCTACTTCACCGGGGTGATGTTCTCCTTCTAGGAGACCTTCCTTCTCCAAGGCAGCACAGGGACTTCCAGACTAGAAGTGGGACTTTTCTACTTCTCTATATCTATGTAGGCCTCCTCTATGAACCACTCTGTCTCCCTCAGCTCGTCCAAGTTTGCTACTCTAGCCTCAAGAGAATGGACTTGTTCTCCAAGAGCTAGGAGCTCTTTGCATCAAGCACACACATATAACCTCTTGCCAACTGGGAGATACTCATACATGTGACACTCAATGCAAAAAACTAGATAGCACCCCTCTTGCTGCTGGACTGCTGTCTGCATCTTAATATTATTATGTTGTTTAAACTTCTTAAGATACTAGGAATATTATATTAATATAAAGAACCTTAAGATTAGATGGTATAATGTGAATTTATTTAATGTTTACTTCTCAGAAAGTAATTAAACGTAGTTAAAACTTTAATGAAAACTCCCCTCTTGTTATCCTAATAAGAATAATTGACTATTAGTTAAGACTATAAATAAGAGAGATGTACTAGGGGTGGGCAGGAGTTAGGGAGGGTGGGTGGGAATAAAGACTGAACTTGGCCCTGCTGTACCTTCTAGAGGCTATCTGTTAATGCTGTATGCTATGGGTCAAGTTTTAGAAACTTTTGGGAAAAGGGTTGGGAGACTAGTTAATAAAGTTTTCTTTGTTAAATTCTAAATGTTTTTATTCTTCTGCTCCCACAGGGGAGATACCCAAGCCAGTGCTTGCCCAGCAAGGATAGAGATGATAAAGGTGATCATGATCTGATTAGATGGAAAGCCAGAGGGCTGTAACTCAAAGTTAATAAATCCTCGGTACGCATTGGGGTTCCCATCAAAGCATTGCGGTACTGATACTCGAGGCTGAAGCATTGGGTGAGCCAGAGGTGGTGCTCCTGGGGTGGGCCCCAGAGGTGGGTTCAGAACTGGAGGTCCTGAGGTTTGTACTGCAGCAAGCTGAGCACAGACCTCCTGAAGGGTTTCTGTAAACTGTTGAAATTGAGTCTGTTGTAGCTGGACCTCCTGAGCAAAGTTCTGGAGGTGGCTCAGGTGCATAGTCAGATCTTGAACTGAACCAGACAGCTGCTGAAGCTAAAGAGCCAGTTGCTGGAGTAGCTGCAGAGCGAGTGACTTGCCCGAGCTCATGGCCTTTGCAATCTGTCATGAATGGGGTTAGACCTTGGGCTGCAGCTGAGTTGACGCTACTTTGCCAACCCTAGAGCTAGCTAGGCTCTGACTGGCGGTGGGTGAGAGACTTAGGCAAGGCTGGACTGAAGACAAGGCTGGAACTTGAAGACAGAGCTGGAGCTTGAAGACAAGACTAGAAATGAACTGGGAGCAAGGCAGGAACAAGACTAGGACACAGAGCAGGAACAGGACTGGAATAAGACTGGAACACAAGCTAGAAGGGCTGCAATATAGGCAGAAACAGGATACAGGCTGGAGCAAGGCTGCAACACACACTAGACAAATTTAGGATACCTGTTGCAAAAACACTGACTGGGAGTCAGGAACTTCCTTCAATACTACCAGACACGAAGTGATGACATCAGCTAGTGTTCTCTTACAGGGCTATAAAGGAAGTACTAGATTTCCAGGAAGTAAACAGATTCTTCTGCTGGAGTCCACAGAGAACAAATGAGAGGTGTCACAATGTGCCATCAGACTTCCATCACCCACAGAAGCTCGGATGTTGTGCATCTGGCACACAGCATTCTGAAGGCACGTTACACATTTTCACATACAGGCAGTACCTGGTCTATGGCTAACACTTGAAAAAAATAGGCAATATTAGTAAACAGCAAGAAATGTGCTGTAGCAGGGGAGACAACCAGACCTGCCAAAGTCTCCCGCATTCAGTGGGAGACTCCCGCTTTGGCAAGTCATCTCCCACACTCCCACCAAAGCGATAAAATCTCCTGCTGAAACACGCGGTGACGCTAAGCTCCCTCCATTTCCGGCCACTGCTGCTTCTCCCATTGAGCAGCAGCGGCCGCAACAAAAAATAAAAGAGCTAACAAAACAAATGTAAAAAAGCAAGTGAGTCACTGCAGGCAGCCTTCAGGCATTGGCTGTCTGCTCTGCAGCCACTCCTCTCTCCTCTCACATCACTGCCCCTGGAGCGCTGGAGCAGGAAGTTGAGATCGACTTCTTACTGCGCTGCGCTCCTCCGGGGACAGAGAGAGGAGAGAGGAGCAGCTGCAGAGCCGTCAGCCAGTGCCTGAAGGCTGCCTGCAGTGCCACGCTTGCTTTTTTTCAATTTTTTTTGTAAGCTCTTTTTTTTTTGGTGCAGCCACTGCTGCTCAACAGGAGAAGCAGCAGTGGCCAAGAAACAAAGATCTGGTGGAAGGAGGAGCGGGAGACAGTAGGTAAAATAGAGTGGGGAGAGAAGGAGGGGAGATGGAGAAGGGCTGGAGAAAGAGAGAAGCTGCTGGTGATAAGGATGGGGAGAAAGGGGGTATCCTGGCTGAGATCAGAAAGAGGGAAGATACTGGAAGGAAGGGTAGGGAGAGAAACAGAAGAGACATTGAAGGATGGGGAGAAAGAGGGGGGAAATGATGAATGTAAAAGGGTAGAGAGAGAGACACTGGATGGAAAGAAGGGGATAGAGAGAGAGAGAGAGAGAGAGAGACAGTGGATGGAAGGATCAGGAGAGGGGGGTAGGTGGATGGAAGGATGGGGAGCAGGGGCGTAGCCAGACTTCGGCGGGAGGGGGGTCCAGAGCCCGAGGTGAGGGGGCACATTTTAGCCCCCCCTGGCGCCGCCGACCCCCCCCCCCCCCATTGCCGCCAACCCCCCCCCACCACCACCATTGCCGACTTTGCCCCCCCCACCACCGACCCTCTTGACCCCCCCTCCCACCACCAACCCGCCGTCGCCTACCTTGGCTGGTGGGAGACCCCAACCCCTGCCAGCCGAGGTCTTCTTCTTCTCGCAAAAGGCTTTCTTCTGTGGCAATATTCAGAATATTGGTGCTTAGCTTTAAATAGTGAGGTCATTGCTTAATGGGACAAGTTGCAGGGTACCTACCACTGTGTACTGTTAGGTTTTAGGCAATAAACATTGTGTAATGTGAAAATGCCTATATCAGGACAGAGGATCTAGCTATTCCAACTCCGTTGTGAGGATGTGATTAGGAGAAATGGCATTGCTAGATGTTGAGTGGCTATCAGAAATAGATGAGGCTCAGCCCTTAAAGGCATGTGACTCTAGGTGAAGATAGTAATGCTCACATCTCAGACTTTTGCAGTTCACAGGCATCTGCAAATGGGGAACTGGAGGCACTTGTCATTACCCTTTAGCAGCTGTGAGCCTGAGAATCCACCCCAAATCCTCCAGTGTGCCCAGGTAGAGCTGTGGCTTAATGTTTATTGTTTGATGTCTATGTGAATGATACATATGATATACTGCTTATCACGTTCATTACAAGTGGTTCACATGTTAAAAAAAACCAACATAAAAACATTCCCCCCAATATTCAAAGGCATTTAATCGGCCAGGATTGGCACCTTTCCGCTGATATTCAATAGGACATGGCTGGCCACGCTGCACTGAATATTGCCAGTTAGCAGATGGCGGTTAGCCAGTTATATTGGGGAGATATAACTGGCTATCTGCTGATTTTTGGTGCATTGCTGCTTAACTTTAGCGACCATATTTGTCTGTGTGCAAGGCAGTCCTATCTTTGGACAGTTTAACTTTGACTGGCTAGCACTGAATATCAGCTTGGCTGGTCAAAGTCAAATCAGCCAAAAGTAAACTGGATATTCAATGCTGGTCACTGGAAACAGCCCAGCATTGAATATCCAGTTTTAGGCCAACTGCGGTCTGAATATTGGCCTCATTATTATTATTATTTTTACAATGAAAAAAAACCCCAGTTCTAGAATAGAGCTGCTACTTGTGACCCTAACATTGTGGGGTTGTCCTGCACAGTGATTTTTACTCTCTTTTTCTGCAATGTTTCTGCAACATAATACACTGAGTACTGTATTTTTATTCCTCCCCCTTCAGATCTGTAGGAGATCACATCTGAAATGTCCTGTCAAAAGAGGAAAAAAGTTGTTTTGTCTACAGAGCATAAACTTGATGTTTAAAAAAAAATTAACAAGGGTGAATCCATCCAAAAAATTGCAACAGAACTAGGAGTGGGGAGAGTAACAGTTTTTGACTGGAAAAAGTAATGGGGTGAGCTGGAGAAATGGGGCTCATATCATGCCTCTTCTTTTTCATTGAACACTAGAAATATTTTTTTTCAAATGTGAATATGAGAAGATGAGTGAAGCCTTGTTCCTGTGGTTCACACAGCAGAAAAGGACATACCTATATCAGGGCCTATATTGCAAGAGAAAGCCCTGGTTTTTCAGAAGGAATTCTATGAAGGTGACCCTGATTTCACTGCTAATATCGGGTGGCTTGATCTTTGGAAGAAAAGATATGGAATAAAGCAGTTCTACATTGCTTTGGAAAAGCTATTGGTGAACTCTGAGGAATTTGTCACATTCAAAGCAAAATTTCAGCGTCTCCTTAAAAAGTAAGGCATAACAAGGGACCAGATATACAACTGTGATGAAACCGGGTTAAATTTTAAAATGTTCCATCAAGAACTCTTGCATCACAGCTCAAAGCCTTGGCTCCAGGTTATAGATGTAATAAAGAAAGAGTGACTATTCCAGCCTGTAGCAATGCAACTGGTAAACATAAATTACCATTGACGTTCATTGGAAAGCCAAAAAATCCTTAGGCCTTTAAAAACATGGCTCCTGCTGCACTTCAGGTGTCCTATAGGAACCAGAGGAATACCTAGATGGACAAAGACATTTCCCTTAATTGATTTTTCAAGGAATTTGTTCTATCAGTAGAAAACTTCTTGAAAATACCTACCTAGGAAAGCAATCTTTCTCTGGATAATGCACCATTTCATCTTGAGAAGGACAAAAATGCTGACATTAAAGTTCTTTTTCTGCCTCCCAGTGTTACATCATTGTGTCAGCCAATAGACCAGGGCATACAGGAAGCCTTAAAGAAAAACTATCACTGTAAACTGCTTGTTTGTGCATTAGATGAAGGGAAAGGAATGACTGAAGTTTTAAAGCAAGTGAACATCAAAGATGTGATCTACTAGATCACTCAGTCATGGGATGAAATCGAACTTCCAACTCTAGCAATATCATGGAGAATGTTAATTTCTGAGAATGAAATTGGACATGATACTGAACATGGAGCAGCAGTGAAAGATCTCCTTCTTTTGTTACAGGAAATACCAGGCTGTGAGAATGCCATAAAAGAATGGATGCAAGCAGAGGAGCAAGAACTGACAATTATGTGATTGCCATGGTGAACGGGAAGGGGAAGGGAAATGGGACTTGATATACCACCTTTCTGAGGTTTTTGTAACTACATTCAAAGCAGTTTACATATATTCAGGTACTTATTTGTACCAGGGGCAATGGAGGATTAAGTGACTTGCCCAGAGTCACAAGGAGCTGCAGTGGGAATTGAACTTAGTTCCCCAGGATCAAAGTCCACTGCACTAACCACTAGGCTACGCCTCCATGTAACATAGTAGATGACGGCAGAAAAAGACCTGCACGGTCCATCCAGTCTGCCCAACAATTCAAACTCATATGCGCTACTTTATGTATATACCTGACCTTGATTTGCTTGCCATTTTCAGGGCACAGACAGTAGAAGTCTGCCCAGAACAAGGCCTACCTCCCCCCACCAGCTCTGCCACCCAATCTCGGCTAAGCTTCTGAGGATCCATTCCTTCTGAACAGGATTCCTTTATGTTTATCCCACGCATTTTTTGAATTCCGTTACCGTTTTCATCTCCACCACCTCCCGTGGGAGGGTATTCCCAGTATCCACCACTCTCTCCGTGAAAAAATACTTCCTGACATCTTTCTTGTCTGCCCCCCCCCCCTTCAATCTCATTTCGTGTCCTCTCGTTTTACCGCCTTCCCATCTCTGGAAAAGGTTCGTTTGCGGATTTATACCTTTCACAAATTTGAACCTCTGTATCATATCACCCCTGTTTCTCCTCTCTTCCAGGGTATACATGTTCAGGTTCGCAAGTCATGTGAATGGAGATGATGCCCATGAAGACACCTCAAGTGTGGCTGAACATACAATTGTAAAAGTCAGTCATAGCAAAGGCGTCAAAGCAATCAAAGTTGAACTGGCATATGTGGAATAACAAGAGGAGGTGACAGCTACTGATATAATGTTATTGAGATACTGGTGTGATCTTGCAGCGAGGAAGAGAAGTAAAATGGGAAAACAAACATTAATCACAACATTTTACAAAACACTTTTATAATTTATATTTACCAGTTGCATTGCTACTACATAATACTCATTATGACTGTGTTTTTACCATATTGGTCCAATTTTATGGTATGGTATAGTACAGTAATTATGTTTTAGTGCTCCAATCATGCTGCAGAATGTGCTATAGAGTTAAATCAGGAACTCTATACCTTTGTTTATGCATTGTTTTAGGCGTTACCATTGTTTTCCGTAATATTCAACTTTTCACTTATCTGACAACCATATACGACGGATAATTGAGACTGTACTATAGTTTAGGCTGAAGCCTGAATAGAATAGGACAGAACCTACTATCCACAAGCTCTCCATGTAGAGCTGAGGCCTAATGGTTAAAACAGCTGCCTATAAACCAACTCTCAGTACAGAAGCTGCTGATTCAAGACCCAGCACCTATTTCTTTGTTGTGTGTGTGTGTGTGGGGGGGGGGGCTGCATCGACACCAATACAAACTAGTGTCCCCCAATGTGTGAGGGGCCCTGCATTGACACCAATACAAACTACTGTCCCCCAATGTGTGAGACCTCTGCTGATATACATTTGGGGATGGTTGGTTGTATGGCAGTCAATGCAGGGCTCATCCCACAACAAGAGAGAAAAAAAATTCTCAACTAACAACCTAGGGACTTGAACCCACTCCAAGTTCCCACTGCATTTTTTGGGCAACTGCTCCAACCATCAGGCCACAGCTCCACCACTTTTTCCTAGCACAAGTTTGGCAGTCTCTTTCTTCCAGCCATCTTTGTACTGTAAAGCTGCAACCTGTTGAGGGTGCTAGCAAAAAGGCAAGCAGATTCTGCAGTGCATACCTGGTTATATAGCTAATAGAGGGACTCTTTACAAAGGTGCGGTAGGGCCTACTTGCATGCAGCACATGCTAAAACAAGACTACCGTCAGGCTAGCGCACCCCCTGGTGGTAATTCTGGATTTGGCACATGCCTATACTGCCGGGACAAATACATTTTTTATTTACTACCGTGTGCGGCATTTCCGGTGTTAATCGGCAGCGCATGCTGACCAGTCACCATGCATGTGGTGCATGAGCCCTTAATGCTAGAATAATGGGTGGTATTAAGGGCTCAGGCTGTAAATAGGAGCGCGCTGGTTTCAATTTTAGTGCAGGCCCTTTTTCTTGCACATTGAAAAAATGCCCTTTTTCCTAGATGCTTTATATTTCAACATTTTTATTGATGACAAAGATAACTACATCCAATATCTGGCAGAAACTTAAATGCCACCAGCAAACTTTCAAAATAGAAATACAATGATAAAGTCCATCATCAATCATTTTGACAGTTTCTCCCAACCCCCCTAACCCTCCCTCTTTCCCCTCTACTTGTCATTTTCAACCGTTTTTATTGATGACATCTCCAAAAGTACCAATCCACCTAAACATAACATTCTCAAAATAATTATACAAAACTCAGTGGAACAGCACTTCAACCATGCAACATTGCGTACAGCCATCCCATTTTGAAATACAACATTTATCCCTCCCTCCCCCCAGACCCTATTCTATATTTACTTTTTATGTTTTAACTATTGTTATGAATGAAGATGCATTATTTGCAATTCTTTGTAATACAATAAAAGTTTGATAACAGATAATTCTATCTTAACCCATAAACTTCCATATTAAACTCCAATAATTGTGTCTCGTGATTGCTCTGTATTTTATTACCTCATTTAAGTCTCAACAATGTTTACCGACGAGACTGCTGAATGTTTTTCTTCAATCAAAATTTTTCCAAGCTATTATGGCATGTAACCCTTCAATTTACATAGTATCTTACCTTTTTCAAAACTATTTCCCCTCCCTCCCACCCCCACCTCCCTCCCTCCTCTTAAACCAACTTTTAACTTCATGGCATCCTTCTCCCTCTCCCCTCAGTATACTTATCAGAGTGTAGGTGAACGTGACCGGATTCCTCTGGCACTTTCCCCCATTTCTGAGGCGGTCTACTCAAACTATGCATACTCCACTAACCCCTCCTATACCTTAAATTTTTAGCCTTCCTAGATGCTTTAAAAACTGGCCCAGCGCATGCCAAAAAACATGCGCCCACACTACTGCAGGCCACCTTTTACCGCAGCTTAGTAAAAAGACCCCATAGTTGGTTCATATATGTAGCTGGCTATCATATCCTTACATATACCTGGCTGACATGCACCATGTATCCAGCTGTGATGGCGATGGCACCGGGAGACATTGGGATGTAAATCTTGGCACCACACCATCTGCCCCCACATACAGGGGGGTGTCAGTCCTTGCCTATCTAGGTATTTGCCCTAGTTTGTGCCTGTGCGGGATCCAAAAGTGTGGCCAAGCTATCTTTTGCCTAGCTCATTGGTATCCCATGCAATATTCAAAGCTAACCAGAAATTATATTGCAGTTCAGTCAGACATTTTCAAAATTAGGCACTCTACAGGTTGATGAACCTGGTATTCATTATTGCAGTTTGGTTGATTTATCTAGCTATCTTTTTGGAAAATTAACCGCTGATATTCAGAAACATAACTGTCTAACTTTTGGCATTTAAAATGCAGGTCTATAGATCAGTGGCTTGTTTTAACCAGTTAGCTTAGCGCTAACCATGTTGCTGAATATTTCCTGGAATGTGTGTATATAGTATACATGTGTATCTGCATAGTTTATAAATTATGCACATGCACTCAGCTCCACCCCTGTTCTGCCAAACTGTACCTCTGGGAATGCGTAAGTGCATGTGCATATAAATATGTACAATCTTCTTAGTATGTATGCTTATGCACATAGATATGCAATTTTATAAAAGCCCTTTACTGCTTATATAATAGGCTTTACAGGCAGAAAAACCTTCATAAAATTATCCATTTTAGTGTTGTTTTCATGATTCATAGCTTTTGGTAAACCATTTCAAATTTTCTTGTGGTAGGGGCTATGATAAAATTTAAACAAATAATCAAATAATAGTAGCTAATCAGTAGCTCTTCAGTTCCATCAATCATCAGATGGCTCCTATATTTTCTAGATATTTTACATAGTAACGTGAGTAACATAGTAGATGACGGCAGAGAAAGACCTGCACGGTCCATCCAGTCTGCCCAACAAGATAAACTCATATGTGCTACCTTTTGTGTATACCTGACCTTGATTAGTATCTGCCATCCTCAAGGCACAGACCGTAGAAGTCTGCCCAGCACTAGCCCCGCCTCCCAACCACCAGCCCCGCCCCCCACTGGCACTGCCACCCAATCTCCGCTAAACTTCTGAGGATCCCTTCCTTCTGAACAGTGCCTTACTTACAGCCTAGGTCCAAGAAATCAACAGGGTAACTGATCCGCAAACTCCAAGATGACAATGAAACAAAGCAGATCAGTACAGATAAAATCAAAGTTTAATAAACAATTGGAGAAATGAAATAATAAGCCCGACACAGGCCGTGTTTCGCCCAACTGGGTTGCATCAGGGGCTACAAAACAAACAACAGTATAACAATTAAAAACATATATAATGATGTTTTATTGATAACATGGTGTTTTGTCATATCAGCCTAGCTTTTTGATTGAATTTTATGATTTTTACTACTGCATTTTTTATTATTATAGATTATATATGTTTTTAATTGTTGCACTATTGTTTGTTTTGTAGCCCTTGATGCAGCCCAGTTGGGCGAAACACGGCCTGTGTCGGGCTTATTATTTCATTTTCTCCAATTGTTTATTAAACTTTGATTTTATCTGTACTGATCTGCTTTGTTTCATTTCCTTCTTACTTACAGCCTATGCTGGAGCTGAGAATACACAGCTCAGGCCTCCTAATCCCATGTAGTTTGATAATGCCCCTTCATCCCATGCATGGACTGTGGAGAGGGTGTGGATTGAGCTTCATCCTACATGGAAGTTGCAGAAAGTCTATGGGCTGGAATTTTTTCATGGGGAAGCCTTCTGATCCCTCCCCGAACACTCCTTGACATTCTGATCCTCCAACACATCTCCCATTATCCGATCCCACCCCATGAAATCAGAACCCCTCACCCCCCTAATCTGAACCCCCTGGCATTGAATATCCAGGCTGACCACCAAACTCTGAAGTTAGCCGGGCTCCCTCCCACGGTCTGAATATCAGCCCATATCTACTTTAGTACAATGCATAGAGCTTTTTTTTTTTCAGAGCTGCATTTTATAAAAGCCAGTAAATAAATAAGGGGTCCATTTACTAAGCTGTGGCAAAAACTGACCTTATCCATTCTTACGTGGATCTTTCCTGCATGCTAAAGCTACTTTTACTACAGCCGTAAAATGACCAGTTTTCTATATTTTTGTATTAACGGCCATGCACTAATTTTACTCCCAAGTAAAGATCCAAACTGGAGAAAAAAATTTCACTTAAATAAGTAAACAATACTCAGCTTCAGACAAGTGAAATAGTGAACTCCCTAACCTTTTAACCACACATTAATATCTACAAAGAAGGAAAAGGCCTTAGTTCTATTGCTGAAGATTCACTCTCTTTGATAATGGAACTTTGTCCAGTTATCTTGCATCCAGCCATCTCATGTCTATCATTGGCCAAAAACCTCTGGATCAATTTTAATGTTATCAAAATCTTCTTTTTTTCTCTGTTCTTTACTTTTTATTTTTCTTTAATGTTCTCCAATTTTCAATAAACGTTATCAGTGTGAAGTTTCCAAAATCATTATATTTATTGCTTTCCCAAACTATATGCACTATTCATAATCAAACTGTCACTTCTTAATCAAATAATTACATTTTCTCCATATGCGGGAAGGAAAGAAGCACTTAGCTTTCAAAGACAATCCTGACATGGACCAGTTTCACCCTTAGCTTCTTTAGGGGATGTCTCTCTGTACTCCTTATTTTAACACTAGTAAAAAAGGCCCATTTCTGACACAATTGAAATGGGCGCTAGCAAGGTTTTCCTCAGAGTGTGAGAGAGTTTGAGAGAGTGTATGTGAGAGTGACTGTGTGTGAGAGAGAGAGTGAACGTGCAAGTGTGTGTGTGTGAGAGAGAGAGAGTGAGTCTGGGTGCGAGTGTGTCTGTGAGAGAGAGAGAGTGTGTGTGTGAGAATGAGAGTGTGTGCAAGTGCGTATGTGAGACACAGTGTGAGAGAGAGAGAGTGTGTTTCACACAGATACAGTGTGTGCAAGAGAGAGAGTGTGTGTGAGACACAGACTCTCTGTGAGACTGAGTGCATGACTGTGTGACATGTGGAGGGGCATAATCGAACGCGAACGCTTATCTCCATGGGCGTCTATGTCCGAAAACAGGTATGTGAAGAGGCGGGACAGACTGTATTTTCGAAAAAAAATGGATGTTTTTCAGCTGGGTGTTTGTTTTTTTTGGCGATAATGTAAACTAAAAACGCCCAGCTCAAAAACGTCCTAATCCGAGCCATTTGGTCGTGGGAGGGGCCATGATTCGTAGTACACTTGCCCCCCTGACATGCCAGGACACCAACTGGGCACCCTAGAGGTCAGTGCAGTGAACTTCAGACAACGCTACCACATGCATAGCTCCCTTACCATGGGTGCTGAGCACCCAACCCCCCTCCCCCAAAACCCACTACCCACAAATATACAACAATACCATAGCTCTTAGGGGTGAAGGGGGCACCTACATGTGGGTACAGTGGGTTTTGGAGGCCTCCCATTTACCAGCACAAGTGTTACAGGTAGGGGGGGATGGGCCTGGGTCCACCTGGCTGAAGTGCACTGCGGTACCCACTAAAAGTGCTCCAGGGACCTGCATACATGCAGGCCTCTAGGACTTGTTGCTACTATATAACATTGGCACACCAGTTGACACCTGAAGACTAATCTCTCCGAAAACGTCCTTTATTGGAATAAGCACGCTTACTCACAGTTAACTGCAGATCAGAGGTTGTGCCCCACTGGCAACGAGTCTCCCTGGTACTGAGATTAGCAGTAGGTCAGAGCTGGCAGAATGCTGTACAATGCCCTCTTTCAGCCACATTCAAGGTAAGAACTAAGTTCTCTAACGTGGCTAACATATGAAAGGGATCTAAAACTGGCTTACAAAAATGGCCACTACCTCATGGACTACCGGAAACAAAACAGGGCACACTCTAACCCAGCAGAGGGAAAAGCACCATGGGAGTAGAGCCTACCAACTACCAACATCGTGAGCATGTGGCACAAGCTAGTAGAATCACGGAGCCCAATACCCTACACCCACCACAATGCATTGCTGATGTGACTCTGCAGTGCCCTTAACAGAAAAGGTGTCACACTCACCCGAGAGCCACATCAGAACCAGGGAAAGGCTGTCAGAGGATAGAACACATTCTGCTGTCATGGAGGTGGGTACGGCATTTGAGACTGGCATAGAGGCTGGCAAAAAAGTATTTGTAACCTGTTTTTTATGCTGGGAGGGGGTTGGTGACCACTGGGGGAGTCCATGGAGGTCATCCCTGATTCCCTCCAGTGGTCATCTGGTCAGTTGGGGCACTTTTTTGGGACTTGTTCGTGAAAAAAAAGGGTCCAAAAAAGTGACCCAAAATCGCCTTTTATTTTCGATTATCAGCTAAAGACGCCCATCTCTCTTCGGCTGATAACCACGCCCCAGTTCCGCCTTCACCACACCTCCATCAACTTTACCCGTTTCTGCGAAAGATTGCAGTTGAAAACGCCCAAAATCGGCTTTCAATTGTACCGATTTGGGCGCCCACGGGAGAAAGATGCCCATCTCCCAATTTGGGTCGCAATATAGGTGTTTTTTCTTTCAATTATAAGCAGGATAGAGAGTGAATGTGATACAGTGTGAAACATAGAGTGTGTGAGAGACAGTGTGTGAGAGTGAGAGAGAGAAAGACATTGACTGTGAGAGAGAGAGAGTGTGTGTGAGAGAGAGAGAGAGTGTGTGTGACACAGATACCTCCCCCCCCCCTCTGGTGTCAGGCCCCCCTCCCTCCCTCTCTCTAGTGTCAGCCCCCCCCCCTCTCTCTCTGGTGTCTGAGCGTTACTGTGTAGGACGCTGAGCTCTGGCTGTGCTTCAAGGAACTGACCAATCCTATTTAATAGAATGCACCTCCAACATTCTGAAGCCAAGAAACCTCGTGTGGTTGGTCACTTCTGCTTGTGACGAACCCGGAAGTATGTGATGTCAATTCAGGAGATGGATACAGAGAGCAGGAATGCCTCAGCCATGCAGTCAGCTTCAGAATGTTGGAAGTGCGTTTTATTATATAGGATGCTACTTTTCATGGTTAAAATAAGAAGCATGGCGAGACATCCCCTGAAGAAGCTAAGGGTGAAATGGGTCCCCATCGGGATCGTCTTTGAAAGCTAAGTGCTTTTTTTTCTTCCCGCATATAAAAGTGACTGTTAGATTATGAACACTGCATATGGTTTGGGAAAACAATGAATAAAATGATTTTGGAACCTCCACACTGATAAATTGTATTGAAAATGGGATAAATAAAACAATAAAAAGAAAGAATAGTGAAAGAAAGAAGATTTTGATAACATTAAAATTGATCAGGAGGTTTTTTGGCCGATGATAGAAATGAGATGACTGAATGCGAGAGAACTAGCAACTGAAGAAGTTCCAGTATCAAAGAGAGTGCATATTCAACAATAGAACTGAGGCCTTTTCCTCCTCTGTAGATATTAATGTGTGGTTAAAAGGGGTGGGAGTTCACTATTTCACAGTCTGAAGTTGAGTCATGTGCTAATATTAAAATTAGCACAAAGCCATTAAAAAAATTAGCACAAGAGCATTTACCATTTTATAGGTGGTAAGTACTCATACAGTAATCCTATGCTAAATAGCATGCACTAATGTGCAAGAATGCCGACTCTCCGCCCCTTGACATACTCCCCTCTCCCAAAAAAGAGAGAGATGTCGAAGAGACAGTGAAAAAAACAGTCAAAAGAATAACACCTGGAAGTGAAAAAAACAGTCAAAAGAATTACACCTGGAGTGGCAACTCCAGTAAGGCCAGCAGTAAAAACACCAAAGAATAGTATGGCAATCAGGATAAAATTTATTAGTACAGTGACCCAATGTGGCCATGTTTCGGCATCTGCCTAGATCAGAGGTAATAAATCTTTTGGACGAAAGCACAGTGCTCTGCTGATTATATAGGACTTGCTATCTGAGAATCTTCTATTCCATAGCGTCCCATAGATCAATCCAGAGAAACTTGTGGGTTATGTCCCTCTGCCAGCAGGTGGAGATAGAGAGAACTGAGGCTCACTATATGTGGTCATACAGAGCCACCCAAACCTCAGTATTCTCTCTATCTAGCAGGTGGAGGGTTGTAACTCTGCAGCTCTGGGCTCCTCATCCGTTCCCTCGGGATGCGTTGAGCCTTTCGTAGGGAGTTGAGAGCTCTCTTCTTGGTGAGCAGAGTACTTCTGGTGGTGCCAGGTCCCTCCCTCCCCCCATAGCCCTTTTGGGATCCCTTCCAAAGACATATCCGGTTCAGGCCTTAGTTGGAAAAAAAGAAAAGAAAATTCCTCCAGCGCTCTCAGCAGCAGGATTTCGTTCCCGCCGGTGGCAGTGGTGAGTGTGTGGGGAAGGGGTTCGCGGGGTGCTCTGGCGGCTCCTTCTGAGATGGTGAAGCGCTGCTCTTGGTGTGTGAGCCAGAGAGCAGTGTCGGGGGGTTGCGTTGCTTGCCCTCGCGAGGCCATGGAGGGAGAACGTCTGGCCAACGTCTGGAGCTGCATGGAGCCTGGGGGGCATTCGGCTTCAGAGTCAGCGGCCTCCAGCAGCGCTGCTTTGGCGGTTTCAGGGGAGGAGATTTTTGGTGTCTTTTCTGCCCAGGTATCTTCAGGGACGCTGTCGGCTGCGGCCTTCCCAGGCCCAACGGGACGTGCGTCAGTGGACGCAGTTTTTTCCTCGGGCCCAAATTCAGGAAGGGGCAAGGGTGCTCTAGCACTTGGGGCTGCAGCGTGACCTCTTTTGCGCCTTGTTTCTCTGGGGCAGTCCTCTCCTGGCGCCATTTTGAATATCCCTCGTGCTTTCTCCTTGCCTGCTCCTGTACCTGTCTGTGTGGAGGAGATAGAGGTGCTGCAGGCAGAGGAAAGGGATTTTGGGGCTGAAGACCCCTTTTCACCAGATTTTGTTCTCTTGTTGCACAAGGCCTTCCTGCTTAAGCGCTCGGGGGGGGGGGGGTCCACTAAGGTGGCCCTTGAAGCCCCCTCTGGGGAGGTGGCTTTGGCCCCCCCCTTACTGCCTAAGCAGCCACGTCTAGAGCCTCGAGACCTGGAAGCGGTTTCGATGGCTTCGGAGGTAGATGATGGTCAGTTCTCATCTGTTTCTAGGGTGGCCAGGTCAGATACACTGGAGGAGGGTGATCTCGCTCCTGAGAGTGGAGATGATCCGCATCTTATTGTGCAGGCCTTGGAGGTCTTAAACATATCTCCTCCGGATAGTGGTGCCGTGCCTGTGGTAACTCCTTCCATTATATAGGGGACCAAGAGGCCTACCAGAACTTTCCATATCCATGAGGCGATGAAGGTCCTGATCATGGCACAATGGGACATGCCGGAGGGAAGGTTACGAGTGGCGAGAACCATGGCACACCTTTATCCACTCCAGGAAGGGGAATTGGAGACCTTGCGCCTGCCCACAGTGGATTCTTTAACTACTGCAGTTACTAAGAAGACCACTTTGCCCGTGGAGGGCGGTACAGCCCTCAAAGATCCTCAGGACAGGAAATTGGAATCTTCCCTTAAGTTGTCCTTTGAGGTAGTGGCATTGGTGCTTCAGGCGTTGGTTTGTGGCTCGTATGCAGCCAGACCATGTCTGTCGTAAGTTCAGAAGGTGGTGTCCCCTGAAGGAGGCCTTGCCGTCTCTTGAAGCAGGTCTCACTTACTTGGCGGATCTCCTTTATGATCTTCTCCAGGCCTCAGCTGCGCCATTGGTCAGCTGATACAGCTTCTAAGTCTCTGTTGGCGCGTTTACCTTTCAAAGGTAAGCTTCTCTTTGGTGAGGAGTTGGATAAGATTGTCAAGGACCTGTGGGATTCCAAGGGTCATCATTTGCTCAAGGATAAGCTGAGGTCCGTTCCTCGAGTGGGACCTTCACGCTCTCGGTTTAGGGAGTCATGCCGGTTTCGTACGGGCAGGACGGGTTCCTTTGGGAAACCGCATTTTCCACAGAAGCAGTGGACCATTGCTCAGGTGGTTCCTCGAGAACAGCACCGGGAGCCCAGGCACAATGATGGGGCCCTGGCTCATCTCCCGGTTATGGTAAAAGGACAGCTGTCCTTGTTTCTGGGAGAGTGGGCCAGGGTAACTTCAGACGAATGGGTTCTGGAAGTGGTGCAAGATGGGTACAAGCTGGAGTTTTTTCGGCCGCTCACAGATTCTTTCATAGACTCTCCTTGCAAAGCACCGCACAAGGTGGCAGCAGTCAAGGAGACTCTCCAAGGCTTAATCAACCTTGGGGTGGTGGTTCCCGTGCCGAAGAGCAGTTTTGGGGTCCTTACTCCATTTACTTTGTGGTCCCCAAAAAAGGCAGATCTTATCAGCCTGTTCTTGATCTGAAAGGAGTAAACAGGGCCCTGCGAGTGCGTCACTTTCGCATGGAAACGCTCCAGTCCGTTATGGCAGCGGTGCAGCTGGGGGAGTTCTTGGCCTCCCTGGATCTCAAGGAGGCTTACTTGCACATTCCCATTTGGCCTCCCCATCACCAGTTTCTCCGTTTTGCAGTCTTGCGCCAGCACTTTCATGCATTACTGTTCAGTCTGGCGACTGCTCCAAGGACCTTTTCCAAGGTCATGGTGGTTGTGGCGGCCTTTCTGCAGAAGGAAGGGGTACAAGTGCACCCTTACTTAGATGTTTGGCTGATCTGGGTCCCTTCCTATCAGGCGTGCATGCAGGTGACGGAGAAAGTGGTCGGTCTCCTGTGCTCGTTGGGCTGGATTGTCAACTTGGAGAAGAGTCACCCGATTCCTTCCCAATCCCTGGAATGTCTGGGAATGCTGTTTGAGACTCGGATGGGAGCAGTGGTTTTGCCAGAGGTCTGGAAGCAGAATCTCCAGGTTCAAATACTGCACCTGTTGCAGATGCAGGCTCCCAGGACCTGGGATTACTTGCAGGACTTGGGTTCTATGGCAGCTACCTTGGATGTGGTACTGTGGGCTCGGAGTCACATGCGGCTTCAGAGTTCCCTTCTACATTGTTGGTCTCCCTTGTTGGAAGACTATTCAGTTCGGCTCCCCTGGATATCGGGGGTCCGTCTGGCCATGCATTGATGGCTGAGCCTGAGCTATCTGAGTCGAGGGATGCCATTAGCAAGTCCAGATTGGATTGTGGTTACGACAGACGCCAATCTGGCAGACTGGGGGGCTCATTGTCTAGGTCAGACAGCTCAGGGAACTTGGTCTCTGGCAGAGGCCTCCTGGTCAATCGACTGGAACTTCGGGCGGTTCGGCTGGATCTTAGGGATTTTTACCCTTTGGTGAAGGGCAAGCTGGTCCAGGTTGTCTCAGACAATGCAACGGTGGTAGAATATGTCAACCGTCTGGGGGGCACCAAGAGTGCCTCCCTGGCCAAGGAAGTGGCTCTTCTCTGCCTCTGGGCGGAACACAACATTTCCCTGCTTTCAGCGGCTCATATAGCTGGGTCGCTAAACGTAGAAGCCATGTATTGGATCCGGGGGAGTGGGAGCTCTCCGCTCAACGCTTTGCGCAGATCACAGCTCGGTGGGGAGTTCCAGCATTCAACCTCATGGCACACGGGTGCAATGCGAAACTTCTGCAGTTTTTCAGCAGAGGCAGGGATCCCCAGTCAAAAGGGATCGCCATGCTGCTTCAACCATGGCCTCAGTCCTGTCTTCTTTATGTGTTCCTGCCGTGGCCCATGGTGGGCAGGGTACTGGGATGCATCACCTGGGACGGGTGATACTGGTGGCTCTGGATTGGCCCCGCCGTCCGTGGTACGCGGATTTTGTTCGACTTCAGGTGGCCAGTCCACTGCGGCTGCAGGCAAGTTGAGGGTTACTTCATCAGGGTCTGATCGTCATGGAGGATCCCTCCCCTTTTGGTCTTACGGCCTGGCTCTTGAGTGGGCGCGTTTGAGGAAGAAAGGCTATCCGGATAAAGTGATTACCACTATGTTGCAAGCTAGGAAGCGTTCCACTTCTACTGCTTATGCTCGAGTGTGGCGGACCTTTGAGTCTTGGTGTGTAGCAGCGGGGCTTTCTCCTATGTTAGCCTCGGTGAGCCACATTCTGGCCTTCTTGCAGGAGGGACTAGATAAATGCCTGTCTTTGGCTTAGTTGAAGGTGCAGGTAGCGGTCTTGGCATGTTTTCGGGGCCGTCTTCAGGGGTCCTCTCTGGTTTCTCACCCGGACATTGTTCGTTTTCTATGCAGATTGAATCATCTGCGACTTCCGCTCACGCCAGCCTTGCCCTCCTGGAATCTGAATTTGGTGCTGTCAGCCTTCCAGCGGCCCCCTTTTGAGCCTCTGTCTCAGTTGTCATTAAAGGATCTTACTTTGAAATCTGTGTTTTTAGTAGCTGTAGCTTCAGTTTTACCAAGGCGGGGGTTTCAATACGAACGGTGCCTTTGCTCTTGCCCAAGATTTGTCTCGTTTTCATGTGAATCAACAGATCCACCTACCGGCCTTTCGTAAGGAGGATTATCCCTCGGATTTCAGAGTTCTGAGGTGTTTGGATGTGCGTCGTATTCTCCTTCAATACTTGGAGGTAACAAATGAATCCCGTTGCTCTGATCATCTGTTTGTCCTGCTCGCAGGGCGTAAAAAGGGACAACAGGCTTCTAAGGCCACAATCGCCCATTGGTTGCATGAGGCGATTGTTTCTGCTTACATTTCTTCTGGGAAAGATCTGCCGCTGCATGTTCATGTTCGGGCTCATTCGATTAGAGCACTAGCAACTTGGCGGAGTCGCGTCTAGTATCCCTGGACGAGATTTGCAGATCGGCGACTTGGTCGACAGTCCATACATTTTTGAAACATTATCATCTGGATGTGGCGGCTAAAGCGGACGCCACATTTGGGTCGTCTGTCATAGCAGCTGGAATCTCGGGGTCCCGCCCTGAGTAATGACTGCTTGGGTACATCCCACCAGCCTCTGGCTTGATCTGTGGGATACTATGGAAGGTAAAATTAGTTCTTACCTGATAATTTTCTTTCCATTAGTCCCGACAGATCAATCCAGAGGCCCACCCTGTGAGTTGATGTTCTGCTTCTTGTTTCAGAGCGTTATACGTTTTTTGTTTGGATTGTTCATTTGGTTCAGCATTGGTTGGAACGAATATCTTACTTACTGTAAGCTGCATGAGTACCTCCCGCTTTTGCGGTTGTAGGGTATCATTTAATCCGTGGGATTGGCCCTGGAAGCGTGGTTTATTGGGCCACATGGCTTTGGTAGGGGATGGGACGACTTCCCTATGAAGAAAGACTAAGGAGGCTAGGGCTATACAGCTTGGAGAAGAGACGGCTGAGGGGAGACATGATAGAGGTATATAAAATAATGAGTGGAGTGGAACAGGTGGATGTGAAGCGTCTGTTCACGCTTTCCAAAAATACTAGGACTAGGGGGCATGCGATGAAACTACAGTGTAGTAAATTTAAAACAAATCGGAGAAAAATTTTCTTCACCCAACGTGTAATTAAACTCTGGAATTCGTTGCCGGAGGAAGTGGTGAAGGCGGTTAGCTTAGCAGAGTTTAAAAAGGGGTTGGACGGTTTCCTAAAGGACAAGTCCATAAACCGCTACTAAACGGACTTGGAAAACTCCAAAATTCCAGGAATAACATGTATAGAATGTTTGTACGTTTGGGAAGCTTGCCAGGTGCCCTTGGCCTGGATTGGCCGCTGTTGTGGACAGGATGCTGGGCTCGATGGACCCTTGGTCTTTTCCCAGTATGGCATTACTTATGTACTTATGTAGCGACAATACTGAGGTTTGGGTGGCTGTGTATGACCACATATAGTGAGCCTCATAAGTCCTCTCTTTCTCCATCTGCTGGCAGAGGGACATAACCCACCAGTCTCTGGATTGATCTGTCGGGACTAATGAAAAGAAAATTATCAGGTAAGAACTAATTTTACCTTCTCAAGAAGTACTATATAACCTCACAAAATGTCAAGCTGCTCTTCAACCAACAAAAAGCAGGTGGATGCTGAAATGTGGCCATTTTGGGTCGATATGCTAATACATTTTATCATTGCCATACTGGCCTTTGATGACGTTTTTACTGCTGGCCCTCCTGGAGTGGTCGCTCCAGGTGATATTTCTTTTGACTGACCCCCCCCCCCCCCCCCCAAAAAAAAAAAAAAATTACAAATATATTTTAGCACCTGGATTAGCACACACTAATTTGGCAGTTACTCGGGATGCCTGCGCATGTTACATGATACACCATTTTAAGCTGTGTTAGTAAAAAGGCCCCAAAGTAAAACTGCATATAGTAAGAAATAAAGATAGAAATGGCTCATTCAGTTTGCCCATTAAGGGGATAAGTTTATAACTGCCTTTCCATACAGATGAATCCCTCATGTTTTCATTTAAGGGCCCTGGGAATATCTTTATGCATGACTCTTTTCTGTGTATAAATGTTGAGCAGGTAACAAATTAGCCACACAACCTAAATGTTCTTCGGGGGGAGGAGAGTAGGAGGATTTGAAATTTAGGGGTTTGTCCAGATAACTTCAAAAGTTAATTAGACCAACCCTTTGAAAGCTGACCCCTCTGTATTTACATTTTATATAATACAGACAATATAATTATAATCCTATTAAGAGACAATTCAATAGCTTGGTGCCCCAATTTAGGTGCCCCTAATACCGTATGCTGAGCGCTAATTCTATAATAGCATGCGGATGCACCTAAGCCATTGTAGAATACCAGCGCAAGTTGGTAATGGTGCTCTTTATCTTAGGCGTGAACACTTATGCTATCAATGTCCAGTGTAAATAATCATGCCTAAGTGCAACAAGTGACACACATAACTGACAATATTCTATAGCATATGGGTATTACTTGGCACTACACCCATGTCTTGCCCATGTTCTTCCCATATATCTGCCCACCTTGGAGTTGTGCACTATAGCACATAGGTGCCACTTTATAGAGCAGTGCCTACTGCACTTATTCACAAAGCCAACATTTAAAAGTGTCTTTGATGTGTGTAAGTAGCACATAACTCTAGTTGTAAGCTTATAGAATTGCCCCCCCCCCCTTTTTTTTTTTTAAATAACTCTTTTAAACATAAAAAAAATGACACAGGGTGATTGCCAACACTGAACACCATTCCTCTTCATACAACTTTACCATCTCCACCCCCCCCACCCCCACCCAAATTTGTATGGGCATGCTAACGCCCAAATACTGTAATTTAAGTGACACCCTGCCATTGGCGATAGGGTTGCCATATAGCTGAGAATCGACCCATAGTGTCATAGTGTCATTTTTAAGAACAGTCAATTTAGATATCAAATGTAAATTGTCCAGTTTAATCAGTAGGCTGTCTCTTGATGGGGGAATCCACCTGTTTCTACATAGCTGCCAAGCATAATCGTGCAGCTGTCACCACCATGGCCATTAATTGAAGTACAGCAGGGTTCAAAGGTAAAGCAAAACCATTAAGGAGATAACTGAGAACAGAGGGAGGGCGAATAATCCCTACAATGTCCTGTATCAGTTGAGATACCATAGTCCAATTACTCTGAAACTGTGGACAAGTCCACCAGATATGTTCAAAAGAGCCCTCTGTTGCACATCACCGCCAATAAAAGCTTGACCCCTTTCCAAACATCTTATATAGCCTTACAGGGGTGCAGTACCACTGCAATAACATTTTGTATCCATGTTCAATTTAATTAGAGGAAATAGTGACCCTAATAAGTTGTTTATAAATTGCCATTGAGACATAGAGAGAACAACATCCAACAATCTCTCCCAACGCTGTTCATAAAGAGGTTTACTATACAATAAATCTTTATAAATTCTAGAAATGAGTCCTGGCCCCATACCCCTGCGAAAAATCTTAAGTAAAGCATGCTCCACCCCAGCCCAATCAGGAAGAACTTTTTTTGTGCATAAAATCCCAACAATTGACCATACAAAAATAATCTGACTCTTGCAATCCATATCTATTCCTTAAAACAGCAAATGGTATAAGGGAACCTTGAATTATCAACTGACCAGCACCCGAAGACCTTTAGACTCCCATCTATGAAACACGTTGGTATACTTTGGAGCATCAAACCCTGAGGCATGCAATATGGGAGTAGCATAAAAATAGCACTGCTTAGGGAACAACCAAAGGTGAATGGATTCCTATAAAATGAGGGTGCAAAAAGCCCCATATGGTGCCCGTAAATCTTACAACACAATTCTGATGCAGAAAGCCAAGGCCCTAGATGTAATGGTATCCCCTGAAGCACTTCCTGTTCTAACTGAACCCAATATTTAGAATAACAATTGATCCAATCATAAAGGGCTGTGAACTGGGCTGCTCGATAATAAGTAAAAAAAATCAGGTACCCCCATGCCCCCCTGATCTCTATCTACATACATACAGCTCCACCTTACCTAAGGAGGTTTATGCCTCCAAATATAGTGAAACACTTTCTGTTGAAGATTGATCAGAAACCCCTTAGGGAGCAGCAAGGGAAGGCAAGCACATTCATTTTAATAACATGAATACAGCCCAACCAGGATATACATAAACCATCTCTCCTATCTAAATCCTCCAGGACTCATGACAATAACGGGGATAATTCAAGAAAAAAAGACGATCCAGATCGGAAGGCATACGGACCCCCAAATATCGAATGCTATTAGAGGCCCATCTATAAGGAAAGCGCCCATGTAACTCTGAAAGGAGAGTATCGGGCACTGAGGCTCAAAAGTTCAGATTTTGCCAAATTAATAGTGAAACCGGATACTTTCCTGTAACAATCCAAAATGTTCATCACAGCCGACAAAGAGGATAAGGGGTCTGATAACATAAAAAGTATGTCATCAGCATACAACAGGATTTGATGATCCTGCTCCCCCACTCAAATACCACCGATAGAATTGCCCCCTTATTGTATAACTACTCAAAAAGATAACAGTATGTTTCATGTATAATTGCATGCATGGCATTTATTTAAAGCGGCACCCCTTATCTAATGATAGATAGGAATATTGGATATCAACTACAGGAATTAATTAAAATCTAGTAAACACATCTTAATTCCAAATTTTAGTTGTGAGATTGAATTCTAGGCAACTAAAGTTACACAATTGGATTTTGCATGGATTTACAATAGCAACAATTCCATCAAACTGTCTTAAAAGAGAAAGTCCTCATATCTTTTTGATGTTCACTGAATAATGATTAACTTTATTAGATGGCTCCTTTTTAAGCAAATAAAATTTGGTCCAGGTACATTGTTTTATCTTCTGTCTTTTAAGACAAACAAACATACGCATACACAAAGAATTGCACACAAGCTTACCTCCTTTGCATGTGCTAAAGGTCTCTACATTACAACATGGCAAACAAAAAAATGCAATAGACCAACACTCATTAGAACAGAAAATTAAAAACTGATTTTTATTTTATTGTTGGGCAGGTATTAATTGTAAAGGTTTATGGAAACTCTAATGGGATTATTACAATTACATTTACAGTAAGGCTTATACTCACAAAGTCCCACAAGAGTTTGATGTGGTTTACAAAGTGAAGAAGGCTAGACAATTTCCAGGAATTTATATTAGCACAAAATCACTCAACCATTATTTAAAAAGTTTTAAAAGATAGGTTTTCAAGGCTTTCCTAAAAACTTTGTAATCACCAAGCTTCCTTATACTTGAAGGTATTGCATTCCACCATTTGGTGGCTTGATGTGAAAACAAATCCATTAAACACTGTTTTATAACGCACATATGGAGCTATATAAATGAGGGTTCTATTGTGATAATCTTGATCAGTGGTTCCCAGACTGTGGGTCATAATCTCAAATGGGGTCACAGTGTGATCACAAATAGGTTTTAGTGGAATTTTTAAGCCAAACACTCAGCCAGTTCCAAAGGGACAGTTTTAGGGTGTGTGACCTGGTAGAAGTGGGGAATAAATCATAATGGCCAATGATGGTTAAAATAGATGTGTTCTGGGTTGCCCCTGGCAGCTCAGTGGAGCTGGTGTTATGAGTTATGGATACTGCATTTTTCCCCTCAGGCTGTGGGTCATTTATTTATGCATTCTTGAATTCCACTGCTATCCAAAAACAAGTTTCTGTTCAAAGTGGCTTACAGTTTGCATTTGGGTGGAGTTACATTAGTGTTTTACATTTGTGATGTAGGGCGGTTGTCGATATTTGATGTGGTTAGTTGTAGAATAGTTTGAATAGGTAGGTTTTCATAGCTTTTCTGAACAGGAGATAGTCAATGATGCTGCTTATGGCTTTTGGTATTGAGTTCCACCATTCTGGTGCCATTCCAAATATTATCTTGAAAATGAGGGTGCTGGCTTTCAATATTAGTCTTGCCTTGATTGGCAGTCAGAGTAGTTTCTTGAGTAATGGGTTGCTCTTTCGTATTTTGAATTTTTGAATATTAGTCTCGCTGCTGTGTTTTGGATGGTTTCTAGTGATTTTAGTGTGTTTTCCTTGCACCCTACGTATGCTGCATTTCAGCAGTCTTAAGTGGGATAGTATTATCGCTTGTACCATTATCCTGAATGATTGGGAAAGTAGTCTCTTATCCTTCTTAGTTTCCGTGGAGGGGCAAAATCGAATGCGAACGCCCAACTCCATGGGCGTCTATCTCCGAGAACGTGTACGTGAAGGGGCGGGACAAACCATATTTTTGGAAAATATGGGCGTCCATCTTTTTTCCGATAATACAGTTTGTGCCAGCCAAATGCATCGGATTTGTGCGGATTTGAGATAGGCGGTGTCGTTTTTCAGCGATAATGGAAACTGAAGGCGTCCAGCTCAAAAACAACCAAATCTAAGGCATTGGGTCGTGGGAGGGGCCACGATTCATAGTGCACTGGTCCCCCTCACATGCCACGACACCAACCGGGCACCCTAGGGGGCACTTGTAACAATTAAAAAAAAGGTTAACTACCTCTGAAGTTCATAGCTTCCTTCCCTTGGGTGCTGAGCTCCCCAACCACCCCCCCAAAACCCATGCCCCACAACTCTACACCATTACCATAGCACTTATGGCTGAAGGGGCGCACCTAGATGTGGGTACAGTGGGTTTTGGGGGCGGTTTGGAGGGCTCCCATTTACCACCACAAGTGTAACAGGTGGGGGGGGGGGGATGGGCCTGGGTCCACCTGGCTGAAGTCCACTGCACCCACTAACAACTGCTCCAGGGACCTGCATACTGCTGTGATGGAGCTGGGTATGACATTTGAGGCTGGCATACAGGCTGGAAAAAAAAGTTTTTTAAGTTGTTTTTTTTGGGTGGGAGGGGGTTAGTGACCACTGGGGGAGTCAGGGGTGGTCATCCCAGATTCCCTCCGGTGGTCATCTGGTCATTTAGGACACTTTTTTGGGACTTGTTCGTGAAAAAAAAGGGTCCAAAAAAAGTGACCCAAATTCGCACTAAAAACGCCTTTCTTTTTTCGATTATCGGCCGAGGACGCCCATCTTTCCTCAGCTGATAAACACCCCCCAGTCTCACCTTCACCACGCCTCCAACACGCCCCCATCAACTTTGGCCGTTTCCAAGACAGATTGCAGTTGAAGACGCCCAAAATCGGCTTTCGATTATACCTATTTGGGCGCCTACGGGAGAAAGACGCCCATCTCCCGATTTGGGTCGAAATATGGGCGTCTTTCTCTTTCGAAAATAAGGCAGATAGTGTTCTGAAACATTTTGATGTTACTGCTGATATTTGGTTGTCCAATGTTAGATGTTAGATTCCCAGTGTTTTTAGTTGTGTTTCTATTTGGTATGTTTGATTATTGATTGTGAATTTTTGGTGAGCTGTGGGGTTATGCGGGTTGGTTAGAGCCAGGAATTTAGTTTTGTCTCTGTGTAATTTAAGTTTGAATGTTGTTGCCCAGTTTTCCGTGAGGTCAGGCCTGTTTTGACTTAGTCCATTATTTAAGTGATACTGTTGTTAAAAAGTATGTAGATTGTGACATTGTCTGCATATATGAATGGGTTAAAGCCCATAGCATCCAATTTTTTTTGAGTGGTGCCATCATTACGTTGAACAGTATTGGCAATATCGGAGATCCTTGTGGTGTCCCACATTCTGGGATCCATGAAGCTAATAACTGATTGCACATCTTTATGATGTAAGACCTGGTTCTTAGGAAGTCATCGAACCATGCTGCTACTACCCCGCATATTTCCATGTTGTTGAGTAGGGTCATGTGTTGTGTGGTCTACTAGATCAAACGCACTTGAAATATCGAATTGTAGCAATAGTATGTTCTGTCCTCGGCTTATTAGGCTTCTGAACTTCATTGTCAGGGTGGTTATGACCGTCTCCATGCTATGTTGTGGTCTGAAGCCTGATTGGGAGTTGTGCAGGATTGAGAATTGTCCAAGAAAACAAATAGGCAGGTGATTCTCAAGATCCAGCACAGAATAGAAAAAAAGATGCGAATCGTCAATGGCAATGTTGAGAAAAATAATTTATTCACCACATTATTTAAATTAGGCCCGACATGGCCACATTTCGCTGTCCTAAAGGGCTGCATCAGGGGCTAGGATATAACAACTGTAAAAAAACAAATGTACATATATGTATAAATAAATCATACCAGAACAACATACTAAAAGATAAAACATATAAAACATAAATAAAATCATTTATAAATAAACAAATAAATCACACAAATATATACTGTAAAGCTCCCAGCTGCTGGACGATTTGGAAATGCAGCCCTCTGCTGGCCGGAGTCTCACTTGCCAGTCTCCTTGGAGTTCCCTTGGCTCCCAATCCAAGCTATATTGTGACTGCTTTCCATGAGGGTGCTCTCCTTGCCCTCTGGTGGCCAGAACTGGTGGCTGCTATGGACTGTTTTCTGCTGACTTCCATGTTCCAGACTTCAGCGAGTCCGGTCTGGATTTTCCGGGTTGCCAGACTTACTCTGCTGGTTTGTCCTTGAACAGCAACCTTACTTGGCTGGTGATGATTGCAGCTGTGGGTCAGCTGCTGATGGGCTTATTAGCTTCTGTGAGCCTTGCTTGCTTTGCCTTGGTATCAAAGGTCTTCCATGAGTTCCTGCTCTGAAAGTTTCCTGTGTGTTTGACCCTGCCTGTTCCTGGACATCTCTTGATTTCTGCCTGCCTAAAGACTCTGGTTAGTTTATGGATTACCCTTGTTTGCCGCCTGCCTAGAGACTTTGCCTGGATATGCTACTGGATAATGTTTACTGCCTACTATTAAAGCCTCTTCTAGTTATATTCTGTGGTTCCTGCCTGTTGTGTTCAGCACTGCTTTCTGCTTGGGTGATTTGCCTGCCACTGCTGCTCCTCGGCAGTGGCCCAAGGGCTCACAAGCCTAGTTCCTGCTTTGAGTACGTGACACTATGTATTGCACTTGACCTAGCAAACTGCTCAGCCACAGGAAGTTCCCACCAAAGCAGTTCAAAACAACTTGTGGTAGATCCCTGGTAATTCCAGCAAAACAGCACAGAAGCAAACAGTTCAAAACAGAAGGGTTTCCTTTATCTTCCCTTCCTCCAGGTATTTTTGAACTAAGCCCTCTTGAGGTTCCCTGGCACTTAGCTTCAGGTTAATCTGTAAGGACACATGCCCTTCCTGCTCTCTACCCAGCCTCACTGCCCCCTTTCTTCTGGGACCTGAGCCTTTCCATCCCTTGGGCAGCCCCTTCACTTCCCTGCTCGCCCTTCTGGGGTTTCTCACACTCCTTAAACTTTACCCCACCCCTCCGTGTGGGTTTAACAGGGCATTTTGGACTCTCCCTATCCTGATCCCTACTCATGGAGAGGAGTTTACTTAATTTAACCCCTCCTGGGTCCTTACTACTACTACTATTACTATTTAGCATTTCTATAGCGCTACAAGGCATACGCAGCGCTGCACAAACATAGAAGAAAGACAGTCCCTGCTCAAAGAGCTTACAATCTAATAGACAAAAAATAAATAAAGTAAGCAAGTCAAATCAATTAATGTGAATGGGAAAGAAGAGAGGAGGGTAGGTGGAGGCGAGTGGTTACAAGTGGTTACGAGTCAAAAGCAATGTTAAAGAGGTGGGCTTTCAGTCTAGATTTAAAGGTGGCCAAGGATGGGGCAAGACGTAGGGGCTCAGGAAGTTTATTCCAGGCGTAGGGTGCAGCGAGACAGAAGGCGCAAAGTCTGGAGTTGGCAGTAGTGGAGAAGGGGACAGATAAGAAGGATTTATCCATGGAGCAGAGTGCACGGGAAGGGGTGTAGGGAAGGACGAGTGTGGAGAGATACTGGGGAGCAGCAGAGTGAGTACATTTATAGGTTAGTAGAAGAAGTTTGAACAGGATGCGAAAACGGATAGGGAGCCAGTGAAGGGTCTTGAGGAGAGGGGTAGTATGAGTAAAGCGACCCTTCTTTCCCTCCAGCTTTTTCTGGAGGTCTACATTGCAGGCCTGGGCTTCCTGAATCTCTTTCAGTCTTCTCTGCCCATCCTGGAAGAAGACATCTATAGCTAGGGTCAGCACCCTGAACTTCTCTTCCAGGGCCTCCCTGCCTCTTTCTGCCCTTTCTAGGGTTTCCTTAGCCCACTGTTTCTCTACAGCCCACTCAGCTACCACCTGAGCTTGAACCTGTTGCAACTCCTTTATCTGAGTTTCCAACTCGAGGTTCCTCTGGGACAGGTATCCAGTGGCGTACCAAGGGGGGGGGCGGTGGGGGCGGTCCGCCCCGGCTGCACGCCGCTGGGGGGGTGCCGCGCGCCGGTCAGCGTCGTTGGTTTCCATGCTCCCTCTGCCCCGGAACAGGAATGTTCCGGGGCAGAGGGAGCATGGAAACCAACGACGCTGACCGGCGCGCGGCACCCCCCCTCAGCGGCGTGCACCCGGGGAGGGGTTCTTTCGCCGGGGTGGGGGGGTGTCCCTTCGCCAAGGGGGGGGTCGCTACACCCGCCACTGCAGGTATCCAACCCTTTCCTGCGCTGCCTGCAGCTCCACAAATACCCCGTCTATCCTTTGGGTGTATACATTGTGCAGGTTCTCTATCTGGATCACCTTCTCCTCCTTAAGCTCCCTCAGGCCCCTGGCCTCAGCTTGGGCCTGCTGCCAGGCCTCAGTTAACTGAGCCACCGTTTCAGTATACCCCTGCTGCACTTCTCTCAGCTGGCTTTCCTGTTGGCCCTTTAATTCTCCCAGCCAAGCCTTTACCTGGTTCAAACTCTCCCTCAGCTCTCCTATAGCTGTTTGCTGTAGTTTACCCATCTCCTTAATGCTTTCCTGCCTCTTGGCCAACTCCACTTCCTTCTGCTTCACCTCCTGCTTGGCTTCTTCTAATTCTGCCTTTACAGAGGTGACAAGCTTATTTTCCCTTTGCTTCTGGAGTACAATCAAGGCTTGCTGTTCCCTTATACTTTCCCTTAGGGCCTCCTGCTCTTTATGCCACTCCCGGCGAGCATTCTGGAACTCAGCTTTAACTAGGTTTACCCTCTGCTCCTGGCCTTGTTGCAACTTGTCTGTGAGGTCCCTTATCTCTTGATCATGTGTGGACTGCAGCTCCGCTAATCGGGTCTCATTTAAGGCTCGAGTCTCTTTCAGGGTAGCTGTAAGATGGGCTACTTCTGCTTCCTTTTCCTCCCTTAGCCTACTTTCTGTGCGCAGCTCAGCCCTAACAGTGGCTAGCAGTGCCTCACAGCCTTCCTTCTGCTTAAGGGACTCTGCCTGTTTGGCCTCCAAGGCATGCACTGAAGCAGCCATTTCTCTCTTACAAGCTGACTCAAATAGGACCCATCTCCGCTCCGCCTCCCTTAGACCATTCTCCATTACCTTATGGGACTCCTCTTGCTGCTGTATATTGCCCACTAAAGTTACCATCAGTCCCTTATTACGTTCCAGGACCTCCCTCAGACATTGCTCAGGGTGCCTATAGAGTTTCCCCGGTTTACATAGGGCCTGTAACTCCCATTCTACCTGCCAGATACCTTCTCTAAGGGTTTTTAACAGCGGGTTCTCATGCTCTTTCTGGGCCTCCTCCCGGAGTTTCCTACACAACTCATGATCAGCTTTGGGAAATTCCTTTAACTCCCTTTCCAGGGGAATAGATTTACCCCCTTCTACTCCCCGGATTCCCCAGTATTTCTTCCTTGGGGCAACTCTCCCTGGTTCCCCACCACATGGAAATACTGCCAGTTCCTCACCGTAGCATGGGCAGCCTACTTCAGCTGTCTCACCCCCCTGCTCCCAGTGTACATTGACTTCCCTTACACAATCAGGACTACTTCTTATCCTGTCACTTGGGAAGTTCTCACCTGAGCCTACACCCCCTTTCACTTTTCTAGAGGGTTTACCCTTCTTACCAGGACCACCATTATCCTGCAACTGGGGTTTTCCTTCCTTGTCCAGGAACCCATCCTCCCTCTTGGCACTTTTTAGGTTTGTGGCCTCCCCTCTCCCTGGGACATTGGGTGCTTTCCCTGCAGCAGGTTCCTCCTGACCCTCTTCCCTGTAGACACCTCTTTCCCCTTGGGTTCCCGGCCTAACCATGAAGTCTGCCCCTGAGGAATGGGTCACCTCCCGACTCCCATGGACTTTGGGCTTCCTCTTGCCTGCCATGTCACTTAACCCCCACCAACTGGCTGTAGGATTTCCCTCCTCCCAGTCTCCCAGTTCATCCTCTGAACTGCATACTGCCAGACACCACTCTCCAACATGGCCCATTTCCCCACATTGGTAACACTCTGGCTCAATCACTTCTCTTCTCCTCAGAGTCCTGTCTTCCCCAGCCCCTTCAGGCTTAAACAATGTCCCACCAGTCTCTAAACACAGTCCCCCTCCAAGTCCCAGAACCTGGATCATGGTGTCCATCTCTGCCATGTCCATTCCTTCTGTTGGTGACTTGGGCTCTGGCTCCTCGGGCCTCCAGACTTATCTCTTCGGTCTACACTGTCTCCGCCTCCCCATGGCTCCGACGTCCTCCTCGACCGCCTGATGGGATGCAGCCTGCAACAGAACAGAAATATCCAAGTGCGAACTGCCTGTTTCCCTGGTCCTACACTTGCGCTACTTCTTGGAACTCGTATCAGAATTCACTCAGACCAAGAACAAGCCTTTCTATCATTTACAAGACTGTGCTTCTCCGCTTACTGGATCCTCCCTCGCCTCCCCCCTAGGTACCCTTTACCTGGGTAGGCAAGTAATGCGCCTTTGTCAGCGTTGGCCCCCCTTGACGGGCTTCAGGAACCTCCAGGACACCACCACCTCGCTCCGGCTACTCGACTGGTCTGGTCTGGAACTCCCTCCGCTTTCTCGAGGCCTCTCCTCCTCCATGTGGAAGTTCACTGTGATCCCACCACTGCCACCAATTGTAAAGCTCCCGGCTGCTGGGTGATTTGGAAATGCAGCCCTCTGCTGGCTGGACTCTCACTTGTCAGTCTCCTTGGAGTTCCCTTGGCTCCCAAGCCAAGCAATGTATTGCACTTAACCAGGCAAACTGCTCAACCACAAGCAGTTCCCACCAAAGCAGTTCAAAACAACTTGTGGTAGATCCCTGGTAATTCCAGCAAAACAGCACAGAAGCAAACAGTTAAAAACAGAGGAGTTTCCTTTATCTTCCCTTCCTCCAGGTATTCTTGAACTAAGCCCTCTTGAGGCTCCCTGGCACTTGGCTTCAGGGCAATCTGTAAAGACACATGCCCTTCCTGCTCTCTACCCTGCCTCACTGGCCACAGGCTCCTGGAAAGGCCTCTGGCTGGTCTTCTCCCAGTCCCTCGCAAGCACCCACCTCTATATCTGGGGCTCCTGCCTTACTCAGGGTGTCTGCTCAGGCATGCCTTCCTTTGATTGGAAATCCTCCCCTATCCAGTCCAGTGTGCCCCAGTCACCCCTCTGATCCACGAGACGTGACCCCTCGCACTCTCCTAGAACTTCAACTAGGATTCTCCACCTTTCACATATATGCAAATGAGACAGTCATCAAAATGAAAATTCACTTTATTAGGACTTGGATTCAGTCTGGTGGGGCACAACTTCCTTCCAAATATCCTTCACTCGCAAATACACTGACTGAGCCCCTTTACTTTGAGAGACCGGGGTCTCAGTGTAAAACAGCCACCACCCCTGGATAGGACTTCTTCACTCACATTGACCTTACAGTCCTATCCTCCACCCCACGGCTGTTAGTTCATTTTAAATAAGTCACAAGTCCATCACAACATGGCCTGGTTCACAAGTCCATCAACCTGGTCTGGTAAGTACCTTCCTAGACTTTTAGAGTCTCCTTTCCTATCGCATCCATCTTCCCAGTACTCCTCCTCTAGCAGGCTTTCCAGGCACTCATCTCGTCTCCTCCTTAGCTCCTCAGGAGGTACTGCTTATATAGGGCAGCTAATAGCCCACCACACCCTTTCTGGGCCCCTCCTCCCAGTTCTGGAAGAGTCCAGAGCCTTCTGGGTGCTCTTCTCTTAACAAGGAATCTCTAGTACATACTCCCTGGTCCCCATGTACAGTCCATGGCTGGAGCTCCCCCTGCTGGCTCCTTCAGGTCATTACACTGATGTCCCATTTAGAGCCCCCCCCCAGGGACCAGAACAGGGCATTTTCTCTATTTCTTGTAGGAGAGCGCCCCCTAGCGGGCTCCTCAGGGTAGGGCAACCACTGTGTTTATCACAATACATAACCCAGTGGTGCAGTAAAACCAATTCCACCTACTGGACTAAAACAACAAAAAACAATGAAACGATGGAGAACCAATGCAGCATAATGGTATAGCATATAAATGAGCAGCATCAGCATCTAACAATGTATGCTAAAAACAGCAAGAAAAAGAACAGCAGGAAATTAAAACTGCTTAGATAAAAACAATATTATCCATATCTTATGTTGAATCAGCTTAGTTCATATAAACAGCATGATAAATAACAGCACGAGACAAACCACATAAATAAAACAATTATATCTATATACTACTTACTACTACTACTACTACTTATCATTTCTTACATAAGTACATAAGTACATAAGTAGTGCCATACTGGGAAAGACCAAAGGTCCATCTAGCCCAGCATCCTGTCACCGACAGTGGCCAATCCAGGTCAAGGGCACCTGGCACGCTCCCCAAACGTAAAAACATTCCAGACAAGTTATACCTAAAAATGAGGAATTTTTCCAGTCCATTTAATAGCGGTCTATGGACTTGTCCTTTAGGAATCTATCTAACCCCTTTTTAAACTCCGTCAAGCTAACCGCCCGTACCACGTTCTCCGGCAATGAATTCCAGAGTCTAATTACACGTTGGGTGAAGAAAAATTTTCTCCGATTCGTTTTAAATTTACCACACTGTAGCTTCAACTCATGCCCTCTAGTCCTAGTATTTTTGGATAGCGTGAACAGTCGCTTCACATCCACCCGATCCATTCCACTCATTATTTTATACACTTCTATCATATCTCCCCTCAGCCGTCTCTTCTCCAAGCTGAAAAGCCCTAGCCTTCTCAGCCTCTCTTCATAGGAAAGTCGTCCCATCCCCACTATCATTTTCGTCGCCCTTCGCTGTACCTTTTCCAATTCTACTATATCTTTTTTGAGATACGGAGACCAGTACTGAACACAATACTCCAGGTGCGGTCGCACCATGGAGCGATACAACGGCATTATAACATCCGCACACCTGGACTCCATACCCTTCTTAATAACACCCAACATTCTATTCGCTTTCCTAGCCGCAGCAGCACACTGAGCAGAAGGTTTCAGCGTATCATCGACGACGACACCCAGATCCCTTTCTTGATCCGTAACTCCTAACGCGGAACCTTGCAAGACGTAGCTATAATTCGGGTTCCTCTTACCCACATGCATCACTTTGCACTTGTCAACATTGAACTTCATCTGCCACTTGCACGCCCATTCTCCCAGTCTCGCAAGGTCCTCCTGTAATCGTTCACATTCCTCCTGCGACTTGACGACCCTGAATAATTTTGTGTCATCGGCGAATTTAATTACCTCACTAGTTATTCCCATCTCTAGGTCATTTATAAATACATTAAAAAGCAACGGACCCAGCACAGACCCCTGCGGGACCCCACTAACTACCCTCCTCCACTGAGAATACTGGCCACGCAATCCTACTCTCTGCTTCCTATCTTTCAACCAGTTCTTAATCCATAATAATACCCTACCTCCGATTCCATGACTCTGCAATTTCTTCAGGAGTCTTTCGTGCGGCACTTTGTCAAACGCCTTCTGAAAATCCAGATATACAATATCAACCGGCTCCCCATTGTCCACATGTTTGCTTACCCCCTCAAAAAAATGCATTAGATTGGTGAGGCAAGACTTCCCTTCACTAAATCCGTGCTGACTTTGTCTCATCAGTCCATGTTTTTGTATATGCTCTGCAATTTTATTCTTAATAATAGCCTCCACCATCTTGCCCGGCACCGACGTCAGACTCACCGGTCTATAATTTCCCGGATCTCCTCTGGAACCTTTCTTAAAAATCGGAGTAACATTGGCTACCCTCCAGTCTTCCGGTATTACACTCGATTTTAGGGACAGATTGCATATTTCTAACAGTAGCTCCGCAAGTTCATTTTTTAGTTCTATTAATACTCTGGGATGAATACCATCAGGTCCCGGTGATTTACTACTCTTCAGCTTGCTGAACTGACCCATTACATCCTCCAAGGTTACAGAGAATTTGTTTAGTTTCTCCGACTCCCCCGCTTCAAATATTCTTTCCGGCACCGGTGTCCCCCCCAAATCCTCCTCGGTGAAGACCGAAGCAAAGAATTCATTTAATTTCTCCGCTACGGCTTTGTCCTCCTTGATCGCCCCTTTAACACCATTTTCGTCCAGCGGCCCAACCGACTCTTTGGCCGGTTTCCTGCTTTTAATGTATCTAAAAAAGTTTTTACTATGTATTTTTGCTTCCAACGCTAATTTCTTCTCAAAGTCCTTTTTTGCCCTCCTTATCTCCGCTTTGCATTTGGCTTGGCATTCCTTATGATCTATCCTGTTACTTTCAGTTGGTTCTCTTCTCCACTTTCTGAAGGATTGTTTTTTGGCTCTAATGATTTCCTTTATCTTACTGTTTAGCCACGCCGGCTGACGTTTAGTCTTTTTTCCCTTTTTTCTAATACGTGGAATATATTTGTCCTGAACCTCCAGGATGGTGTTTTTAAACAGCATCCACGCCTGATGCAAGTTTTTTACTCTGCGAGCTGCTCCTTTCAGTCTTTTTTTCACCATTTTTCTCATTTTGTCGTAATCACCCTTTCTATAGTTAAACGCTAGCGTACTTGATTTCCTAGTTTCACTTCCTTCAATGCCAATATCAAAACCGATCATATTATGATCACTGTTATCAAGCGGCCCTCGTATCGTTACCCCCTGCACTAGATCATGAGCACCACTAAGGACTAAGTCTAGTATTTTTCCTTCTAAAGCGCTACTAGACGTACGCAGCACTGTACACTTGAACATGAAGAGACAGTCCCTGCTCGACACAGCTTACAATCTAATTAGGACAAACAAACAGGACAAACAAGAGATAAGGGAATATTAAAGTGAGGATGATAAAATAAGGGTTCTGAACAAATGAATAAGGGTTAGGAGATAAAAGCAGCATCAAAAAGATGGGCTTTTAGCTTCAAATCTAAGCTAAAAGCCCATCTTTTTGATGCTGCTTTTATCTCCTAACCCTTTAGATTTGAAGACGGCCAGAGATGGAGCTTGACATACCGGCTCATGAAATCTATTCCAGGCATATGGTGCAGCAAGATAAAAGGAACGGAGTCTGGAGGTAGCAGTGGAGGAGAAGGGTGCAGATAACAGAGATTTACCCAGTGAATGGAGTTCCCGGGGAGGAATGTAGGGAGAGATGAGAGTGGAGAGGTACTGAGGAGCTGCAGAGTGAATGTACTTATAGGTCAATAAGAGGAGTTTGAACTGTATGTGGAAACGGATAGGAAACCAGAGAAGTGACTTGAGGAGAGGGCTAATATGAGCATAACGATACTGGCGGAATATTAGTCGTGCAGCAGAATTTTGAACACATTGAAGAGGAGAGAGATGGCTAAGTGGGATACCTGTGAGAAGCAAGTTGCAATAGTCTAAGCGAGAGGTGATAAGAGTGTGGTTGAGGGTTCTGGTAGTGTGCTCAGAAAGGAAAGGGCGAATTTTGCTGATATTATAGAGAAAGAAACGACAGGTTTTAGCAGTCTGTTGAATTTGTGCAGAGAAGGAGAGGGAGGAGTCGAAGATGACCCCAAGGTTACGAGCTGATGAGACAGGAAGGATGAGAGTGTTATCCACAGAAATAGAGAATGGGGGAGGAGGAAAGGTTGGTTTAGGGGGAAAGATGAGAAGCTCAGTCTTGGTCATGTTTAGTTTCAGATGGCGCTGAGACATCCAGGCAGCAATATCAGACAAGCAGTCTGATACTTTGGCCTGGATTTCGGCTGAGATTTCTGGTGTGGAGAGGTAGATTTGGGAGTCATCAGCGTAAAGATGATACTGAAAACCATGGGATGAGATCAGAGTACCAAGGGAAGAAGTATAGATGGAGAAAAGAAGAGGTCCCAGGACAGATCCCTGAGGTACACCAACTGACAGTGGAATAGAAGTAGAGGAGGATCCACTACAGTATACACTAAAGGTACGCTGGGAGAGATAAGAAGAAAACCAGGAAAGAACAGAGCCCTGAAATCCAAGTGAGGACAGCGTATCAAGGAGTAGGCTGTGATCAACAGTGTCAAAAGCAGCAGATAGTTCGAGAAGGATGAGGATAGAATAGAGACCTTTGGATCTGGCCAGGAACAGATCATTGGAGACTTTAGCAAGTGCTGTTTCAGTTGAATGAAGGGGGCGAAAGCCAGATTGAAGTGGATCATGAATAGCTTGAGATGAAAGAAAGTCAAGGCAATGGCGGTGAACAGCACGTTCAAGTATCTTGGATAGGAAAGGGAGGAGGGAGATGGGGCGATAGTTGGAAGGACATATCATATTTATTTATTTATTTATTTATTTGCTGCATTTGTATCCCACATTTTCCCACCTATTTGCAGGCTCAATGTGGCTTACATTATATAGTAATGGCATCACCATTAACAGAGTAAGAGATTCAGCATATTGTTACAATTAATGTACAAAAATAACAGGTAGGTAGGGTAAATAAAATGATAATACATAACATACAAGTGAGAGTAGGAAAAAATGTAATGTTCAATAATGATAATATGATAAAATAATCAAATCAGAAGGAATCAATATAGGTTGGTTCTGGTATAAGTTAGGAAACAAGTCATTAAGGAGGATTCTTTTTGTAAGTCTCTTTGAACAGGTACGTCTTCAGTAACTTCCGGAAGGTTGTCAAGTCGTGCGTAGTTTTTATAGTATTCAGTAGTTTATTCCATAATTGTGTACAGAGGTAGGTGAAGCTAGATGCATGTATTGATTTGTATTTAAGACCTCTGCAATTGGGGTAGTGGAAGTTTAGGAAAGTACGTGATGAACTTTTGGTATTTCGTGTTGGTAAGTCAATTAGGTCTGACATATATGATGGGACCTCTTCATGAATGATTTTATGAGTTAAGGTGCAGATTTTAAATGCCATTCGATCTTTTAATGGGAGCCAATGTAATTTTTCTCTAAGAGGTTTAGCGCTTTCATTTTCCTCTTTCCGAATATGAGTCTGGCTGCGGTGTTCTGGGCAGTCTGGAGTTTCTTAATGGTTTGCATTTTGCATCCTGATAAATGGAATTGCAGTAAATCCAGATGGCTCAGTACCAATGGTTGCACCAGCTTGTGGAATATCTCCCTTGGGAAAAAAGGTTTCACTCTTTTAAGCTTCCACATTGCATAAAACATTTTCTTTGTAACATTTTTCACATGGCAATTAAGGGTAAGATTTCGGTCAATAGTAACACCCAGGAGTTTTCATCCGCAACAGGAAGAGTGTGACTTGGTGTATTTATATTGGTGTAATTGGTCTTGTTATACTGCGATGAAAGGATAAGACATTGCGTCTTTTCTGCATTAAGCTTAAGCTGGAATGCATCCGCCCATGAGTTCATTATTTGGAAGCTGTTATTAATTTTGTCTGCAATTTCTGACAAGTTGTTCTTAAACGAAATATATATCGTAATGTCATCAGTGTAAATATATGGGTTTAGGCCTTGATTGGATAGTGATCTGGCCAATGGTAGCATCATTAAGTTAAAGAGAATCGGTGAAAGCGGCGATCCCTGAGGCACTCCACATCCAGGTCTCCATGGTGATGATATGATCGACTTAGATATCACCTGATATGTTCTTGCGGTTAGGAATCTGTGAAACCAATTCAATACATTTCCACCAATTCCAAAGTATTCTAGGATGTTTAAAAGAACACCATGGTTAACCATGGCAAACGCGCTGGGCATATCGAACTGGAGGAGGAGAACATGATTGGCAGTTGCAATAATTTGTTTGAATTTAGTCAGGAGTGTTATAAGAACTGTTTCAGTACTATGATTAGCACGGAATCCAGATTGGGATTTTTATTTTTTTGTTACATTTGTACCCCGCGCTTTCCCACTCATGGCAGGCTCAATGCGGCTTACATATTGTATACAGGTACTTATGCATGTAATACTGAGAATTTGCTTAAGTAATCAGTAAGTTGTTTAGTTACTAGGCTTTCCATTAACTTAACTACAAGAGGGATGGATGCAACTGGGCGATAATTGGTTATATCATTTAATTTTTTCTTCTGATCTTTGGGAATTGGTGTAAGTAGTATATTACCCTTATCCATAGGAAAGAATCCATGTTGGAGCATGTGGTTTAGGTAGGATGTGAGGTCTGTTAGGAAGCGTTGAGGAGCAGATTTTATTAAGTGACTGGGGCATGCGTCTAGTTTGCAATGGGATTTGGTGAATCTATTGATTGCTTGGGTGACTGTGTCTTCCATTAGAGAATTGAAATGTGTCCATATACGGTCTACTGGATATTCATCGGTGGTTGAGTCCAGGCAATCAATGAATATTTCGTAGTTAGAGGAATTAGTTGGTAAGGTGGATCTTAGTTTAATGATTTTTTCGTTGAAGTACGTGGCTAGATCATTTGCTGATGGGGTATCTGAATTAGTTGAGGTGACCGGTGTAGTATCTAGGAGGTTATGAACAGATTGGAATAATTTGTGTAAATCTTTATAATCTGGTCCAATTCTGGATTTGTAATATGACCTTTTAGTCTGTCTGATAGTATATTTGTATTTTCTTAACATTTGTTTCCAGGCAGTGAATGTTTGTTCACCTTTCATTTTATTCCATGCATGGTCGAGCCTCCTTGCTTGAGTTTTTAGTTTTTTCAGTTCGTCGTTAAACCAAGGAAGTGAGTTATGTCTTCGCGATGTTTTTGTTTGTAATGGTGCTACTGCATCAAGCATGTACTTGCATCTATTGTCCCAATTTAAAAGGCATTGATTGGAATCTGCTTGAACTATCCATTCGTTCGCGTAAAACTGTTGCCAAAATAGTACTGGCTCAATTTGGCCTCTTGTGGTGAAAGATTTTCGTTCTTGTTTCTGGACCAGATTTTTTGTCCACCATTGCATGGATATATGTAGTTTAAAGTGGTCTGACCATGGTACTTCTGTCCATTTTATATCTGTTATTGTAAAGGTTTGATCAGAGAAAACGTTGTATGTGAAGAGTCGAGCGTGTGTCCTTTGATATGTGTTGCTTGAGTATTAATCCAGTTGAATTCCCATAGTTTGAGAAAATCCTTACATTCTTGTGTATTCTTTTCACTGAGATCTTCTAGATGCAAGTTTATATCTCCCAATATAAGAAAATTAGAGTTAGACACGCAAGCATTTGAGACGAAGTCCATGAGATGTGGCTGGCATTCTTTCCAGTTTCCTGGTGGTCTATAAAACAAAATGATGTTTAGATTGTCAAGCAAGGTAGAATGATTAATACTAATTGAGGCAATTTTGAGTTGTGGTGTCATGGATTCAGCTATGGTTGTTACTGTAAGATGGGATTTGTAAATTAATGCAATGCCTCCTCCTCTCTTTCCATTTCTTGGCCAGTGAGTAATTTTGTAGTCTGGAGGGCAGAGATCTAGTAAAATTGGGTCATTGAGACTATGAATCCAGGTTTCATTGATAATTAGCAGATCAAGGTTGTCGTTGGTAATCCAATCTGTTAATATTGTAGCCTTGTTGACAGCTGATCTGGCATTTGTATATCCTATTTGGATTATTTGAAAGGGATCAGTTAGATTGGGGGTTATGTTGATTTTTCTTAGTTGTCTGTTAACTAGTAGTGAAGATTTATTATGCCCATTTTTTCCTTTATTTCGATGTTGTTCAAATGAGGTATTAATTCCATTATTTTGGTTGTTGTTATTATGGCGAAATGCATTGTGCTTGGGAGGTCGATAAGGTATATAGATTGTAGGAATGCTGTTAGTTTCCGTTAGGGTGGTGGTAAGCATGTAGCGAATTAGGGTAAGTGAGTAGATAGAGAAGAAAAGTTGAGTGGTATTCATCTTGATGTTATATCCCCGTAATGTTGGATTGATTGGTAGTCAACAGTGAAGGTGCCCAGAGATGGGTCCTTGAAATTGTTTTCAATGAGTAAAGTTATTAGTTATCAGTCCTTGATAATAGATGAAGGTGAATTAGGAATAGTTATTCAGATACGTCTCGTGGTTGTCACCAATTATTAGAATGGCACAGCAGTTTGCTGTATAAGGAACTATGTAAAGGAAATTGTATACAATGAATAGTAGACAATAGATATGAGTTAGTTAAATATGGTTTCAGCAGGACATAACAGATGTCACTTCGAGTGAAATAATGCACTTGCAACTAAATAGAAGTCAAAGCAAAGATACATATTCAGGGATAGATTAATGTGTACACATCTTATCTTACACAATAGGAATCAGAACTATACACTATAACTGCAGGCCCACAGTGAGAGTGGGAGCCCAGGCCCACAGTGAGAGTGAGATTTCAACAGCTCTGACAGAAGCAGAGCCTCAGAAGCAAGCTGCCTATTGTGGGAGGTGCTTTCTGGTATCACCAACCGTCTGCCTGGTTTGAAATTATGTTGTGAAAGATGATGGTTGAGGAAAGCCTTCCCCAAGAGCAGGCTACAATAAAGGTTGGAGCTCAGCAGCTCTAATAAAAGTGTAGAACACTGTAATAAACAGGAGCTTAGCAGTACCAATAAATGTGTAGACTGCTGTAAAATGGGAGCCCAACAGATCTAAAGTAAATGCAGGCCCACAGTGAGAGTGAGAGCCCAGCAGCTCCGATGGGAGCACAGGCCCACAGTGAGAGTGAGATGTTCCAAAGAACTACTATCTCTCTAGTTTACTGAAGCCTAGCCTGAGTCACCTGCAGCAGACCACATCTAATTCATATGGGCCCCGCCGCAGATAACCTGAGCCGGGCCCAGGCCCAGCCACTTTTGCTCCAGGCCCGCCCACCCTATCTAGCCCCAACCCAACCAGTGGCGTAGCTCTCCCAAGCGAGGCTCCAATCTTTTCCTGCCTCTTCTGCCCGCTCTCCCCGTCCGCGTGGTCTGAAAAGACGGCACAAAAATGGATAAAAGAATTATATATCACATACTGCAAGGTTGCTATCAGAATGGAGAGATCCTATTGCATCTTGGATACATTCAAAGGTGTATAACTACATCTTGAAACGCTAAGAGAATGCATTCCAAGTTGTGCATTCCAGTGACATCATTAACAGGAAATTATGTCATCATCACTTCCAAGTGCCCTGCCTGCCCTCAGTAAACAAGGGGATGCATGTAAAAGGAGCTAAAACACACACACAAAACATATATAAAAGGCATAATATAGAACAGACATATACTTGTATAAATAATAAATAATAAAACCAGATGTCAACTACTCACACTTAGTAGAAATTCATAAGAATACAGATAAGTCCAATTCTTGATTCAGTCCATGCAGTGCAACAGTGTGCAATTTAAAAAGAAGTCTTTGTTCAGTCCTTAAAAGAATTCTATCAAGGTCCCCTCCTCTCCATGATGTTCACGGGCTCGTCAGTACAAAAAACTTATAATCTTCAAATGTATGTTCAGTTTTTATAGATTGTTCCACCAATGGTTTATCTGTGATAGACTGTTTAATGGCGCTTTTGTGTTCGATGATCCTTATATTAAATCTTCTTTTGGTCTTGCCAATATATAAAAGTCCGCATGGGCACAATGCTCCATATACTACTCCTGTTGTTTTGCAATTGGAGAACTGACATAGTGTGAAAATTACTCCATTTGAAGGTGTGAAGCCCCGCCCAGCGCATCCCAGGATACACTGGGTGCCGCCATTTTGCAGACGGCACCGATGGAAGAGGAGGGCGGTTACTTCCCTCCTCCAACCTAAGGTATGGGGGTGGGGGGATTGACCGCGGCCTACTGGGCCACCAGGAATGCTTGGGGGGGTTAAGTGGGCTGGAGGGGGCTAAGGGGGGGGGGGCTGGAGACCCACTGGGTCCACTGGCTACGGGGGGGTTATTGGTCGGGTCGAAGTTTTGGTCGGGTCAAGGTTTCTGTGGGGGGCTGCTGCATTGGGGGGAATGGGGGCCTGCTACCATGCAAATACATGCTGGACAGGGCTCACCATTCCTCCCCAATGGTCTGCAAACCCTAATGCCAGCTCTGAGCTGGTGTAGGATTTGCTGCGGCCAGTGAGCCAATCTGCAACCTCTTATCATCAAAGGTAAAATCAACTGCATGTTATCCACATATAAAAATCTCAATTTCATATTTATGGACCACCTCCCCTAAACGGTTGTAAATAGATGTTAAATAGTATTGCATAGATAATATTTGTGCCCCAGCCTTGTGTAACTACAACCCTGTGTCACGTTTTCAAAGCTGGAAACTGGGTTTGTGAGCCCTTGCCCATGCTAGAGACAGGGCAGATCTCTGACAAACAGATGGCTTCACCTGCACCTGGCCACTTTCCACCAAGAGTTGAGCTCAAGACTTCAGGTGGCCGGCAGGACTTACTGGGCAAGGCAGGACTGGCTAACAGCTAGGCAGCACAGGGACAGCAAGGCAAGGAAAGGATAGGCCAAAGGACAGGACTGAAAGCTACTAGCAGCCACTGAAACACAGCTAGACAAGAGACTGAACTGAAAGCTGCAAGCAGCCACTGAAGCAGGGAACACACACAGATAAACCCAGAACTAAACAAAGACCTACAAACAAGACACAAGACTGGGAAACAAGCAATACAGGAAACAAGCAATACTCTAAACTAAACATAGACTAACTAGAACAGGCAATACCTCAGGCAAGAACTAGAGCAAGGAAACAAACTCAGGCTGAAGTGCAAAAGCACCAACATACCAGGGCCTTAGACGCAATGCAAAGGCAAAGCAGCAAGGTTTCAGAATGGCTAATAAGCCCAGCAGCACCTGGAGCTCAGCTGCAACCATCACCAGGAAACTACAGGTGCTGTGTAGGTTCAATCCAAGCAAGCAAGTCTGGCAGCCCGGAAGATCCAGACCAGACTGGCCTGAAATCTGGAACGGGCGACGGTCCACAGCAGCCACCGGTTCTGGCCACCAGAGGGCGAGGTGAGCACAGACATAACACCCTGGGAATTCCTATGCATGATGCATACATATATACATGCAATTTTGTCAGCACATGTACTTGTACACGTGTATTCAGTCACACAATTTTTATAAGAACAATTTTCTACATATAAAACATGCATTACACATGGAAAATACTCTATAAAATTACCCCCTTAGAGGATAATTTTATATTACTCCAGGGATGACATACCTCAAAGTACGTACAATGCCAAGAAGGTACTTTCACACAATGCATTCTTAGGTATAATCAGGTGCAGAGTTTGGTGGTATGTTGACAGAGTCACAATTTACATGTATTGTTTACGAAATACTTGTACATATTTATTCCTGCTCCTGAACAGGTGTAAATTTCTGCAGCTTCAATCTAGGCATGATTGCTGCCATTTCCCCCTAGTCCTATATAATAAAATGCACCTCCAACATTCTGAAGTCGAGAAAGTGAAGCCTTCAAGCCTTGAAGAGTTCCTGCAACGTTCCGGAACTATGTGTCGTCAATTGAGGAGATGGAGCCTTATAAAGCGCACGAATGCTTCAAGGCTTGAAGGCTTCACTTTCTCTCTCTCTCTCTCATACACACACACACACTCACTCTCTGTCTCTCATAGGTTCCCATTAAAGACAAAACCACAACACATTTACAGTAGCAAATTTTTCCATAAATCAGCTATATTGGAGATAGACTGACTGTCCTAAATCTAGTCCTCCTGCTCCTGGGTGTGCTGCTTTGAAATCATCTCCCCTTGCTGCCGCAAAGCTTCCATGAAGAAGGAAAAATTGACTTTTGTATCTGAATATAACTCGCCTTGAGCTACTGCTGAGAAAGGCATGATCTAACATCACATCTCAAAGACTAGTACCACACATAATAAAGTGATATAAAACACAAAAAATGTCCTTAGGACCTAAAGAACAATTCTACAATACCATAATAGCACTAACTTCCAGGAATCACACAGCAAGGGCAGCAGCGTAAACAATGCAATATCAATATTGGAAAACTAAACAAGCTGGATTAGAACAGATCAGCCCTACACAGACATTCAGTGTTAACAGAATACCTGGTCTTTCACGCATACAGAACACGGATAGACCCTTACCAGGTACAGAATAAGTAACCATGAACTAAAAATAGAAATATGTAGACAAAAATGCTTATGGATTAATTTACAGCAATATAACTAGGCATACCTCAGATGTACAGTCATATGTAAAGTATTTAAATTTTCTTGAACCCATATTCTTAATAATACACTAATATGATTTTAAGAACTTCTGAAATTAAACCAAACCCCAAGAAACTAGACTCTTCAATGAATGCAACACTAAAATATATGCCAAAATGTACAGATAGCAGATGTAAATTTTAAAATATGACATATTCCAATCACATTACAAATTAACAAATAAAAATAAAGCAAAAAAAATGGAAATAAGGCATTTCTTCTTTCCCCCTTCCATCTAGCGTATCCCCTTCTCCCCATTCATCCAGTGCCCCCCCACTCTCCCATTCCAACCAATGTGTCTCCTCTCTCCCCCTTCCGTGTCTCCCTTTCTCTGTCTCCCCCTCCCCCTTCCATCTAGCATGTCCCCTCTCTCTCCTCCATTCAGCTTTTCCCCTTCTCTGTCTCTACTTACATCCAGCTTTTCCCACCTCTCCCATCTTCCATCCAGCATGCCCCCTCTCTCCCTCTTCCATCCAGCATGTCCTCTTTGTCTCCCCCTTTCAATCAGCATGTCCCCTCTCTCCCCTCTGTCACATGATCTTTCATCCAGTGTTTCTCTCTTTCTTCCCTCCATCCAACATCGCCCACTCCCTCCCCCTTCCATTCAGCGTTTTCTCTCTCTCTCTTTATCCTTCGGTCTCTCCCCTGTCTCGCTCTCTCCTTATTCACCCTGTCCACCAATGTCTCAGTGTCCCTGTCTTTTCCCTCCCTCTATAATCAGCATCTCTCTGCTTGCCCTATGCTCCCTTCCATGGTCTGCATTTACTGTTTATGTTCCTGTTCCTTTCCATGTCCAGCTTTTCTCTCTTCTCTACCCTCTGTACCCCCACCCTTGGTCCAGCCTCTCTCCCTCCCTCCCTCCCTCATAGTCCAGCATCTCTCCTCCTGATCCAGTCTGTGTTTTCTCTCCACCAATCCACCCAGACCAGCATTTCTCCACATCTTCCACCTCCCCTTTGCTCCAGCAGGTCTCTCTTGCTTCCTTCCCTCTGTTTCTCCTATCTCTCTCTCTTCCTTCTATACATGGTCAAAATCACTGAGAAATTAGGACTTACCAGTTGCTGCTGCTGCTGCTATTTTCCCTTTAGTCCACCAGACCACCAGTGCAGCAGAACCAGGCTGTGGGTGTGCCCAACTACTGGAAGTTGGAAACAGATGCCTGTGAATCTGTGATGCATGCAATGGAAGGAGAGTGGTGTTCCTGAAGTGCCCTCCACTACAACGCGGCCCACCCTTGAGGAAGGAAGTTGTGTCGCGGCGGGCTGCGCGTTGCGGGGGTGGGCGGGCCGGGCCGTGCATCATGGGGGTGGGCAGGCCACGCGCCGCATCAGCGGTCAGGAGGTCATGGGGTGACAGTGCGTCGTGGAGCTGGGAGCGCAGAAGTCAGGTACCAGGAGGCACAAAGCAGTCTCATCTGTCTGGGTCTGGCGGCGGTGGCGGCGGCCAGTGGCGGGACTCGGAGCGCCGCAGAAATGTTGAAGGCAGCACCTGGAGGCCAGAGCAGGATGGAGGAGTCGGAGTCGAGGCGCGCCGCGCGGGGCCCCCTTAAGCACGAGGCCCTATGCGGCCGCCTCGGCCTAAGACTGGCCCTGTATTTGAATTCAGTAAGTGAACATATCAAATTTGTGCATCGTATAGGTATGCACAAGGTCAACTTTTTAGATGTCAATAATAAATGGGACAAGGGACAGTTTGTAACTAAAGCGTATCGAAAAGATACAGATCGAAATACTGTATTACATTATAGGAGTCATCATCCCCAGATGTTAAAAAACAGTATTCCAGCTAGACAGCTTCTTCGTATCCATAGGTTATGTAGTTCCCGGGATGAATTTCAAATGCAGGCGAATCAGATGATGACTAGGTTTTCTAACAGGGGATATCCCCATAGAATATTGAAGAAAGCAATAAAAAGAGCATACAATTTTCAACGGCAGTGGTGTAGCCCTAGTAGTGTGAAAAAGGAACTATCTCCACTAACATGTGTACTTCCATACACCCACATGCCTAAGAATATAGAACAAATTATAAGAAAACATTGGTCGATTTTGGGTGTACATGAGGTCTTTAAAAATGTCCTGAGGTTTGCTTTTTCTCGAGGTGGTAACCTTAGTGAATGTTTGAATCCTAGTAGAAAGATGATACAACAGGATAGGTTAGGGCAGTGATGGCGAACCTATGGCACGCGTACCAGAGAGGGCACGCAGAGCCCTCTCCCTTGGCATGCGCGCCGTCGCTGGTCCGCCCACTCTCCCTCCCTCCAAGTACCAGGCCGGCCTCCCTCCCTCCCACCAAGCACCAGGCCGCTCGCCCTTGCTCCCTCCCTCTTCCAACCAAACAAGCATCAGGCCACCCGCCCGTCTTACCTCCCTCCCTCCCAATGTTACCACCCCTCTCGGCTGGACTGTAGTGATGTGCTCCCAGATACCAGATGGTTGTAGTCGTGGCGAATATCCAGGGAACACACACTCACAGCCGGGGGAGTGGAACAAATAAACTAACCTCGTCCTTTACTCTCAAAGAATAAAGGAGGAAAAGAATCTAAATTTAGGATTTAGATTTCAGATTTGCAAATTATCTCTTTCTTTATTGAATACAAATGCAAGCAAATTTTCATTCAAATAAACTCAAATTCACAATTAGTGTGTGGCTTAATAGAACTGCAATAACATATTCAACATTCAAATGTAGTTTTACATGTATACCCTTAACCTTTTCTGTTTCTTTCAACAAAATCACCTTAAAAGGTAGAAAAGAACCTTTTCAGATAAATATTTAAATTGTCTTTTTATCAAAATCAGATATTTGTTTCTATACTCTTTCCTTGCTATTGATGTCAGAATTTGAGTCTTTATAGGTATTATGGATGTTTGTGCAAGGATCTCACTTGAACCCAGAACACTTAAGCATGTCAGGAAAACATGGATTTTTTATATTTGATGTTGTTCTGTTCTTTAGTTTTCTCTTAAAATGTTGTAAACCAAAAAAAACCTTATATGTCCTTCAATACCCTTTGCCAATGTTACTTAGCTGTGGTTGAATTTATTTAGGTGAGGTCTTTCTTGCGTTGGAGCTCAGCCGGAACCCTTCAGAGGATAATTTCTCCAGATTTCTTCTTCCTAAACCTCACTTATAAAGAAAATAATCAGGGAAGAAAAACCTTACAACTCCCTGGCTTTTTCAGGCGCTGACTCCTCTCTGGTGACAATTAATCAGTTCTCAATACTGTGGCCACACTCTCTAATTGAAATAAAATAAGTTAAAGGAGGACTCACTTCACAGCCTACTTCTCACTGTAAATTCCCTATTCTATAAGGCGGCCGGAAGCTTTTACACTCCATTCAGGGATCTTACACAGTAACACATCCCATATTCAAATTCCATCTCACAGACTTCACATATAAACATAACATTTCCCTGCACAGCTATCAGATCAATCTGGAGAATATAGCATACTCATACAAAAACAGTGCTGGATTTTCTTTAATCTGCAGTCTGATTCCAAACCCTGTACTGAACTCAGAACTCTCACCAACAACACACCTTTCTCACAGACACAGCTTAATGGCTTCTTTCTTCAAATCACAGATTCACCTCTCAGTCCTTCCCCTGTGTCGGAGTTAAAATCCTTACACACTTTTTCCTGACACCCTTATAGTTTCTTTCACTTAGTATAACTACCAGCAGAAATCACAGTCTCTCAGAACCTGAGTCTCAACTGTTTTCCCCTATTCTAAAAAGAGTAGGCAGCCATGTGTCCACTTAATACCTGAGCATACAGACTCTCATTCCACCTTCCTTGACCTTAAATTCCCTTAGAACTTAACCATTCCATTCAGTGCATGCAGGGACATACCTCTGTTTCACTCCAAACCAAACTAAATTTGGTTTAAAATTTCTCACAGCTTTCTATAAGTACAACTCTCTCTCACCCAGAACACATCAGGTTTCCCCACATGTATTCAGCAATACAACCATAAGAAAGGCAGTCTGTTTATTTTAGTACTCACTTTTAAGCTCAAATCATCTCATTCTCAGCACCAAAGCTCACCTTCACTCACTTTCAATATTAAAGTACCCTTTTTCAATATCACATTTCACTTTAAACTCATAAAATATACTTTTATTCCTCTTACATTATACAGACTCACAACATACATTTTTTCTTTCTCACTCCATGTTCACAGCCCTTCTCTTCAGCTCACCCAGTCTCCCTGGTAACTCACCCCCCTAGAGGATCTGACATCACTCAACCAATCAGCTTGTCAGAGAAAGACAGTTTTTTTTCTCTGATCTGTTTAGAATCTCCCTCCCCCATAGAAGTTACTGCAAAACTTACTACACAGAGAATTTCAAAGTTAATTTTAACCTGACGTGTACCCAAAACAGCAAGAAAACTTTTATAGTACAATCCCCACTTAATCATGGTTTATTTCTTGAAAAATAAAACCATATTTAAGAAACATCTCACACTTTCTTCAGCTAACTCTATTAACAATTCCCAAACTAAACTTTAAACCTTTTCCAGCCAGCAACATTCACCAAAACCCTGGAACAGCCCCCCCAGAGCCCCAGGAAAAAAACATTTAATATATGTTACCATGTATTACACCAACACCAGGGCCCCCCTCCTCCTCATACTCACACACAAACTCTGTCTCTCACACACTCTCTCTCTCTCTGACACAAACACACACATACACACTCTGTCTGTCTGTCTGTCTGTCTCTCTCACTCATTCTCTCTCACATACACATTTCATCTCTCACCCACACACTCTCTCTCAAACATACACACTCCGAGGAAAGGGGGGCATGGAACACGCTGGGGAGGAGTGAGAGAGGGGCATGGAACTCGGAAGGAAGGGGGGGCCAAGAACTCGGGAGGAGAGAGAGGGAGGGAGGGAAGGAGGGAGAGGGAGGGAGGGAGGGGGGCCTGCACCTCGGACGGAAGGGGGGCCTCGAACTCGGAGCCCCCCATACACACACACTCTGTCTCTCACATACACTCTCTCTCACACACTCTCTCTCTCTCACACACACACTCACTCTCACACACACATACACTCTGTCTCTCACTCTCTCTCTCTCTCTCTCTCTCTCTCACACACACACACACACACTCTGTCTGTCTGTCTGTCTGTCTCTCTCTCACTCATTCTCTCTCTCACTCACACACACACCAGTGGCGTAGCCACCAACTTAGGGCTCAGGCCCACCCAACAGTTGCACACATTTGGTGGTAGCTGGTGGGGATCCCAAGCTCAGCCAGCTGAAGATTTCCCCTTGATGGTAACGAAAACAGTACTCTCCTTGATACCGGCACCTGCTCATGCTCTGTTTTCTGCACATGCCTGCTGCAGACTGAAAAGGTGGAAATAAGCGTTTTCCCACCTGCTAAGATTTTTTTTTTTTTTGGGGGGGGGGGGGGGGGGGGGAGAACACTTCGTGCCCACCCACTTCTTGCCTAGGCCCACCCAAAATCTGTAGTCTGGCTATGCCCCTGACACACACTCCATCTCTCACACACACTTTCTCTTTCACACTCTCTCTCTCTCTCTCTCTCTCAAACATACACACTCTGAGGAAAACCTTGTTAGTGCCCGTTTCATTTGTGTCAGAAACAGGCCTGTTTTACTAGTATTTTATAAAGACACATTGGTATCTGTGTGTCATTGTAAAATAGGCTTAAAATAGGCATGTATGTGGCCTCCACACATAGGCAGCCTGGTATAAAATTACTCTTCATCTGTATAAGTTTAGTGATAGGGGTTTTCATTGAAGCAACTCCTAAACTTTATTAAGCGTGTGTACTTTTAAGAGTCTGTTCAATAATTTATGTTTCTTTCCTTCTATAAAATTAAACTGTACAAGCTCAAGGAGCTTTGATTTTCCAGCTAGGGCAACCCTTCTCTAATTCAATTGCTCTGCCATGTGTCCCCGTGGATCAGATAGTAGATTCTAAATTTGCTGCATTTAAACATGTAGCTCAGCTGTGAACTATTAATAGCCTCAAGGTTATTGGACAGAAAAGGAGGCGTGCAAGAGATACCATAGTTCAACATTCAGTTTAAAGTCACTGGTAGAAAATCACTTTTGTTCCCTCATTTCTTCATATTTATATCACAGTAAGTAATTTCAAGAATATTATGTTTATTCTTTTCTGAGATGTGAGAAGCTATTAGTTGTATGTGATAGTTTTTTCATTTAGGTAGTCCTGCCTATTAGTGAAAATACGTTTGTGAATGTAACTCAAACATATTCACGGTAGACTTCAACAGGATATTGGAAAATGATAAAAATTGTTACTTTCATAGCTTTTCATGAGATAAAATAACAAAGAGGCCCTTATGAAGGCAGCAAAGGGGGAGAATTTCAATACTTTCCACCATTTTTTTAAATACATAAAGTTCCTTATTAAATTTTACAGCATTATTAGTCATGTTTCACAAGTTTTCCTGGAGACTAAAAAAGTATAATGGGTGAGTGTTTTTAATTTCTCAGATGTCTATCTGCAGCAAAGGCTGACACAGAAGAAAGACAGCAGTAGCTGCTGGATACAGAATTAGTACAAACTCAGAGAAAAATAACACAGGTTCTTTGAGTTATAGTTTCTTTGCAACACCATCATAAGCTTTAGAATATTTTAAATAATAAGCAATGTTATATTCCCCAAATTTGTTTTCTGATTAACCTGATGATTTTCTCTCTACAGGTGATGGGAATCCTGACCTTCCTTATATTACCTTTGATTCTCTTTGGAATCAGTGGAATTGTATATATTTACAAAGAAATTGTCAGACTGATGTCTAAATCTGCGGTGAGAAACAAAGTGGTGGTGATCACTGATGCCATCTCTGGATTGGGCAAAGGTATGAGAACTGTCAGTGCTCCTTAGGGAATATGCTCTTTTGACTGTCTTTAAAGAGTTCAATGGAGCATTTCTCTCCCTGTAACAGATCTGTGAAGGAATGGTACCTATGAATATTATTTTAGTACACTGAGATGATTTTATAATGGGGCCTTTTTAACAAACAGCGATAAAAGGTGGCCTGCAGTGGTGCTGGCATGCGAGATTGCTGCGCACAGAGGCCACTTTTTACTGCCCCTGGTAAAAAGGCCTTGTCTTAAAAGCCGAGTTAAGGCGGCAGTGGCAGCGGCAATGAAAAGCGTGTTCTTCGTTTGGCGCGCCTTCCCTTCTGTCTCTCAGTCTCAAGCTCTGGTCCCGGCGGGACCAGAGCTTGAGACTGAGAGACAGAAGGGAAGGCGCGCCAAACGAAGAACACGCTTTTCGTTGCCGCTGCCACTGCTGACGCCGCCTTAACCCGGTACGCTTTTTAAATTTCAGAGGAGGGGGGGGGGGGGCCCTGGTGCTGAGGGGGGGGGAGGGAGGATGGGCAGGCGGCCTGATGCTTGTTTGGTTGGAGGGAGGGTGGGAGGTAGGCCTGGTGCTGGGTGGGAGGGAGGTAGGCCTGGTGCTGGGTGCTGCTGGCTGCTGAGTGGGAAGGAGGCCTGATGCTGGGTGCTGCTGCGTGCTGGGTGGGAGGGAGGGAGGCATGATGCTGGGTGCTGCTGGCTGCTGGGTGGGAGGGAGGGAGGCCTGATGCTTGGTGCTGGAAGGGAGGGAGGCCTGATGCTGGGTGCTGCTGGGTGCAAGGGAGAGAGGCCTGATGCTGGGTGCTGGGTGGGAGGGAGGCCTGATGCTTGGTGCTGGAAGGGAGGAAGGCCTGGTGCTGGGTGGGAGGGAGGGAGGCCTGATGCTGGGTGCTGGGAGGGCGGGCAGGAGGGTGGCTGGACATGCGTGGCTGGAGGGGAGAGGAGGGTTGCTGGACATGGATGGAGGGCAAGAAATGAAGAAGAAAGGAGGAAAGTAAAGAAATAAATGGAAAGGAAGCCCTGGAAACGGAGTTAAGAGAACAGATAGAGAGCAGCAGAATCAGCGACTAGGACCAATATGGATAGAAAAACAAAATCACCAGACAACAAAATGTTTGGAATATGTCCAATTTGAGAATTTACATCTGCTGTCTTATTTTGCACTGGGTATACTGGGGCTGTAACAGCTTATAGAAATGATTTATAATGAAAGAAAATCATGTTATTTTTTTCTCCTATCCTAGTATAATATTTTCAATGATGTCTGTTTATATGCGCCATGGCTGGTGTAAGGGGTGTGGCTATCATAGGGGTGGAGTCATAGGTGGTGACCCCGCCCATAATGAGTACCGGCACTTTGCGATAAATAATTAGATTTTGGGTTGCTGTTTGGGCACTCGGTCTCTGAAAGGTTCGCCATCACTGGGTTAGGGGATGGTGGTCATGGTGTGTGTGATCATTGCGTGTATTGCCAATATGCATTACAAATTCGGGAAGTTATTATCCCCAATTCTAAAGGTAAAAAATACAAACTTTGGGGTCGAACAGACTGCAATACGATGAATTGTGTTTATGGCATTCAGTGCCCATGTGGCTTATGGTACATTGGCCAAACCACAAAGAAAATTAAAATTTGAATAGCACAGCATTTGAGTAATCTGCGCACTGGTCACGCGGAGGCCCCCATAATGTCCCATTGGCAACTAAAGAAGCATTTAGTGCAAGAGTTACATTTTGTGGTATTAAGTCAAGTTATATCTAGGAGGGGGGGGCAATATTCCGCTGATGTTACTGAGAAAGGAACAACGCTTGATATTCAGGTGGAATACGGTAATTCCTTACGGCCTGAATAAAGAAATTGAATGGCTGAGTATTTAGATGATTGTATTTAAATACTGAGTTCCCGTTGTAAACCATGCACATGCATGGGCGTCCGTATTGGCGTCTTCACGAGCAAATGGCTGCTCGAGTGCTCAACAACCTATGGTAGCCGGTAAGCATTACAAGACTGAGATATATATGTGCTTTAAAATGTATAATGGGAGAGATTGATAACACTACATTGCTGTTTCATGTAGAATATATGACCTCTGAAGATGCTGTCATAGAGCGAAACATGAGAGTGTAGGGTCTAAGCGCAGACTTGGGACGTATTGTTATACAAGAAGAAACCAACATGGAGTCAGTTACTATGTGTTAAAGTGAAGAAAAGGATCTTGAGTTTCTCGGATCATTCAAGGAGTATGAAGGATGCTTTAATGTTGTGGATATTTAAGACTATCTGATTGAGAAGAACAGCTTTGTTAGCTTTGACATTTGGGAACATTAAGCTACAGATTTGTGCGAGGCACAAGTTGAAGTGAGCTGGTATTTGGAAAATAGAAAGCCTCTTTACAGAGGAACATTATTGAACTTCATTTCCTGAGAGTGAAATTTTGAGGAAGAAAAAATGATATTTGTATTAGTTTTATATTAGTTTCGTAGAATTTGATATAAGAAGTGAGTTTGTTATTGGATGTGAAAATGTGGAAAAGTGTGGTGTGTATGTTGGGATGAATGAAAATATTTTAGAATAATAGGAACGGCAATGTTAATAATTAATGATGAAAGTATTTAATAAAGTTTGATAATTAAAAGTGCTAACAGTTGTTAAAGAATGTATATGATATGCAAATTACAACTAATCATTGAATATGTACCTAGTATAGAACGGTAATGAATATGTATGAGATATCTCATACATATTCATTATGGTTATTCCCAAAAAAAGCCAGCTCTTTCTCCTTTCCTTCCTTCTTACCCAGCACTCCCTCTTCCTCTCCAGTAGAATTTCCCCACCCCCTTTCCCATACCATGCCAGTGTTGACCTTAGAAATGCATAGGCTCTATATGTAGATCCTTCAAGAGGTAGTGTGTTTAGACTCTAAAACCCTTTCTGATGTTTTGGTGGCACCTCAGTAAGGCCAACACACAATCTCTCCACTGCAAAACGCTATACACAAACTTGTGCAAAAACAAACATAACGTTACTAAACCATAACAGCACTAATTGCAAGGACAGGACGAGCTATAACCTTATGCGTGGAAAGGCAGCACTGTAATTACACCAGTCTCTAAAAAACCAATATACTACCTTGTAAAAAAAAAAACAAAAAGGGCTGCAAATACTACATGCTAGCAGAATACTGCACCTTGATCACACATGAAAAGCACATGACAACAGACATGACACAAGGAACTAGAAATCAAAAAATATGAAGGCAAAATACTGAACTGGAAAGTTACCTCAAGAAGTTAGACTTGGCATGCAGCAATACTAGAGAAATTGAAACTTACATGCAAAATATCACAGATGCACCTTTCCAAAAGCTGTCATATTCCAATTAATAAATGAATAACCAATTGGTTCGGCTGCCTTTATTTTATGAGCAAGTGGTACAACTTTATAATGTTTGTCTAGCATCTATTTTTCAGAGTATGAAGTGGCCTTGTTTTGGTTGCCTTTGCAGTAGCATTTTATGCAGCCTGTAGAGTGAATGACTTGGTGGCATCTTTCCGGTTTGTGGGAGGTTCTATAGGACTTCGATATCAGGATGTGGTTGTAGAAAAGTGCTATTTGCATTAATACCTTTGCAAGTCTAAGGAGGGTAGGGGTATGTGGGTTATGTTGAGGGGCTGGAAGTCTTTGGCTGTTTGCCCCATACAATGTGCGCAATGGTATCATTCCTTGCGGCCAAAGCTTGGGGGTTTCTGGCTAGTTCATATTGATGGGAGTCCCTTAACTCATTATCAGTTTGCTGCCATACTAGAAAAGGGGTTAACTAATATTAGTTGTGATTCAAATAAATATGGGACCCATTTCTTCAGGATTGGGAGGGTGGAACCCGGCTGTGATTCAGAGAGTGGGGAGATGGCGATGTAATATATACAAGGGATATGTGAGGGACCCGGTGGAGTTGCTTTAAGAGTTAATATTTTGCTTTCTCAGTTTCCGTTTCAGATTCTTTACCACCTAACATCTGTATATGGATATGTGGACATTCGCATATGTTTTGGGCCCACAAAATGCTTGTTTGAGTCCCGGTGGGGTCCCAACTTAGGACTAGTTGAATAAGGTATTCAAATTCATTGGTTGACCATATGGGGAATGTCCTGGAACCAGCTGTTACCCACATTACTACAAACCAGCAGATTTTCATCACTTTTACATAGTAACATAGTAACATAACATAGAGGGGCATAATCGAACAGGGACGGCCATATATATGGGCGGCCATCTCCAAGGCCGGCCCCGGAAAGCAGCATACCCAACCATATTATTGAAACAAGATGGCCGGCCATCTTTAGTTTCGATAATACGGTCAGGGCCGGCCAAATCTCAACATTTGGGCCGGCGTTAGAGATCGCCGCCATTGGTTTCCCACCGATAATTTTGCCCATCCAGCAAACTAGATGAAATCCAATTATATTCAGACCTAGAAGAATTCTTTAGAAAAATGCGCCTTAAAACACATTTCTATAATAAAGGGACACCAAACAGACCGGAATACAGTCTTAAACAAAAGAACACTTATTTCACCCCACAGGAGGGACAAAACTACAAGCTGGATAATTACATAGAAAGTTTGAGACATAGGGTGAAATCCCAACTTTCCAACAAACAAAAGAGAATCCTGTACAATCTTACCCCACCAAAAAGAGCAGCCATAAGAACCCTACAAACTAACAAACACATTATCATCAAACCCGCAGACAAAGGAGGCGCAGTGGTAATTATGGACATACAAAAATACATTGAAGAGGGGCACAGACAGCTCTCAGACAATAAATACTACAGGAAACTAACTGAGGACCCCACACAGGATTATACAAAACAGCTGAAAGACCTTATCAAAACATTTCCTACACAAGCTCAACCTTACCTGAAGAAACTCATACCAAACCAGCCTTCTGTGGGCACAATCTACATGCTACCCAATATCCACAAACCGGGAAACCCTGGCAGACCAATCATATCAGGTATTGGCACACTCACGGAAGAAATATCTGGATTCATAGAGGGAATTCTGAAACCTCTCGTACACAAAACTAACAGCTTCATACAAGACACCACAGACTTTCTGAATAAATTGAAAAATATCAAGCAACTACCACCTAACACCCTTCTGGTCACGATGGATGTAGAATCACTATACAGCAACATTCCACATGCGGATGGCATAGCTGCATGTGGAAGACTCCTAAAAAAATCCACACTGGACCATCAATACTCACCAGAAACTATTACAAAATTAATCAAATTCATTTTAACTCACAACTACTTCCGCTTTAACAATGATATCTATCTACAAATAATGGGCACTGCGATGGGCACCAGGACAGCACCCCAATATGCCAACCTTTTTATGGCTGAGCTGGAAGAGACATTTCTGAATACACACCAGACCAAACCTCTAAAATACTACCGGTACATCAATGACATTTTAATGATTTGGACGGAGGGTGAAGAAACTCTGAAACAATTTTATTCTTCCTTCAATACATACCATCCTACAATCAGATTCAAAATTGACTACTCCCCAGAAAAAGTCAATTTTTTGGACACCACGGTCTCAATCAGTGATGGCTGTATACAAACATCTATATACAAGAAACCCACAGACAGATGCAGCTACCTCCACAACTCCAGCTTACATCCTTCACATACAAAAAGATCCATCATTTACAGCCAAGCCACAAGATACCACCGTATCTGCTCTGACCCAGGGGACAGAGACAGACACCTTAAAAGCCTGACTGCATCCTTCAAACAGAAAGGCTACAACCCCAAAATAATCTCCAAGAATATTGCTTCCTCCCTCAAAACACCCAGGGAGAATCTGCTACAGTACAAGGAGAAAAAAGCCACAGACAGAATCCCCCTTGTAGTGACATACAATCCAGAGCTGGAAAAACTGAGGAAAATCGTAAGAGATCTACAACCTATACTCCAGGAGGATGAATTATTGAAAGAGATATTCCCATCCCCACCAGTACTGGCCTTCCGACAGCCACCCAACTTAAAACACATGCTAATCAGAAGTAAAGTTCCATCACAGACTGAAAAGGAACAGAAGGGCACACTTCCCTGTAATTTATCCAGTTGCAAACTATGCCAAAACATTTCACAGGACCCCACAGTCATCCACAAAGGAAAGATATTCAACATAAAGGAATCTTTCACTTGCTCATCTTCCAATGTGGTATATATCATTCAGTGTAAAAAAATGTAACAAAGAATGCTATATTGGAGAAACAGGCCAGATGCTTAAGACAAGATTCAATTTACATAGACATCACATGAACAATACTGGTGCCAGTAGGGCTCCCACCCCTGTTGGTCAGCATTTTACAGGACCAGGACACTGTACCAGTGACTTCACAGTGAGAATCCTGAAAGGTAACTTTAAAACCATACAAGAACGTAAGACCTTTGAAGTGAGAATGATTGAATATTTTAACACCCAACAGAAAGGACTTAACAAGGACCTGGGGTTCCTAGCCCATTATAAACCATAAAGCTGTATGTCTCTGGTGATCACCCCACCCCTCACCTATCCACACCCATCCTGTTAGAATATCAATGATATGCTTTGATGTCCCCATGCATACCTCCGACCCACCCCCATCCTCCCACCCTGTCAGACTGTCATAGTAATACTTGAATGTTTTCACTTATATACACTGTCAGCTAGCACATTTGCTTATTTCCGATCTGACGAAGAAGGGCAACCTTCGAAAGCTAATCAAGAAATGTATTAAGTTATGTCCAATAAAAAAGGTATCATCTTATTTTCTTTTTCATGTTTTATTTTGTTTGATTTCTATTGATAACCTTAAGAGTGGACTAACACGGCTACCACACTCCTCTACCGCCGATAATGGAAACTAATGGTGGCCATCTCAAACCCGGCCAAATCCAAGGCATTTGGTCGTGGGAGGAACCAGCATTTATAGTGCAGTGGTCCCCCTCACATGTCAGGACACCAACCAGGCACCCTAGGGGGCACTGCAGTGGACTTCATAAATTGCTCCTAGATCCATAGCTCCCTTACCTTGTGTGCTGAGCCCCCCAAACCCCCCAAAACCCACTCCCCAGAACTGTACACCACTACCATAGCCCTTATGGGTGAAGGGGGCACCTACATGTGGCTACAGTGGGTTTCGGGTGGGTTTTGGAGGACTCACATTTATCACCACAAGTGTAACAGGTAGGGGGGGATAGGCCTGGGTCCGCCTGCCTGAAGTCCACTGCAGCACCTACTAAAACTGCTCCAGGGACCTGCATACTGCTGTGATGGAGCTGGGTATGACATTTGAGGCTGGCATAGAAGCTGACACAAAAATGTTTAAAAAAAACTTTTTTTGGGTGGGAGGGGGTTGGTGATCACTGGAGGAGTAAGGGGAGGTGATCCCCGATTTCCTCCGGTGGTCATCTGGTCAGTTGGGGCACTTTTTTTAGGCTTGGTCCTAAAAATAAATGGACTAAGTGAAGACGGTCAAGTGCTCGTCAGAGCCGGCCTTCTTTTTTCCATTATCGGTCGAAGCCGGCCATCTCGTAACCACGCCCCGTCCCGCCTTCCGTACCCTGCCGAAACGCCCCCTTTAACTTTGGCTGGCCCTGCGACGGAAAGCAGTTGAAGGCGGCCAAAATCGGCTTTCGATTATACCGATTTGGCCGGGTTTAGGAGATGGCCGCTCATCTCCCCATTTGTGTCGGAAGATGGCCGGCCTTCTCGTTCGAAAATAAACAGGATAGTAACATAGTAGGTGACGGCAGAAAAAGACCTGTACGGTCCATCCAGTCTGCCCAGTAAGATAAACTCATAGGTGCTACTTTATATGTATACCTGACCTTGACTTGTATCTACCATTTACAGGGCACAGACCATAGAAGTCTGCCCAGCACTAGCCCCGCCTCCCAACCACTAGCCCCACCTCCTAACCACCAGTGCTGCCATCCAATCTCTGCTAAGCTTCTGAGGATCCATTTCTTCTGAACAGGATTCATTTATGTTTATCCCACGCAAACAGAAAGGGACAAACTGGCAAGAATTTGCAGCAGGTCTAGGGTCTCTTATCAAGCCACGCTAGCGGTTCCCATGTGGCAATGCCGATGGAGCCCATTCAAAGCGAACGGGATTTGTCAGCATTGCCGCATCGGTGATCTCTAGAACGGCTTGATAGAAGAGGTCCTTATTCTTTTGCACCAGGTAAATCTCCTCGAGAGACAAGCAGAATTGACTTCAAGGAGATTTTCTGCTGAGCAGTGAACATATAACTTTGAATGGATAAGCTATTGGTTCAAATGTATGCGTATTTTCAGCAGATTTATGCATTCAAGTGTGAATACTGAAAATGCTTCAAATGGATAACATAATTGAAGTTTATTCCTGCTATTTCTCTATTCAGACTTGAACACAAGTTAGAGAGAGCGACTAAATTCACCTGCCTTCTGTAAACGTTTTAGCCCTGTCCCGGACTCCTCGAATCCTGTCCCAATTCAAAAAACAAAAATATAATTTTGGCCTTACAGCAAGTTATAAAGGCCAAAGCTTAACAATAGGTAGCCTAAGAAATTTAAAGCAAAGTAGTTAAGTGATCAGTACCCACAACTGTTCCCCTACACATAGTTTAAAATTTCATATTACATGAAATAAAACAATACGAAAATCTGTCCTCCAGACTCACAGTGAGGAACCTCTTATGAGTCCTGTGGTCTCAGGTGCAGCTTCTTCTTATTTGGCCACAAAATGAGCTATTCATAAACCGTGCCTCCTGGGGTCAACATAAAAAATTCTGCCCAGCAATGACATTTTTACAAGATAAAGTACCATAGCAATTGACAATTACAAACTGATAGTGAGGTTGCAAAAGAGATTGTAGTAGATCGGGTATCTTTAAATAACAATAAAAATCAGACAAAAGATTGCCAATTAATACTGTCAAGTACTAAGCATGATGTACTTAGGAACAACAAACATAGTTTGAAATGTCTATATGCGAATGCCAGGAGCCTAAGAAATAAGATGGGGGAGTTGGAATATATTGCACTAAATGAAAAATTAGATATAATAGGCATCTCTGAGACCTGGTGGAAGGAGGATAACCAGTGGGACACTGTCATACCGGGGTACAAATTATATCGTAGTGATAGGGTGAATCGGATTGGTGGAGGGGTAGCATTGTATATTAACGAGAGCCTTGAATCAAATAGATTGAAAATTCTGCAGGAAACAAAACACTCCTTGGAATCACTGTGGATTGAAATTCCATGTGCAAAGGGGAAAAGGATAGTGATAGGAGTGTACTACCGTCCGCCTGGCCAGGACGAACAGACGGATGCGGAAATGTTAAAGGAAATCAGGGACGCAAACAAACTGGGCAACACTATAATAATGGGGGATTTCAATTACCCGCATATAGACTGGGTTAATGTAACATCTGTACACGCAAGGGACATAAGATTTCTTGATGAAATCAAGGACAGCTTCATGGAACAGCTAGTTCAGGAGCCGACAAGAGAAGGAAAAATACTAGACTTAGTCCTTAGTGGTGCTCATGATCTAGTGCAGGGGGTAACGATACGAGGGCCGCTTGATAACAGTGATCATAATATGATCGGTTTTGATATTGGCATTGAAGGAAGTGAAACTAGGAAATCAAGTACGCTAGCGTTTAACTATAGAAAAGGTGATTACGACAAAATGAGAAAAATGGTGAAAAAAAGACTGAAAGGAGCAGCTCGCAGAGTAAAAAACTTGCATCAGGCGTGGATGCTGTTTAAAAACACCATCCTGGAGGTTCAGGACAAATATATTCCACGTATTAGAAAAAAGGGAAAAAAGACTAAACGTCAGCCGGCGTGGCTAAACAGTAAGATAAAGGAAATCATTAGAGCCAAAAAACAATCCTTCAGAAAGTGGAGAAGAGAACCAACTGAAAGTAACAGGATAGATCATAAGGAATGCCAAGCCAAATGCAAAGCGGAGATAAGGAGGGCAAAAAAGGACTTTGAGAAGAAATTAGCGTTGGAAGCAAAAATACATAGTAAAAATTTTTTTAGATACATTAAAAGCAGGAAACCGGCCAAAGAGTCGGTTGGGCCGCTGGACGAAAATGGTGTTAAAGGGGCGATCAAGGAGGACAAAGCCGTAGCGGAGAAATTAAATGAATTCTTTGCTTCGGTCTTCACCGAGGAGGATTTGGGGGGGGACACCGGTGCCGGAAAGAATATTTGAAGCGGGGGAGTCGGAGAAACTAAACAAATTCTCTGTAACCTTGGAGGATGTAATGGGTCAGTTCAGCAAGCTGAAGAGTAGTAAATCACCGGGACCTGATGGTATTCATCCCAGAGTATTAATAGAACTAAAAAATGAACTTGTGGAGCTACTGTTAGAAATATGCAATCTGTCCCTAAAATCGAGTGTAGTACCGGAAGACTGGAGGGTAGCCAATGTTACTCCGATTTTTAAGAAGGGTTCCAGAGGAGATCCGGGAAATTATAGACCGGTGAGTCTGACGTCGGTGCCGGGCAAGATGGTGGAGGCTATTATTAAGAATAAAATTGCAGAGCATATACAAAAACATGGACTGATGAGACAAAGTCAGCACGGATTTAGTGAAGGGAAGTCTTGCCTCACCAATCTAATGCATTTTTTTGAGGGGGTAAGCAAACATGTGGACAATGGGGAGCCGGTTGATATTGTATATCTGGATTTTCAGAAGGCGTTTGACAAAGTGCCGCACGAAAGACTCCTGAAGAAATTGCAGAGTCATGGAATCGGAGGTAGGGTATTATTATGGATTAAGAACTGGTTGAAAGATAGGAAGCAGAGAGTAGGATTGCGTGGCCAGTATTCTCAGTGGAGGAGGGTAGTTAGTGGGGTCCCGCAGGGGTCTGTGCTGGGTCCGTTGCTTTTTAATGTATTTATAAATGACCTAGAGATGGGAATAACTAGTGAGGTAATTAAATTCGCCGATGACACAAAATTATTCAGGGTCGTCAAGTCGCAGGAGGAATGTGAACGATTACAGGAGGACCTTGCGAGACTGGGAGAATGGGCGTGCAAGTGGCAGATGAAGTTCAATGTTGACAAGTGCAAAGTGATGCATGTGGGTAAGAGGAACCCGAATTATAGCTACGTCTTGCAAGGTTCCGCGTTAGGAGTTACGGATCAAGAAAGGGATCTGGGTGTCGTCGTCGATGATACGCTGAAACCTTCTGCTCAGTGTGCTGCTGCGGCTAGGAAAGCGAATAGAATGTTGGGTGTTATTAGGAAGGGTATGGAGTCCAGGTGTGCGGATGTTATAATGCCGTTGTATCGCTCCATGGTGCGACCGCACCTGGAGTATTGTGTTCAGTACTGGTCTCCGTATCTCAAAAAAGATATAGTAGAATTAGAAAAGGTACAGCGAAGGGCGACGAAAATGATAGTGGGGATGGGACGACTTTCCTACGAAGAGAGGCTGAGAAGGCTAGGGCTTTTCAGCTTGGAGAAGAGACGGCTGAGGGGAGATATGATAGAAGTGTATAAAATAATGAGTGGAATGGATCGGGTGGATGTGAAGCGACTGTTCACGCTATCCAAAAATACTAGGACTAGAGGGCATGAGTTGAAGCTACAGTGTGGTAAATTTAAAACGAATCGGAGAAAATTTTTCTTCACCCAACGTGTAATTAGACTCTGGAATTCGTTGCCGGAGAACGTGGTACGGGCGGTTAGCTTGACGGAGTTTAAAAAGGGGTTAGATAGATTCCTAAAGGACAAGTTCATAGACCGCTATTAAATGGACTTGGAAAAATTCCGCATTTTTAGGTATAACTTGTCTGGAATGTTTTTACGTTTGGGGAGCGTGCCAGGTGCCCTTGACCTGGATTGGCCACTGTCGGTGACAGGATGCTGGGCTAGATGGACCTTTGGTCTTTCCCAGTATGGCACTACTTATGTACTTATGTACTTATGTAGGTGGGGGGGGGGGGGGGGGGGGGGAGATACTCAAAGTTTACCATGCTTGTAACATTTGATCTAGACTGGCTGTAGCCAGTTTAACGCGTATATTATTGAGGTCTAATGCACAAAGGGGTTCTGCATTGCTTTTACCGTTTGCGGTAGCAGCTACCGATAATCCTATACAAATGTATTACATAAAGCTCATTAGTATTAAAATGAGCATTCCATGCAATGCACACAAAGAGCGCCTACCCTTTAACATTCAAAATGTACAGGCAGGTCTGCAGCTGTCATTGCATGAGGGTAACTTCTCAGTGCTGGTGGTGGAACCAAAAATGTTGCTGATGTGAACAGCAAAGAGGCCAGTATAGTAAAAATACAATGGCTATATACGATGCATACCTTCAGCTTAGTTGATATTTCAGCACAGATATCTGCTCACATCCATTTATGCTAAAGAAAAGCTGGTATAAATCTCATTGCGTAGATTTAGGCACACCGGGCCATATTCTATGACTAGGCGCCTAAATTTTGGAATGCCTATGAAAACGGCCATATCCACGCCCCATTTTGCCTCTGGGTATTCAACGGTCAGCGCACATCATTACAGAATACACTTAGCGAGTTGTGTGCCTAAATTCAAATCAGTATCAATTAGTGCTCATTATTGCTTAAGTGCTGTTATCAGTGCTCATTAGCTTGTTAAGCCAATTAAGTTATGAGCGATGTTATAGAATCAGTGCCGATTTCGGCGCACTATATAGAACTCGTGGGGAAAAAAGTCTAATTGTATAGCTTACACTACTGCCTGTTCCAATTTACACTTCAGGCCCGATTCTTTCCCCATAAAGTTAAAATGGTATCAATGGGTTTAATAAATCAGGATCTTAAGTTGTTAATATTGGACTAATATTGAAATACGCACTTGCAATTGGTAACCAAACAGCAGTTTTTAATTTTAAGGGGCCTATTATTTAAGCAGCTGCATTAACTATTAACAGCTAATGCAAAGTGTGCAGAATAGGCAGGGACTGTGTCTTACGATTTACTCAGAGAACTGCTCTGTGCTAATCCCACCCAAATAGATGAAATAATTACTGTAGCTGAATATAACTTACCTTGTCCTTGAATGCTATTGAAAGAGTGTGACTAAACCCAAACTGTTATTTGCAGTGCAGTTAAACACGTGGAGAGGCATTATCGAAAGGGACATCCAAATTTCAACCTGGACATACCTGCAAAACAGCAAAATCCAGGGGCGGGGAAACCCTTCAAAACAAGATAGACGTCCATCCCTCGCCTCAAAAAAACCGTCAGGGACGTCCAAATTCCCAAACTTCGCCGTCCTTAGATTTGGATGTCCCCAGACACAGTCGCCTCTGACTTACGGCGACTTTCAAAACCAAAGACATCCATGTCAGAAATGACCAAATACAAGCCACCTGGATGTGGGAGGAGCCAGCACCCGCAGTGCACTGGTCCCCCCGACATGCCAGGACACCAACCGGGCACCCCAGGAGGTACCGCAGCAGACCCCACAAACTGCTTCCAGGCACACTTTTGTTACTCTGTATCCATTTGGGGGGGGGGGGGTAATGATTTATGTCAGGTGAAAGGTGTGATTTGATTTGTACAATGAAGCAGGATTTGGTGTCTGCAGTGACAATCCTAGGTTGGCTAACACCCAGGGCGGATCGCCAATGCGCCAATGCGCACCCCCCCCCCCCCCCCCGGTGCAATGACACCCCCGGCGCATCAACCCCCCCCCTCCCCGAGTGCATTTTTAGCTGCTGGGAGCAGAGGGAGCAGGGAACCAGCAGAGCCGACAGGCGCGCGGCTGCTCTCTGCACCCCTCCAGCAGCGTGCACCCGGGGCAGACCGCCCCCACCACCCCACCCTTGGTACGCCACTGGGTGTCTGTAATGTCTTCTTTCCCTGGGGTCGGATATTATTCCCCGAAGGGTATGGAAGGGGGCCCAAAATCCTAAGGGGGTTGAGCACTTGTGGCATCAGGAAAATGCTGAGATTTCTAAATTTCTCAGTAGGTTGGGGGGTTTAGTTTTAGTTCATGATCTTCTTACTGCGGAGTATGCAGGCTTATACCGTGCCAATGGTATAAGCAACGAGCTCCGGGGGTTCCTAGGAATAGGACTCACCTCCTTCCACAGTCTCACTGCTTCTCATCCTTCGAAGTCCATTTCATCCGTCTATTCTACCCGCTGCCACTCCGAGTTGCAGTCATCTACCGCCCCCCTGATAAGTCCCTCCCTTCCTTCCTCACTGACTTCGATGCCTGGCTCTCCGTTTTTCTTGAGCCCTCATTCCCATCCCTCATTCTTGGTGACTTCAACATACACACTGATAACCCATCCAACTCATACGCTTCTCAATTCCTCACCCTAACCTCCTCCTTCAACCTCCAACTGAGCTCCACCACCCCTACTCACAAATCTGGTCACTGTCTTGATCTCGTCCTCTCTTCTACCTGCTCGCCCTCTAATCTCTGCATCTCTGCTCTTCCCATTTCTGACCATCACCTGATCACATTCACACTTCATCACCCTCCCCCTCAGTCCCGCCCAACACTAACCACTACCTCCAGGAATCTCCAGGCTGTTGACCCCCCCACCTTATCCGCTACTATCTCTGATCTCCTCCCGTCCATCACGTCCTCCGAGTCTGTCGACAAGGCTGTTTCCAATTACAATGCCACTCTCTCCGCTGCCCTAGACACCCTTGCACCGTCTGTTTCCTGTCCCACAAGGCGCACTAATCCCCAGCCCTGGCTTAACCCCTGCACCCGTTACCTTCGTTCCTGCTCCCGATCGGCTGAACACCTATGGAGGAAATCTCGCACCTATGCTGACTTCATTCACTACAAATTCATGCTATCCTCCTTCCAATCCTCCCTATTCCTCGCCAAACAGGATTACTATGCTCATTTGACTAATTCCCTCAGCTCTAACCCTCGTCGTCTCTTCGCCACCCTCAACTCCCTCCTCAAAGTGCCCTCCACTCCCACCCCCCCCTCACTCTCTCCTCAATCACTGGCTGACTACTTCCGCGACAAGGTCCTGAAGATCAACCTTGAATTCACCACTAAACCTTCTCCTCCTCTTCATCCTATCACCCACTCCCTCATCCAATCAACCCAGGCCTCCTTCTCCTCTTTTCCTGTTATCACCGAAGAGGAAACCGCCCATCTTCTCTCCTCCTCGAAATGCACCACCTGTTCCTCAGACCCCATCCCCACCAACTTACTTATCACCATCTCTCCTACTATCACCCCCCCCCATCTGTCATATCCTCAACCTCTCTCTCCACCGCAACTGTCCCTGACACCTTCAAGCATGCTGTTGTCACACCTCTCCTCAAAAAACCTTCACTTGACCCTACCTGTCCCTCCAACTACCGCCCCATTTCCCTCCTACCCTTCCTCTCCAAAATACTTGAACGCACCGTTCACAGCCGTTGCATTGATTTTCTCGCCTCACATACCATCCTCGATCCGCTTCAATCTGGCTTTCGCCCACTTCACTCGACAGAAACGGCACTATCCAAAGTCTGTAATGACCTGTTCCTTGCTAAATCCAAAGGTCATTACCCCATCCTCATTCTCCTCGACCTATCCGCCGCTTTTGACACTGTCAATCACAACTTACTTCTTGACACACTGTCCTCTTTTGGGTTCCAGGGCTCTGTCCTCTCCTGGTTCTCCTCTTATCTCTCCCATCGTACCTTCAGAGTACACTCTCATGGTTCTTCCTCCACCCCTATCCCACTCTCTGTTGGAGTCCCTCAGGGTTCTGTCCTTGGACCCCTTCTTTTCTCTATCTACACCTCTTCCCTGGGCTCCCTGATCTCGTCTCATGGCTTCCAGTATCATCTCTATGCTGATGACACCCAGCTTTATCTCTCCACACCTAACATCACTGCAGACACCCAGGCCAAAGTATCAGCCTGCTTATCTGACATTGCTGCCTGGATGTCCAACCGCCACCTGAAACTGAACATGGCCAAGACCGAACTTCTTGTCTTCCCACCCAAACCCACTTCTCCTCTACCTCCATTCTCTATTTCGGTTGATAACACCCTCATCGTCCCCGTCTCTTCTGCCCGCAACCTTGGTGTCATCTTCGACTCCTCCTTCTCCTTCTCTGCGCATATCCAGCAGATAGCCAAGACCTGTCGCTTCTTCCTCTATAACATTAGCAAAATCCGCCCTTTCCTCTCTGAGCACACCACCCGAACTCTCATCCACTCTCTCGTTACCTCTCGCCTTGACTACTGCAACCTACTCCTCACTGGTCTCCCACTTAGCCACCAATCCCCCCTTCAGTCCGTTCAGAACTCTGCTGCACGTCTTATCTTCCGCCTGAACCGATACACTCATATCACCCCTCTCCTCAAGTCACTTCATTGGCTTCCGATCAGTTACCGCATTCAATTCAAGCTTCTGCTACTAACCTACAAATGTACTCGATCTGCAGCCCCTCCTTACCTCTCAACCCTCATCTCCCCTTACGTTCCTACCTGTAACCTCCGCTCTCAAGACAAATCCCTCCTTTCAGTACCCTTCTCCACCACCGCCAACTCCAGGCTCCGCCCTTTCTGCCTCGCCTCACCCCATGCATGGAACAAACTCCCCGAGCCCATACGCCAGGCCCCCTTCCTGCCCATCTTCAAATCTCTGCTTAAAGCCCACCTCTTCAAGGTCGCCTTCGGCACCTAACCTCTACACCTCTACCCAAGAAATCTAGACTGCCCCAACTTGACATTTCGTTCTTTAGATTGTAAGCTCCTTTGAGCAGGGACCTTTTTGTTTATTTTGTACAGCGCTGTGTAACCCTAGTAGCGCTCTAGAAATGTTAAGTAGTAGTAGTAGTAGGATATTGGTTTGGATATCTTTTAAGCACACTTTGGGACTTGTTAGAGGAGTGTTTGAAGGCAGACCTGGCCGCAACTGTTTCAGTGGGGGAGCGGTGACAAGATATAGTCTGTCACCACATTTGGCCAGATTTAGGGAATTAAAGGCACCAGAGGTGGTTAACTAATATTTCTTTGCAAGATGTTTGATGGGTAAGATTAACTTGTGTGCGGAACCGCTATGAGTGAGGTGTGGATTGAAAGCACCATGAGTCACATGGGAGAAAGGGGGCAATATGGGGAAAAGGAAAGGAGCTACGGTAGTTTCGGCACTGAATAGGTCTGAGTGGTTTAAACCTCTTTGAGATACCAGTATTTGAAAATAAATTTATTGTTAAAGGTTAAATTAATTCAATGAATATTTGTTAATAAAGGCTGTGGCAAGGTTATTGCCAATAGCAAGTTGTGGCATACTTAATTGGTAGTTTACAAGTGTTAAATGTGGGATGCGAGGTTGGTCGATGTGCGAGTGTCAATGTTAAGTACATATGCACACTCAACCACTACTACTACTTATCATTTCTATAGCGCTACTAGATGTACGCAGCGCTGTACAAGCTCTATGGACACCTTTAATTGGTTGCTAAAACATTGCTCAAGGAAACATTGTCAGGAGTTGTCAGCACTCCAGGGTTCAGTGTTATGGCCTGTCTGAGCCATAACACAACACAACACAACACAATGCAGCCACAATCTGCTGATTCAAGATCAATCTGTTCTGACAATGCTTTATAGTCACATGAAAACACCGCTACAAAAATACAGCAGGACTGAATATTGGTCGATTAAAATAAATTACCAAAAAATGATCACAGTAATAATAAGTTAATAAATTATTTGTGTCCAATGAGCTTTAACTTTAAAGTGCCATTGTATAATGTTTAAAAATTTCTCCAAATGTGAAATAAACAGTACATTATGGTCATTAAGGGTCCCTTTTACTAAGCTGCAGTAAGCACTAATGTATGCATACTGCAGCAGAAAATGTCATACCATGGGGGGTGCAGAGGCCTATCTATGGTAATTTTGCTATATGTGCACGCTACCCACATGTGTCTGGAGCAAAGAGTGGAACATCCATGCAAATTGGTTAGCACATTGGCATTTCTGTGTGCTAACCAATTAGTACAGGTTTAGTGTGTGAGTCCCTACCGCCTATAAAAGAGGTGGAGGTAGGGGCTTAGACGCTAATGGTCACGCAGTAATTGGAAAATTAGCGCGTAGGCATTAATGAAAAATTCTGAAAACTGGCAATTTTACCCCTTTGTTAAAAATGGCCTTAGTGTGTAGGAAAGACCTGTGTATAGGTATGCTAAGGCCACTTTTTGCCACAGCTTAGTAAAAGGGTGCCTAATTACTTATCTGTAAATATCACAAGCGGTGAACTTGGCCACGGTCCGACGAGGTGCCCTGTTTTGTTTTCTTCCTCAGGGACCGGCCACTTGCTCCAGTCGACTGCTAGTGGTGATGCATTAAAAATAATTATCACACTATGCCAGCTCAGTAATATATTTATTTTAAAGAGAGGAACTGGTCATGTATAAAAACTGATTGCTATTAAGGAAAACCATTTTTGCTGGATGTATTTGTCAATCTATTGCAAGCTGTTGGATGCTATTGGGACAGCACAGTATACTGAGGACCTCTCTCTTTTCAAAAAAGAATTTATTAGTTTATTATTACTGTAATCATTTTTGGTAATTAATTTTAATCAAGCAATATTCAGTTCTGTTGTATTTTTTGTAGGGGAGTTTTCATGTGATTATAGATATTTCTCTCACTTTCTTGAAACCGTTTCTTGTTATATTTTGGAGTTTATCCAGCTTATAATTGAAAGTGATCGCCGGCCATCTTCCGACACAAATCGGGAGATGGCCGGCGATTTTTTAAAAGCGGCGAAATCGGTATAATCGAAAGCGGCATTTTTGACTGCATCGCCGCTTTCCCATCGCTTCGCCGGCGAAAGTTCAAGGGGGCGTGTCGGTAGATTAGCGAAGGCGGGACATGGGTAGGCATGGGCGTGGCTACCAGATGGCCAGCTTTCGCCAATAATGGAAAAAAAAGCAGCGTTAAGCAGTATTTCACCGGCTTTACTTGGTCCTTTTATTTTCACGACCAAGCCTCAAAAAGGTGCCCCAACTGACCAGATGACCACTGGAGGGAATGGGGGATGACCTCCCCATACTCCCCCAGTGGTCACCAATCCCCTTCCAAACTAAAAAAAATAAAACTAAAAACCTTTTTTGCCAGCCTGTATGCCAGCCTCAAATGCCGTACCCACCTCCATGACAGCAGAATGTGTTGTATCCTCCGACAGCCTTTCCCTGGTTGCGATGTGGCTCTCGGGTGAGTGTGACACCTTTTCTGTTAGGTGCCCTGCAGAGTCACATTAGCAATGCATTGTGGTGGGTGTAGGGTACTGGGCTGTACTCCCATGGTGCTTTTCCTCCCTGCTAACTGGGTCAGAGTGTGCCCTGTTTTGTTTCCTGTTGTAGTCCATGCGGTAGTGGCCATTTTTGTAAGCCAGTTTTAGTTCCCTTTCCTGTGTTACCCACGTTAGAGAACGTAGTTCTTACCTTGTGTCAGGTTTCCCGCAGAACCTCTGGGTAGTGAGCCCTTGGACCACTGCCGCAGACCGACAGCAGCAGGAGAATCACCCAAACACAAGACAAGGTAAAATAGACGTACCGTCAATCCTAGACCAGGAACCACCAGAAAGGAACTGCAGCTGAGGCAATACACGCTGGGGTCTCCCGACAGGCAGAAGACAGTAGAAAAGTCCAGAAGCAAGCTGGGACTCTAGGCAAACAGCAGACAGCAGAATAATCCAACACCAAGCCGGGTCTCTAGGCAGGCGGCAGACAGTAGAAAAGTCCAGAAGCAAGTCGGGTCTCTAGGCAAACAGCAGACAGTAGAATAATCCAAAAGGCTAGCAGGGTCAAAGCTGAAAACAGGAAGAAGCACTGCAACTAACTCTCATCAAAGGAAAACTCCTCTGAGGACCTCTGTTGCAAAGGCAAACCAGAAAGTTCCCAGGTGCTTGATAAAGGCACTCCCAGCTGAGGTCATGAAGAAGGGTGAAGCTTGACAGCAAAGCATGGCTTGGCAAGAACAGGATCCCGGACCGGATCTGGCTTGACTGGAATGGGACTCAGGATTTTCCCCCAGGCTTCAGGATTTTCCAGCCGGCCAGACTTGACTGGAGCTACCCCAAAGCAAGCACAACATGGAATATGGTCACAAACGTGACAGTACCTCCCCCTCAAGGCTCCCCCAGTCTCCTCGGGTGTCTTGGGTCTCCAGGGATATCTTCGGTGAAACCCGCTGACAAGTTTAGGGAAATGATCAGGACCTAAAGAACTAGAGATTGGAGGCAAATCTCTGGAAGGTGAACAAGGCTGGACCATGTGCCTAGGGTTAGAGTTAGCATATTGCATGGGAACGGAACCACAAGCCATACCCGGGTTCTGTTTTACGGGTATAGTAGAAGAACTGGCATTGCGCAGAGCCTTCTTGGAACCTCCTCTGGAGGGGAGCGTAGTCTTGGACGTAGTACTGGCTTCAGCCTGAAAGTGTTGGTTAGGGGTTAGTATCCAAGCGGTGGCTACGGTGAGCGCTGAAGCATCAGAATCCAGAGATTGGGCGTCACTCATATCAATCCATGCATCATCATTCAAGTTCAGCGGCTCGTCGTCTACCTTACCAGTATGGGGAACGAGACAATATTCCTTGCAAGACTTGCTCCAGTCCAGGATCTCACCACTTCCCCAGTCAAAAGTCGGATTGTGCCTTTGCAGCCAAGGTAGTCCCAACACGATGGGTTGTATGGCCGTCTGGAGGACATAAAGTAAAATCTCTTCCTTGTGGTCACCAATACGCAGGTGCACAGGACCTGTTTGTGTGCTGATGTAGCCCTGCGTGTTGCCATAGACTGAGAGTAGCGGAATGGTCTTAGATAACCTCTGTGTAGGAATATTAAATTGACGGACCTAGGGCGTTCCTAGGCGTTCCCCCTGGGTGCAGCCCCCCCCCCCCCCGGTGAAACACCCCCCCGATGCAGCGCGGACCCCCCCCCCCCGGGTGCAGCACCCACCCCCCTGATGCAGAGCGGACCCCCCCCCCGGGTGCACACCGCTGGGGGGGGGTGCCGCAGCGCGCGCCTGCTCAGAGTTCTGACTTCGCGCGTTCGCTGCACCTCCCTTGCTCTGACTCGGAACAGGAAGTAACAGTTTCCAGTCCAGGGCAGAGGGAGCTGTAGCGAACGCGCGAAGTCAGGGAACTCAGAGCAGGCGCACGCCGCGGCACCCCCCAGCGGCGTGCACCCGGGGCGGACCGCCCGCTCCCGGTACGCCACTGGGACCAGGGACTCACTTATAAAATTCCCTCCTGCCCCGGAATCCACAAAGACTTCAGTATGCTCCTCTCCTTGGTTTAACTCAAGTACTGCTGGTAATAACACTTGATTACAAACTAAGGCCAGAGATAAGCCCACTATGGTACCTGCGGTCAGCTTCTGATCTGAGGGTCCAGGTTTATTCGGGCACCGGTCTGCATAATGTTCCGTAACACCACAATACAGACATAGATTAAGGGTCCGCCGTCTCTGTTTCTCTTGCACCGTGAGAGGGGTATGACCTAGTTGCATGGGTTCTACTGGAGGTTGGGAGATGACCTCCGGCGGATGAGGAGCCTGTGGTAAAACTCGATGACTAGGTGTCTTAAGCCCAATCTTTTCTAAGGAACGCCGTTCTCGGCCACGCTCCTGGAATCGAATGTCAATCAGGTTACAAAGTTTAATAAGGTCATCCAACCGGGTGGGAAGTTCCTGTCCGGCCAGCTCATCCTTAATTTGCGGTGCCAACCCCTGCCAAAAGGTCGCGACCAGACTTTCATTGTTCCAGTCTAATTCAGAAGCCAAGGTGCGGAACCTAATCGCATAGTCACCCAGGGTTTGTGTTCCTTGCTTGAGTCTCAGGAGGGCAGAAGTTGCAGAAGTAACCTTCCCAGGTTCTTCAAAAACTCGCTTAAATTGATCCACAAAACCACGGAAATCATGTAGCACCGGATCGTCCTCCCAAAGAGGAGATGCCCAGGCTAAGGCTTGACCGGACAATAGGGACATGATATAAGCTATCCAGGTTCTCTCAGTAGGGAAATCTTGGGACTGGAGCTCAAAAATTATTTCACACTGGTTGAGAAAACCTCTACAGTCCTTAGGATTACCATCAGATCTAGGTGGTGACTTCAGACGGATCCCTGAGGGAACCGGAGCTCTTGCTGGAACTGAACCTGAACTTGAAGCATCTGCTGCTGCTTTTAGGGATGCCGACATAAGTCTCTCTAACTGGTCTATACGAGCCCCCAGGACATGGAGGCCATTGTTCACCTGCGCCAGCTGCAGATTGAGCGCCTGCAAGACGGGTGACTCCTCCGAGCTCATGGCCTTTGCAAACTAACAGGTTTCCCGCAGAACCTCTGGGTAGTGAGCCCTTGGACCACTGCCGCAGACTGACAGCAGCAGGAGAATCACCCAAACACAAGACAAGGTAAAATAGACGTACCGTCAGTCCCAGACCAGGAACCACCGGACAGGAACTGCAGCTGAGGCAATACACGCTGGGGTCTCCCGACAGGCAGAAGACAGTAGAAAAGTCCAGAAGCAAGCTGGGTCTCTAGGCAAACAGCAGACAGTAGAATAATCCAAAACCAAGCCGGGTCTCTAGGCAGGCGGCAGACAGTAGAAAAGTCCAGAAGCAAGCCGGGTCTCTAGGCAGGCAGCCGACAGTAGAAAAGTCCAGAAGCAAGCTGGGTCTCTAGGCAAACAGCAGAATAATCCAAAACCAAGCCGGGTCTCTAGGCAGGCGGCAGACAGTAGAATAATCCAAAAGGCTAGCAGGGTCAAAGCTGAAAACAGGAAGAAGCACTGCAACTAACTCTCATCAAAGGAAAACTCCTCTGAGGACCTCTGTTGCAAAGGCAAACCAGAAAGTTCCCAGGTGCTTGATAAAAGTACTCCCAGCTGAGGTCATGAAGAAGGGTGAGACTTGACAGCAAAGCATGGCTTGGCAAGAACAGGATCCAGGACCGGATCTGGCTTGACTGGAATGGGACTCAGGATTTTCCCCCAGGCTTCAGGATTTTCCAGCCGGCCAGACTTGACTGGAGCTACCCCAAAGCAAGTCCAGCATGGAATATGGCCACAAACGTGACACCTTGCATGGTGCTGAAAGAGGGCATTGTACACCATTGTGCCAACTCTGACCTACTGCTAATCTTAGTACCAGGGGACTCTTTGCCAGTGGGGCACAACCTCTGATCTGCAGTTAACTGTGAGTAAACATGCTTATTTCAAGAAAGGACATTTTCAGAGAGATTAGTCTTCAGGTGTGAACTGGTGTGCCAAAGTTATACAGCAGCAATAAGTCCTAGAGGCTGTATGCAGGTCCCTGGAACAATTTTAGTGGGTGCAGTACATTTGTGGGTAGTGGGTTTGGGGGGGGGGGGTTGGGGGGCTCAGCTCCCAAAGTAAGGGAGCTATGCACTTGGGAGCTTTTCTGAAGTCCAGCGCAGTGACCCCTAGGGTGGCTGGTTGGTGTCCTGGCATGTCAGGGGGGCCAGTGCACTAAAAATGCTGGCTCCTCCCACGGCCAAATGCCTTGAATTTGGCCGGGGTTTGAGATGGCCGACATAACTTTCCATTATGGCTGAAAAACAAACCCGGCCATCTCAAACCCGGCGAACTCCACGGCAATTGGCCGGGCTAAACCGTATTATCGAAAAAAAGAGATGGCTGGCCATCTTTTTCGATAATACGGTTCCGACCAGCTGTAGTGCCGCCGCCAACATAGATCGCCGGTGATCTATTTGGCCGGCGACGTTCGATTATGCCCCTCCACCTGACAATGCTTTAGCTATGTCCAACTCACAATTACAGAAGTGTACAGAAGCTTCTTTTCAGTGCAATAGATTGTGGAATAATGTCCCCAATTCTGTAGGTGCAATTAGTGTGAATGCTTGCCTAGGGAAATTGTTTATAACACCTGTCCTAGGCTTGAACCATTGTTTGGTAATAAAAACAGTTGAGTCTATATTCAAAGCAATTTAACCAGCCAGTCATGGCTTCTGGCCAGTTAAATCGCTTGTTCATGGCTAACCAGTCATTTTCAGTGGCACATAACTGGTTAGTGTTGCTGAAAATGTCCGGTTAGTACGTATCTCAAAATTGCTTATTTTGAAGGTGTTTCAGGGGTGGAGTCAGCACTGGGCTGGTTAAGTGTCAATATTTAGCATTTAACTGGCCAAGGTAACTGCATAAATAGGACCACATAAAAGTAACTCCTATCTTTATGAGATGCCCCATAGGCAGTTGTGCTGAATATTGCACTTAACTGGCTATGCTTTAGCTAGCTCCACAAACCTAGAAATTCAATGCTAAAGCCTAGACATGGACTGGCACTGAATTTCTGGACATAACGTCGGCGGTGGTCACCAAATCATTGAGTGCCGCTGGCTAAATATTGGGCTCACTGTGCTCAGTTCTGAAAATATACAGTAATATGATTTGTTGACACTTAACAGGATAAATATTGGCAAACAAAGCATGTCTGGCAATATTTCTCTTAGCAGAAAATTTGTTACAAAATATTATTGAATACAGCTAACAGCTAATAATTCTTTCCTAGCACAAACAAGTTTTCCTTATAAAGATAAAAGTGAAACCAAATCATCAAAGTAGTCTGAATTGCACTCCGACTCCTGGCTATCTTCCACTCCTTGAGCTCAAGCTAATTTCTTGCTTTCAATGAGTCAGCAGCTGCAGCTGTGAAGTGAACACAGGTTCCAATGAGACACACAGTACACAGTAAAGGATGGCAGATAAAGATCCACATGGTTTATCCAGTCTGTCCAGCAAGGTGGCCAGAGCCGTGCTGCCACCCATCAGTAAACACTAGTTGTCAAATCTCCACCATGCCAACCATATAGGTAACCAAACATGATGGAATCTTGGTTATAACCATATATCATCCCCAAGTATTACTGACAGTATTCAACTTACTAGTCAAGATGTCTTCCCCTCCCCCTTGAGCTGCAGAGCACCTTCACTCACAGCATCAGTGACGTAGGCAGACCCAGTATTTTGGATGGGCCCAGAGCTAACTTAGATGGGCCCTTCCACAGCATGGCAATCCATAGCACCCTCCCCGAGATATAACAAAAAATATAGACTTTCTTCACCTACCCTGCAGTGTCCTGGCATCTGACCGCCTGTCGCTGAACCCCGTCCCTCCCTGGTATACCTTTTGATTCAATTATTGCTGCTTGTGCCAGCTTCGCAGGCTTCCATCGGCCAGGTCCTGCCAGACAGGAAATGATGAAAGTGAGGGCAGGACCTGGCTGATGGAAGCCTGCAGAGCCGGCGCAGGCAGCAATAATGAATCACTGAAGGCACCAGGAATGCCTGTAAGGTACACCAGGGAGGGACAGGGTTCAGTGATGGGTGGGCAGATGCCAGGATACTGCGGACAAGGAGAGATGTTGATATGGGGTGCTACTGTAGGAGTGGAACGCCGGATACTACTCGAATACTACTGACCAACAGAACAACCTCATGTTTTGTGCATACTGATGGACTTATACTTATGCATACTACCTCTGCTTTTGCCTTTTGGCCATACTTTATGAATGCACTGGACATTTGTGCCTTACCCAGTTTTGCTGTTTACTAATGCAAGACAGAATGCAGGGCTATTAGATATACAGCTTGTAACAGTAGTAGCAAGGCTTACACAAGACCAGCTTGCATGTAGGCGTCATATGAATAGATGACCTTGGAGGGTGTAGACACCCCCACCCTGCATCTCTGAGCCTAACGCATCTTATCTCCTGTGCTAGAAAGGAGCATTGTGTGTGTAGAAGAAGACGCTAAGTTTCGTTTTCCTTGCCAGTATCATTTCAGTATTATGACGTGTGTATGTACTGTGAACTACAAATGTGTACTGTAAGAACTACAAATGTTTACTGCGCATGTCCACTGTGTTGTATAAGGGGCCTAATTCGCAGGCCCAGCAGGGAAGTATAAATGTAAGTGTCAGATGATTTGTGACACACAGTATCCTGAGAGAACTCAGTGCTGTTCATTGCTAGCAATAAAGTTGCATTGCTTTGGAACCAATTTGGCCTTTTGTCTTCTGATTCACTAGCCTGTTTCATTGGCGAGCCAGCCAGGAGTGTTTACAAAAGGGAAATCGGATTATATTCTTTCCCCTCCCCCATTGCGGTCAGGTCGGGTCATCGATCCCCTCCCGAGAAGGTGGTGAGTGGCCACCGCTGATTTCAGCGTCCATCTTCCGGAGGAGGGCCGATCAATTCCGCCTGACTGGAAAGGGGTTGTGTGGTTCCGGCAAGGCACCTTTTCTTTCACTCCGGAGAGAAGCGCACCGACGGCGCGGCCTGCGACCCCGGCGGACAGGCGAGTATACTCAACGTAGTGACCGGCCCAGTAAGGACCGAAGAAGAGGCATGATCACCCTCTTTTAGCCAGTGACTAATACGGACTAGGTCCCGAAACTCACTAGGCTCGGGCGAAGAAACCGAACGGGAGGGTTTCTTGTGGCGTATGAAAGTGTGTGAGTGGGCTTGCATTTCCGGACTGGGCGACCGCGTTCCGGTCAGGCCGAGTGTTGACCCTTCTGTGTCCGGTGGAAAGAGACCCCTTACTCCTCCACCATCCCTTTCCTCCTTTGTCTGTGGTCTCTCCTTTGGCACTCAGGTTAGGATGGGCGGGGGTGGTTCCACACCTCTAGACTTAATGACGGAACACTTTAGCGAAGTGTTCGACCAAGATAAATGTAGTAGGGCCGGGATGATACAGCGATGTCAATTTATGTGGCCAGGGTTGGGGATCGCTGAATGGCCACCGGAGGGGTCATTTGAGTATGAGAAGGTGGCAGCAGTTATGGACATCGTTATAGTTGAAGGGAACCCAGGCTGTCCTGAGGACATACCGTATATAGAAGCGTGGTTGAATGTAGTCCGGAACCCGCCGGACTGGGCCCAACGTAAGGTAGAAAAAGCTGCCCTTATGGTGGTGAACCAGAGAAAGGGCCGGAAAACTAAACTTAAAGCCCTGCAGACTCATGCCTTCACTCTCCAAACCCCGGCAACCGCTGCCGTTCAGAAGGCTGCAGGGACCGCCCCCATAAGGCCGACAGCCCCTAGCATTGAAGCCACCGAGACCACGCCCCGTGCTACTATTGCTAGGACAGAGACCACGCCCCATACTACCAACACACTTCCTAGAATGAAACCCCCGAAGGAAACCCGAGGGAAAGTTCAGGGTTTGCCCGAAAAAGTGCCTCCGAAGGCCCCGATACTTGCTACGACGGAGGCGCACGAAGACGATATTGCGCCACCTCCATACGCCCCCATATACCCCGACTTCACGGGCCTGGCAGAGGGTCCGGATAACGCCGAGGCTTCCGAGTCGGAATCGGATGCCGGAGAGACTTCCCGACCAGGCTCACCTGAGTCCACTGGCCCCGCAACCTCACGGAAGAGCAAAAGGGTTGTGAAGAAAATCACTCGGTTTCCCCAATCGAGTCCGCAAAATGCCCTCCCCTTCAGCCGCAGGGCGGGGATTACCAACTTATACCCAGTCCGACTATCTACCACCTTTACCCCTAACCCGGCAGAAGAAGGGGGCCAGCCCATTGAATCGACCGTCTACAGCCACGTTCCCTTCTCCAGTGCCGACTTGTACAACTGGAAATTGCATGGGCCCTCGTACGACCAGAAACCTGAACAGCTGGTAGAATTGGTGGAAGGCATCATATATAGTTATAATCCGACATGGGGTGACCTTAGGCAATTGAGCGCCCACATTCTAACCACTGAAGAACGCCGCCTCTTACAACAGAATATGGAACAAGCTGTCCGGGATGCGAACCCCGGCCATGCCAGCATACAAAACCTCATAGAGGCGGAGGCGCCCACCGCTGCCCCTGCGTGGGATTATCGAACCGCCGAGGGTCAAACCGTTATCCGCCGGTATCAGCAGGCGTACCTGGCCGCCCTTAAGAAGGGGAAACAGAAGGTTACCAATATGGGAAAAATCCACAGCGTAGTCCAACTGAAGGACGAAAGCCCAGGGGACTTTCTTGAACGACTTATGGAGGCATTTAGAAGGCATAGTCCGATAAACCCCGAAGATCCCAAGAACCTCCCAACAGTGGTTATGAGTTTTGTCAGTCAGTCAGCACCGGATATACGAAGAAAGTTACAGAGAACGGAAGGGTTTGAAGGGATGAGTATCAGCCAACTGAAAGCTATAGCTGATCGCGTATTCGGATACCGCGACCAAGAGGAGAAGACGGAAGCCCGGAAGGAATCGACCAGACGGATGCGGGAGAAGGCAGACGTGTTGGCCACGGTACTGGAAGAACGCCTGGGGTCTAGACCACGGGGCAGAGGCAGGGGCCGAAGGGGAAGAGGAACACGGTCCCCCATAGGACGTAACCAGTGCACAAACTGTCGAGAAGAAGGGCACTGGTGGGCTGACTGCCCGGAGAAGCCACGAGACCAGACGAGAGAGGAGGAGAATGACGACCGCCCAAGAGGTCCCAGACGAGGCCGAGGCCGAGGACGTGATGAACAACAGGAATGGCAGATGGCCCTTGACGCCACCCGGGACCATACTGCATGAAGGGACCGGGAGGGCAGAGTCCCCACTGACCCTCTGGTGGAGATCCGGGTGGGGACGCAATTAATGAAGGCCTTACTAGACACTGGGGCCCAGCGATCTGTTATCACCACTGCCATAGCCCCGGCCACGAAAGAAACCATACCGATTGTGGGGGCCTCCGGGAAGTCACTCACAGCTCCCCTCCTCAAAGAACGCCAAGTCCAGATCGGAGGGACGATGGTGTCCCATCAGTTCATACATATCCCCGGATGCCCAGTCCCCTTGATTGGCCGAGACCTACTTTGCAAGCTCCAGGCCACCTTGAAGTTCAAGACCACGGGTGAAGTGGAAGCTCACTTTGAAGACCGGCCAGTGACGCTTGTCTGCCCTGTGAGAGAAGAATGGAGACTGCACGCCCCCCCCAATTGCAGGCCCCGACGACTGCCGTTACGCCCAGGACACCCCTTTTGCTCAGCAGAGGCGAGCCTTAATGGATGAGGTGCCTAACGTATGGGCAGAAGTGAATCCCGGCGGACTGGCCGTTAACGCTATTCCCATCTGGATTGAACTTAAGCCAAATGCTCAAGTCGTCAACCAAGGACAATACCACATCCCTTATGCAGCCAGGCATAGTATGCAAACTCACCTACAGAAACTCCTCCAACAAGGGGTCCTCAAACCGGTCAGATCTGCTTGGAACACCCCACTGTTGCCCGTTAAGAAGCCAGGAACATCAGAATACAGACCTGTCCAGGACCTGAGGAAAGTCAATAACCAGGTAGCCGACATAGTTGCCCTTGTACCGAACCCCTACTCCATTCTAGCCCAAGTGCCAGCCCAGACCAAGTGGTATAGTGTCATTGATCTGAAGGACGCCTTTTTCTCCATCCCTCTTGCTGTCGACAGCCAGAAGCTGTTTGCTTTCACGTGGGAGGATTTACAGACTGGGAATAAGCAGCAATTCACATGGCCCCGGCTTCCCCAGGGATTCAAGAACTCACCTACTCTCTTTGGCGACCAACTCGCCCAGGACTTGAAGATGTATCAGGACGAGTACGGGCCGGTCGTTCAATATGTGGACGACCTGTTGGTGGCCCGGGAAACGTACACGGACTGTGCAGAAGCTACCCTTTACCTCTTGAAAACCCTGGAAGCTCAGGGGTACCGAGCCAGTCGGAAAAAGGCCCAAATATGTGAGATCGAAGTCGAGTACCTGGGTTTTCGCCTCCGAGAAGGAACTCGAAGGCTCGGTACCCCCCGGACTCAAGCCATTCGCAATCAACCCACTCCTGCAAATAAGAAGGAATTGCGGGCATTACTAGGGGCAGTGGGATACTGTCGAATCTGGATCATTAACTTCGCTGTTCTAACCCAGGACTTGTACGCCAAATTGAAAGGACCCGAGCTCGAGGGCCAAAACCTCCAGTGGGAGAAACACGAACTGAAAGCCCTTCAGGACCTCAAAGAGGCCCTTGTGGCCCCACCAGCGCTCGGATTGCCGGATGTGACCAAGCCGTTCCACTTGTTCATCGACGAAAAGAAGGGATTGGCACTTGGAGTCCTTACCCAATTGGTCGGCACCTGGCAACGCCCGGTCGCATATCTCTCAAAGGGCATGGACAACGTGGCACGAGGATGGCCGGGGTGTCTCCGAAGCATAGCGGCGGCCTGTCTATTGATACACGAGGCCAATAAACTCACGTTCGGCCAAACACTCTTTGTGACTACCCCCCACACCATCCGTGGCCTGCTCGAGAGCCACGGACCCAAGTGGATGACCAACTCCCGATTGGTTAAATACCAGGCCCTCCTGTGCGAAAATCCGGAGGTACGGATCCTGGACACAACTAACCTCAATCCTGCGACTCTCCTCCCGGCCCCTGAACCGCCACTCCATGACTGTGAAGAGGTAATGGCTACTGTGTATTCTAGCAGACCTGATCTAAAGGATCAACCCTGGCAAGGGGGTATCATCTTGTTCACCGACGGAAGCAGCCAAGTGATAGAGGGAACTCGAAGAGCTGGCTATGCTGTTGTGTCTGAAGACCATGTCATCGAGGCTATGACTCTGCCGCCCGGAACATCAGCCCAGAAAGCGGAACTGATTGCCCTCACCAGAGCCCTCCTGTGGGCTGAAGAAAAAGTTGTTAACATCTATACCGACTCCAAATACGCCTTCCTCACTCTCCAGGTGCACGGGGCCTTATACAAAGAGAGAGGATATCTCACTGCTGAAGGAAAGGGTCTCGCAAATGCCACTGAGATTTGCCAACTACTCGAGTCTGTATGGAAGCCAAAGAAGGTAGCCGTGATGCATTGCAGGGCCCATACCGGCCGGACGGATCCTATCGCCAGGGGAAACCAACGAGCGGATGATGCCGCAAAAAGGGCTAGTCAACTCCCTTACGTCTCTCATTCCTCTGACCCCGTACTCGTCGTTCACCTCCCCACAGAGACCCCCATCTATACCCCCCAAGAAACTGAATGGGCCCGGCAAGAGGGCCTGGAATCACGCAATGGCTGGTGGATACACACTTAAATAACTTTCACAAGTTTATTTCAAAATTGCTCAATAAAATATGAATAGTGGACAACATTTTAATTATAATTTTTCACAGAAAACACCAAAAAATCTTTTTTTTCCCAAATTTCACGCAAAGACATGAAAACACACAAAAATGCATAGAAATCTATAGCAAACTAGCTGCAGCTACATTTTTATTCTAACTTTCTTTTCTATTATATTAGTCTTCCAAACAATTCTGACATGTTATTTTTTCAGAAGAGTGTTCTTTGCAAACAGTTTCCTTACAAGTGGAACAATATCGCTCAGTTTTCCTCTCTATGTTTCTTGGACACATGAAACAACGCTTTCGTTTTCTTTCTCCTGGCTCTGGAGTAATCTGAAACTGTACGCCACACAGTTTCATTGCTTCTTTAGTTTTCTTTGGCAAGCATTTCAAGTCGCTTCGCTCTATCATGTGAGGTATTACAAGTTCATGACAAAGGTCCTTCAAGAATAAGCGTCTCCTGTCCTTCCTCTGTGCATGAAATTCAGGATGAGTTTCTGTATAAATAATGAATGAATTTAGGGCTGCTACATCAAGCATATTTGAAAATAGTACTACAGGCCATCGTTTTGTTTGCCTCTTACACGAATATTCTCCCACCATCTCATCCATTTTATCTACACCTCCTTTTGTTGCATTGTAATGCAGGATGATTTCTGGTTTCAATTTTTGGTTATTGCTGTCAACACTGCAATCGTGATGCATGGTACTGAGTAAAATTACAGATTTCTCCTTCTTTGCCTTGTAAGATACCAAAGTCGCTTGTTATTGAATCCAAAGACACTCTCATAAAGTGCTCGCTGACGATTGTGTTTGAGTGCTGCTGGAATTTCTCGTCTGTTTTGCTTTATAGTACCAACAAGTGTAATAGCTTTTGCAAGCAGAAAATTGCCTAGTTCAACATTGGTGAAATAATTGTCCATGGTGATGTTTCTACCTGAATTGAATATTGGAACAGCAAGAGTTTTGACTATTTCAGACCCCAGATCCTTCTGTACTGGTGCACCAACCTCTTTGCCACAACGCCATTTATGCCATAATAATTTGCAGAATCACACATCCAGAAGATTTTTATACCGTACTTGGCTGGCTTGCTGGGCATGTATTGTATGAATTTGCAGCGTCCTCTGAACGGTACAAGTTGCTCATCTACAGTAACATTAGTACTAGGATTGTAAAGTTTTGTGCAATTTTTGATAAATATGTTCCAGATATAACTGATAGGGGCTAATTTGTCTGTTTCAAACCTCGCTGCACGAGTTCGCTTATCATCAAAGCGAATGATCCTTCTAATTTCCTCATATCTGCCCACTGACATTGTCGCCTTATAGTGTGGATCAGAAAGTGGGTCCAGAAATAATTCTCGTATTGGGACATCATACGATTTTTGACTCCCTGCCAGCAGGAAAAGTCCAATATATGCATAAAGTTCCTCTTTTGAGATATTTTTCCAGGACTTATTTTTTGCTGAAGCGATACGTCTTCCTTCTAGGTTTGAACATAATAGGACCTCTTCTGCAATATTGTCAGAAAAATAAGTACAGAATACATCTTTAGGGGTAAAGTAACTGGGACTTCCCACAGCTCCTTGAGCCTGTCTCACAATATTGTGTATTGGAGTACGTCCGACTAATGTAGGATTACTGTCCCAAAAAACATTCGTTTTGGATGTTCTACTTATCACTTCTTGAGGATCCACTAGATTCACTTCTTCATCATCAGAAGAATCACTGGATGAGGATGTTTGATTAGCTGGTGGCAGATATTCTTCATCAGACAAAGATAGTTCACTTTCATCATCGCTTTGAAACATAATCGCTTCAATCTCTTGGTCAGTCAGACACTTGGAGGAAGACTGTGCCATTGCTGACTAGATGTTAGAAAATGAAACAGATTTCCTCTCAACAGCTTATCTTATCACAGGTCCTTCAGCAATTAGCTCACAGTGTATACTGTCCTCAGTGTTCAGAGGACCTGAGGTGATGTCATGGCCTTATCACTCCCTCCAAAAATCACATGACATCCTCACATGTTATTATCCACACCCTGGCCCCTCCACCAGCATTACTGAGTACAAATAAAGTAACTTGAGACACAAACACTTCTGAGAACATGATAAAAACAGCGGGGGCCTAAAAGGCCCCCAATTCGTACAGATGTAGTTTTCACCAAACAAGCATTGTTACACCATAATGCCTATGAAAAAAAATTATATGAACAACTGGATATTATCAACAATGACATACTTGAGTAATACCTTGAGTTTCAAAATTCTAACTAAAGTAATTTTGCAGATAATAGCAAAAATGTAAGCATGGGGGCCTAAAAGGCCCCCAATATGCGTTCTAGGGTTAAAAAACACCATAAACGCTCTAAAGTATTACTGCTACTCATTCACAGTAAGAGAATATATGTGCAGGAAGAGGAATTTTAAAAACCCAAACATAGAGCACAATAAAATATGTATAAATAGACATAAAACGAAACCGAGATGAGCAGTGCCTGAAAATCCAAGTCTCCAAAGCACAGGAAAATGCTGATGTATCTCAATAATAGTTATAAAAAACGTGCCAAAAGTGAAGGGGGAGGGGGGAAAAAGAACCACCACTAACTGCTGCATGCCATTGTTGTCAGAGAGGGAAACAGCACTAGTATAACGGAGACACTATCCGAAGGACCTTATAAATATAAATATCTAATAAAGTACCTTGAAACGGAGGCTATACTCACTGTGACTCTTAACACAACGCAAGCAGATGCACTGCTGTCAAACCTGGAAAAACTTTGAGGAGTGTCATGTGATGTTTTTTATCCTTGATTTGCGGGTCAAAGTGCAAAAAAAGGAAAATGAATTAAAAAATGAATGAAAGCCAAATCACTGTATGCTATTGGCAAAGAATGACTACTAATATAAAAAAATATTCATACGTGACAAAAAACAAATCTTAAAAACACCAATGCTGAATTAGAAAAAAAATGTAAATGAGGATATTGAATGATACTATGTAGTATTGACATTGGAAGATTATATATATGTATTAGGATAATTAAAAAGCACTAGACTTGCAAAAAAAAAAACGTAATGATTGTTAATGAAATGCAAATGACCAAAAATAAAGAAATAAAATGCAATAATAGTCATCCTAAGTGAAAAAGTGCTCATAGTTAAGGCAATATATAGAATACATGAACAAAATTAAAAATATAAAAAACATATATATATGTACCCATGATTGATAAAAATTGAAAATAATGGGATGACAATAATGAATGAATATACATAAAAAGAATAATTTATTCAAAGAAAGACTAATAGATCTGTCTCCATGTTCAGACCTTTAGGATGTAGTATTTGTAACTCAAAAATAAATTGTTGCTCCTTTCTTAGGAGGAAAGTTTCAACTGGTCCACCTCTCCAATTCTTCTTGTAAACAAATACAAAGCAAAACCGTAAATCTTCAAAACGATGTCCTAAAGTCTTTGAGTGTTCCACCAGTGGTTTCTCAAGTGCATTCCTTTTTATGGCACTTTTATGCTCAATTATTCTGGTATTGAATTGTCTCTTAGTTTTGCCTATATAGGCTAAACCACACGGGCAAATTACCGCATAGATAACATTTCTAGTTTTACAATTAGAGAATTCTTTGAGATGAATCTTTTTATTCGATGATGGAATATGAAGAACAGTAGTTTTAATATTCACATTGCAGACAGAGCAGGAACCACACGGGTAATGTCCTACTGGTAAATTCCTTAGTGTTCTTGATTCAATATGTAATGCTGATGGAACTAATAAATCCTTTAAATTCTTTTCACGTTTATATGCTACTAATAACTGTTTATTATCAAAGGTAGAAATGCCCTGTATTAAATGCCAATGTTTTCTGATACTCTTGACAATGGGATTAGACATATGATTAAATGGAAGTGTGCATACGATTCTGTCATTCTTTTTCTTCTTGACTGGTTTTAAAAGCTCAGACCTAGACAACCCAGAGGCTCTCTCAAATCCCTTATTTATATGTTTGAGTGGGTAGCCTCTCTCGTAAAAACGTCTTGTCATATCTTGTGATCTATAATGATATGTACGAGGATCAGAACATAATCTCCGTAGCCTTAAAAACTGGCTATATGGTAGATTTTTCTTCAGGGATGAACTGTGAAAACTGTTGTATTTTAGAAATTTGTTGACATCTGTAGGTTTGCGGTGGATATCTGTTCTGAATTTGTTACCTTTAACGCAGATCTTAATATCCAAAAAAGGAATACTTTTATCATTATAATTCATTTGAAATTTCAAATTTGAGTCCAAGGAATTTAACCAAATATAAAAATCTTGCAAATCACTGGTTGTCCCATTCCAAATCAAGAAAACATCGTCTATGTAACGCTTCCATTAAAAAATATTTGTTATAAACCTATTTTCAGTCAAGAACGTTTCTTCAAAATTTCCAACATATAAATTTGCAATAGATGGAGCGAATGTCGCACCCATTGCAGTGCCCTTGATTTGCTGATAAAATTTACCATTAAAAGCAAAATAATTTCTAGTCAATGCAATAACTGCTAGTTCAACAAAATCAGTAGGTACACGACGGTAAAAATCTCTCTTGGAAATGATATTCCTAATAACCTCAATAGACTCTGATTGGGGTATGTTGATGTAAAGACTCTCTATGTCTAGTGTAACCAAAATCATATCTTTATTCGGTGTTATATTACTCAATATGTTAATCATGTCCGCTGAATCGCGTACGTATGATGGAAGGGAAGTTCTGGGGTTGCTGGGGAAGGTTCGCACCGGGGCGGCGCTAGCTTCGGAAGTAGTCCACGCGGCGGCATGCAGATTCGGGTCCTGCATGAGATTTCACTGGACGCCATCTGTGGGTTCGCCAGGGTTGGTCCCGCCTTCTGCTGTAGATTGGCTGTTCCCTTCGGTTGACTCCTCCTCCCGGGACTGATGACCTATCGGTGGCCCTGTCTCCCAGCTGATTCTACTCTGCCTCTGAGGATCAGACTATTTCTGGGAAGCTCTGTCGGCAGTTCCTTGCTTCGGCTTCTTGTGAGTGTAACTGCTTTCCGTGTTGCTCCTACTTGTTGCCTGCCTAACGACTTTGCCTGGATTTGACTCCTGATATTGCTTGCTGCCTGTCTAGAGACTTTGCTTGGATTTGACTCCTGATATTGCCTGCTGCCTGCCCAGAGACTCTGTCTGGACCTGTATTCTGCTTTGCTGGCTGCCTGCAGGTAAGGTGCAGATTTGTTCAGCTACCAAGCTTTGCTTGGCATTGACCTCACTATTCTCCATAGTCGTGACAGTAAGCCGAAGCCATGAGTTCGCCGGACAAGCCTGACCCGTTGGATTTGGCTCAGGTCCTTCAACAACAGCAGACTCAGCTTAACAGATTGTCTGGGGTTCTTCAGGATGTGTGTTCTGTTATGATTGGGGTCTGAACCCCTCTCAAACTTACCTCTTTCCTGGGGGTCAGCTTCTTAGCTGGCTTCTGTTTCTTTGTCTGTCCTTTCTGAGCTGGCTCTGTCTCTCTGTGCTGGCAGCTTCCAGCAGCAGGGCTCTGATTGTCTCTTCACTGCAGCTGTGGGTGTAGTCTGAGTTGCTCTAACACTCTTTGGGTGTACTGGCTTCAAGTGTTTCACGGTTTTGCATTGGTGTGGGTTGGGCCTCTCTGGGTCAGTGTGCTGTTGCCTGGGGCTAGGGAGTGTGACATCATCAGGGAGGGCCTTGATAAGGAAGTGGTGTTGTTTCCTTCAGGGCCTTTGCAACGGTGGTGTTTGCTGTAGGTAGGGTGGTGCAGTGTGCACTTCTGACGTTGTGTCTAGTTTCCCTGCTTGCTTTTGCTAAGGGCCAGGTTAGTGTTAGTGCAGTGTGCACTGGTGACTGTGTGTTTAGCTTTCCTGCTTTTCCCTTTTGGTTCCCTTCTGTTCCCTCTTGGTTTTGGTAGCATTGCTGTGTGTAGGGCTTTGGAAGCTCTGTTGTTGATAGAAGTACTTCAGGGTTTGGTGTTGTTAGGAACACTGCAGAGTTTGCTGTTAGAAGTACTTCTGGTGTTTGTGCTATTGGGAGCATTGCAGTCTTTGCTGTTGGTGTTTGGTGATTTAGAAGCACTTTTGGCTTATGTGTTAGCTTCACTGCTTTTTCCTTGTGGCTCCCCTGTCTTCCCTTTTAGTGCTAGGAGCTCTTCTGGTTGCTTGCCAGAGTAGTGCTTAGGAAGCACCTTGTTAATTGTATCTAGCTTGCTAGAGCAGTGCTTAGGTAGCTGGTTAGTTCTGTGTTTAGCTTATTAGTGTAAAGCTCTGCTTGTAGCTTGGTGCTTAGTAGCACCTGTGTTAGCTTTGTGTTTAGTTCCCTGCTCTGTTAGTTTAGGGCTTAGGAAGTCCTTTTGTCAGTTTACTGTTAGGAACACTCCTGCTGGTTTAGGGATTGGGAGCACGTAGATCAGTTTAGGGTTAGGAGCACTTCTGTTTCCAGTCCTGGTCCCTATGTCAACCGGTATCCAGTAAGTCCTGTCGGCTACTCGAACCCAGGAGCTCAACTCTTGGGGGGCATAGTAGCTAAGTACAGGTGAAGCTGTTGGACCAGTCCAGTGTGCGCCAGTCCCGTGTTCCAGTCCTGTGTCCTCCAGTCCGGGGGACCAGTCCAGGGTGTTCCAGTCTGGTGTGCTCCAGTCCAGTGTGTTCCGGTCCGGTGTGTGTTCCAGTCCTGTGTCCTCCAGTCCGGGGGATTCCAGTCCATGTGTTCCGGTTCGCTGGGCAGTGCCTGCAGTCCCTGCCGGTGTGCTTACCCAGTGTTGGTTGGTGGGTTTTGCCTGCTGCTGTCGCTCCTCGTCAGCAGCCCAAGGGCTCACGTTTGCTCCAGAGCCCGGCCCCGCGGGCTCTGAACCTGAGAACCTGACATGTTCACAACTGTCATCTCTTCAGGCCCAGCGGTCCCCTGCGGGTGGGGTTTCCAGAGTCCCTATTCCTACCCCGGCATTACGTCTTCCGGAGCCTCCTCTATTCGATGGTACTCCCTCAGCTTGCCGGGGCTTCTTGAACCAATGCCGGATGCTTTTTGAAATACAACCCGCATCCTTCCCATCTGATAGCCTCAAGATCACGTACATCATCTCGTTACTTTCTGGACCAGCCCTAGCCTGGGCTTCACCCCTTTGGGAACAACGGGATCCTCTCCTCTCTGATCTGGGGGAGTTCCTTCGTCGATTCCGGATGGTGTTCGATGTTCCAGGGCGTCCTTCCTCTGCAGCAGGGGAATTGTTGCGTATTCATCAGGGCAACAGTACCGTGGGAGCCTATGTGGTACGGTTTCGTACTTTGGCTGCTGAACTACGATGGAATCAGGAAGCCCTCACAGCCATTTTTTGGCAGGGACTGAATGGGTGTATCAAAGATGAATTAGCCGGCTGAGAGGTTCCTACTACTCTGGACGCTCTCATTTCCCTTTGTATCCGGATTGATGTTAGGTTCCAGGAGAAAGCATAAGATCAGTCTTTTCCACATCCACCCCGGAGATCTGCACCTCGGGAATCACAGGCTACCCCTTCCCAAGGAGCCGCAGGTCCCACTGCAGAAGGGACAGAGGAACTTATGGTGATAGGGTGACATCGTCTATCAGCGATTGAAAGGGCTCATCAGAGGAGTAACAGACTTTGTTTGTATTGTGGCAAACCCGGTCATTTTGTGAAAGAATGTCCTAACAAACCGGGAAACGCCTAGACCCGAGCCTGTTGGAGGGGGTGGCTCTGGGTCAGTCTTCTCCCCTTCCGGACAATCTAATATCAGTTCCGATTATATTACAATGGCATGAGTTCAAGGTGAACACTTTAGCCCTACTGGACTCTGGGGCAGGGGGAAATTTTATTGATGCTACTCTGCTTGGAAAACTGGGAGGACCTTCAGTTCCCTGTAAGCCAGCTCTACAAGTGACTTCCATTCATGGTTCTGCTCTCCCTCAGCCCATTACTCACCTTACTCTGGATCTTCAGATGCAAGTAGGACTTCTTCATCATGAGCACATTCAATTTCTGATCCTGCCTCGAGCCATTCACCCAGTCATTTTGGGGCTGCCGTGGTTATGTCTCCATGCACTCAACATCGATTGGCCTACTGGGGAAATCAGCCAGTGGGGTTCACGTTGTTTCCACGCTTGTCTTACTCCAGTGGAACCTCCTTCAAGGAACATGCCCGCTCTACATGGAACCTTTCTTCCCTGTGAAGCCTGTCTTCCAGTGGAGTATCATGATTTTAAGGACATCTTTGATGCTCGGGAGGCTGACTCCCTCCCTCCCCATCGCCCGTTTGACTGTCCTATTAACCTGATGTCAGGCAAGATGCCTCCCAGAGGTAGACTATATGCCCTGTCCAGGGACGAATCTAAAACCATGCAAACTTATATTCAGGATAATTTACAGAAGGGGTTTATTCGACCTTCCTCTTACCCTGTGGGTGCGGGGTTTTTTTTGTGTGTGTCTAAAAAGGACGGGTCTTTATGACCCTGTATTGACTACCGAGGCCTGAATGCTATCACTATTAAGAATAGATACCCGTTCCAGACTTCAGCCCAGCCCAGTCCAGTCCAGATCTTCCGGCCTGCCAGACTTGCTTGTCTTGTTTGAGCCTGCTCATAGTTGCCGGGTGATTGCTGCAGCTGAATCTCAGCTGCTGCTGGGCTTATTAGCCATTTGGAAACTCTCTGCTTTGCCTTTGCATCACCTAAGGCCCTGGTATGTTGGTGCTTGTTGCACTTCTGCCTAGTCCAGTTTATTGTCTGAGATTCTTGCTTGATCCTAGTCTAGTCTTTGTGTAGCTTAGCTTGTACTGTATTGCTTGTTTCCTTGCCTTGTTTCTTGTTTGGATTTCTGTGTTTAGTTTCTGTTTGTCTGGGTTTCTTGTTCAGTGGCTGCCTGGCAGCTTTTAGTGCTGTCTCTTATCTGTCAGCGTTTGTTCCCTATTTCAGTGGCTGCTTGCAGCTTTCAGTTCTGTCCCTTGTCCGTCTGAGAGTCCTAGTCTAGTATTCTGCCTAGCCTCTCTGTGTGTTCTAGTCCCTGTGTGTATCCTGCTGGTATCCAGTCCCTGTCCTGTCCTACAAAGCCATGCCGGCCACCTGCACCCAGGGGCTCAACTCCTGGGGAAAAGCGGCTAAGTGCAGGTGAAGATGAGGGTTCCTGCTCTGCCTGTTCCAGCTTGTTTGCCTCTGCTGCAACCCCAGTCCGGGGTTCCAGTCCTGTTCTGCCCTGTCCCTGGTTTGAGGGTGGTTTTGCCTGCCACTGCCGCTCCTCGGCAGTAGCCCAAGGGCTCACAAACCCAGTTTCCAGCTTTGGAAAACGTGACACGGATGCTCTCTCGAGCCTTTGAGGTGCCGGAGGAGCCTGACGAAATATGTCCTGTGCTTAACCCAGCTTGTATTCCCTCTACTGTGGTGGCCTCTACGTCTCTGCAGACCTCTGTTCCGGCCCGGTCCAGACGGAGGGTTCTTCAATGGGGTCATTCCTCTGCTTTTGCTGGGCATTTTGGTTTCCGCAAGATTTATCATCTCATTTCCCGTTACTTTCAGTGGCCTCACATGGCTCAGGATATTGTGCATTTTGTATCCACTTGTCCCACCTGTGCTCGGACTAAATCTTCCCCAGGCAAGAGTTGGGGCCATCTTCAACCCTTGCCTGTTCCTTATCAACCATGGCAGGAGATCTCTATGGATTTTATTACGGATCTTCCTCTCTCTCATGGCAACACCATCATATGGGTAGTTGTGGACAGATTTTCCCGCATGGCACATTTCATCCAGTGGCGTACCTAGCATACTTGACACCCGGGGCTGACCTTTTTTTAACACCCCCCCCCCCCCCCATGAAAAAATTATTTTTAGCAATAATCATGAAATGAGATAAATGGTCAGAAAAGAAATAGACAGTAAAAAGTAAAGGATTAATGCTTTTTAATTACACTAATGTATTTTTTGAAAAAAGATATGAAAAACCAACAGTCATATTGCTGAACAAACAGTGCCAGGCTGAAGGGACAATCCACATAGGCGACATCTCATTCAAAATCAGTTTGGGGAAGCAACAGCTTCCCTTGTACCCCCTCCCCGGCTACACTCCTGTTGTTAGGGCTCACTGACTGTATTCCCTAAAACTTTAACAACTTTTCAAAGAACCCATAGCAGGAAATCAGATTGTAGCTAGGTGGGGCACCAGGGGAGCGGCTGCTCCCCCAAACGGAGCTCTACCAGTGCCGGCGCCTATTTTTTCTTGTCATGTTGCACTGAAAATGTGCACCGGCAGAAGTCCGCTCTCGCTCCCCCCCCCCCCCCCCCCCCCCCCCATGCCATCAACCTGGCTGAACCTAGCTCCGCTTCGAACAAGTGCTAAAGATCCCAGGTCCCCTGTCTGCTAAATTATAAAATCTTGACTATGTGGTCTTGGTGATTCAAGTATCCTTAGCTCTACCGTTTCCTCAGGTTAAGTGATGCAGCTGAACATAAAAAAGAAAGGCTGTCCTCTCTGTCAGCAGTAATATTCAAAGCTTGTTTTAAATTCCCAACTTCCAGGGCCACTGAGAGGGGGGCAGGGGACACAAGATTCCCTGGGCCTGGTGCTGGCACTGTCCGATTTGAATTGATTCACTGATTAATTTTGGGAAATTAATTTGAATCAATTTGTTTTGTAAAAATCAAAGCCCCCCCCCCCCCCCCCCCCCCATGCACCTTTTAAAACAGCAGTTCTTTGCTGGTAGCAAGCATGAGCAGCCAGTGGCAGGCAGATACACCAACTGCACAGCATAGGAGCCAACTTTTTAAAATTATTGGGGGTGGAAATAACCCCTCCCTGGACACATACAAGGAATTTTCTCACTATTGGGAGGGGGGTGCTCAAGCACCCACATAGTCGGCTCCAGTGCTGCACAGCCTTCCCTGTGATGCAGGTTCCTATATCTATTTGTCTCTCAGCGGCCCTGTCAGGCTCAGCCCCCCCAAGAATAGTCAGAAAAGATCTACTCCAGTCCAAACACAAACTATGGCTCCTTCTGACCCATCCTAGACACCCTCACCCTGACTGCTGCACTTACTTACCTTCAGAGGTGCGGGAAGAGGCTGCTTTTTCCACTGACTTCACTGCAGTGATAGTCGTTTGTTTTTCTGCTTCTCTGTGTTTGAGACTCAGACCAGTTACTGCAGCAGGAAGGAAGGCCGCAAGCTGCAAGGCGTACTGGCGCGCAGGGTGCCACTGGGGGGGAGGAAGGCGTCATGACATCGTCACGCGACGTAGTCCAGATGGGCGGGACTCATCTCAGACTCCGACTAGGAGACTGGAGAGGGAGGGTGAGAGAGAGGACTCGGAGGCTGAGCCGCTGGGAGGAGACGCGCGCGCCGGTGTAGCGTTAGGGGAAGGAAGTCCAAACTGATTGACGGACGCCGGATGGAGCAGCGGAGCACAGTTACACCCCCCATTGCTTTGCATCCGGGGCGGTCTGCCCCCACCGCCCCCCCCTCGGTACATCACTGATTTCATCCCTATGAGAGCTCTACCTTCAGCGGCTACTCTGGCTTCCAGTTTTATCCAGCATATTTTCCGTCTGCATGGCTTACCTCAACGGGTCATCAGTGACAGAGGTTCTCAATTTACCTCCAGATTTTGGAGGGCCTTGTGTTCTGCGTTTGGGGTCACTACTCTCTTTTCCTCTGCCTATCATCTCCAGACCAATGGAATGGCAGAGAGAACCAACCAAACCCTCGAGTCATTTCTTTGATCCTTTACTAACAGTCGCCAGGATGATTGGTCTACTCTTCTGCCTTGGGCAGAGTTCGCTTACAACAACAGCCTTCACACTGCTTCCCAGACTTCACCCTTTTTTACGATCTATGGGCGTCATCCGTGCCTTCCTCCTCCGATTCCGTTGACTCAGGCTCCTGCACTGTTTCATCCTACCCTCAAGACCATGCAGCAGACTTGGAGTAAGGTCCAGCAGAATTTGCGGCGGGCTGCAGCAAAGTATAAGCATTTTGCGGACCACCATAGACGCACTGCGCCTGTTTTCCAAACGGGACAAAAAGTGTGGCTCAGCACCAAGTACCTGCGACTTCGTCTCCTTTCTCTTAAATTTGCTCCTCGCTTCATCGGCCCGTTTGCTGTTCAAGCTAGAGTGGGGACGGTTGTCTATCGTCTTCACTTACCTGGTAATCTTCGTATCCACAATGCTTTCCATGTATCTCTGCTTAAACCCTTCCTGGCATCAAAGTGGCATCTGGAACCTAAGAAAATCATTGTTCCTGACTCTGAGCCAGATCCTGAGTTCGAGGTGCAAGAAATTCTGAATTCTACACTCCGAAAGGGAAAACTCTTTTACTTGATTTCCTGGAAGAACTTTGGTCCTGAGGATAATTCATGGGAACCTGCAAGTAACGTCCATGCACCTGACCTGGTTCAAGAATTCCATATTTCCTACCCGTTGAAACTGAGACAGAGGAGGGGCTTTCCGGGGGGAGGGGGGGTACTGTCGCATCCCTCACCTGGTTTTTGCCACACTCCAGTGGCGCGGAGACAACCGGCGGCGTAGCAGTCGGTTGCGGCACTCCCCGGATTTTGGAGGGAAGTTCTGGGTTTGCTGGGGAAGGTTCGCGCCAGGACGGCGCTAGCTTTGGAAGTAGTCTTCACGTGACGGCGTGCAGATTCGGGTCCTGCATGAGATTTCACTGGATGCCATCTGCGGGTTCACCGGGGTTGGTCCCGCCTTCTGCTGTAGGGGATTGGCTGTTCCCTTCGGTTGACTCCTCCTCCCGGGATTGATAACCTATCGGTGGCCCTGTCTCCCAGCTGATTCTACTCTGCCTCTGAGGATCAGACTATTTCTGGGAAGCTCTGTCGGCAGTTCCTTGCTTCGGCTTCTTGTGAGTGTGACTGCTTTCTGTGTTGCTCCTACTTGTTGCCTGCCTAACGACTTTGCCTGGATTTGACTACTGATTTGCTTGCTGCCTGCCTAGAGACTTTGTCTGGATTTGACTACGGATATTGATTGCCGCCTGCCTAGAGACTCTGCCTGGATTTGACTACTGATTTGCTTGCCGCCTGCCTAGGGACTTTGCCTGGATTTGACTCCTGATATTGCCTGCTGCCTGCCCAGAGACCCTGTCTGGACCTGATTTCTGCTTTGATGGCTGCCTGCAGGTAAGGCACAGATTTGTTCGGCTACCAAGCTTTGCTTGGCATTGAACTCACTATTCTCGAAATACATCACACCTTTGTCAGGTGCTGCAGTTGTGCGACAAAGTCCTATTGCTACTGCTGGATGCTACAGTGCAGCAGCCATTCCCTACCACCATAATTTTGTATTGGATGAATGGCCTAAGGGTTTGAGCACTGGCCTTGCAATTAGGCAGGTGGTAGGTTCAATTCCTGTTGTGGATCCCTGTGAAACTGCCCAGATAACATCATCCTCAAGTGGCATGGTTTCTGAATGAACACCTGTCAGTAATAAGTAGTTGCTATGATTGTGAATGCAGAGGGTCAATTGAACACATCCTATAGCCCCTCCCTCCTAATCCAGCATCTGCGGTCTCCTTTCTACAGGTATGTGATACAGCTGCTGTCAGCATTGTATAACCACATATTGGTATGGCAATAATGGAGCCACAGAGCTGTGTATGAAACATCATGCATTTTTCTTTGAAACAATGAACTCTTTGTAAGACTATGTACAGAGCAGGCTTTCAGTCTCTGAGCATAGTTCAGTCTCATGAGGCTTAATAAGGCCTCTGTTGTTGCTGCTAATGCATCATCTGGAGCTCCTGGTTGACGGTGAGGAATGAAGCCTGTAGAGCACCAAACCCCTGCTGCATGTCATGGTGCATATCAATGACATGCAGCAGGATCTGGACGAGAGTGCCTGCCAGAGTGGTGATGCAGTTGGTGTTTGTGGTGAATGCTGCAGGGCCTTGTTCTCTATTTTTGCCCAGGGGCTGTCCCTCCAAGGGAGGCAAATCATTGTACATGCCCCTTCCTTCTGCACCTTTGGGATGGCTTGCACTTGCTGCCTGGGCCCTTGGAGAGGTGAAAGGGGAACTTCCCAATGCCACCGTCCAACATCAGATCCTGTTCCTGCAGTTCTTGACCCACATCCAAGGCCTGTCCAACCTGGCCTGCTCCTTCTCCAGGCCCTCTGCCTCCTCTCCTTCCTCTTCTGGCTTTCCCTCCTCCTCCTGCTTGTTGCCTCTGCCTGCTGGAGGGTTACCTGTGTTGAACAAAGTGTGCATTTCACACACATTCTACATAGCCAATATACCAGTGCAGCTGGACAGTGCTATGCAGATGCAGGGACAGTTGGGGGCTGTGGTTTGGTAGCTGGAAGACATCAATGATATCTTTGACCAATTAGATGACATGGCAAAGGACCATGAAGCCAGAGATGTCATGCATGTTTGTCCCATGAGAGGTTAGCTCCATTTGGCCATTCAGGATCAGGCCAGGGATGCTGGAAGCACTGGTGTAGTCAGGCACTGGCTTGGATGTGATGTGCTGTGCCAGTGATGGTGACACAGTTACAGGTGCTGCCATAGATCCCAATGAGGTTGGGGACCCATGCCTATGGGGCTTACAGATGATTGGGAGGTGACCACAGACCTTGTCTAGCCTTCCATGCCTTCTAGCTACATCTGCAGGAACTTCCATGATGCAGTCACTGTATTGCATAAGAAGTGGGAAGATCCTGCTGTGGTATCATCATGCCAATTTGTTTAGGCCTCTCATTGCTGCCAGTGGCTAGATGCCACCCCATGACTCATGTGCAAGATGTTTGGGCTAGCAATGGGACATTTTTGGGGAAGGATTAGATTCCTCCAAATTAGTGCTTGGAACGGGGGGGGGGGGGGGGCAGCCTATCTGTTTGGAGGTGTCATGGCCCCTGCTGTGGACAGTGCAAAGTTTGGTGGCTTGGTGTTTCATTGGGTAGCATATATTATTTTGGTCTTTGGATGGCACCTAGTGCTTTGAATGCCTTCTGTATTCTTTGTGGTCTCCTCCTTGAACACTACCTTGTCAAGTATGTGTGAGGCATGGTGTAGTGGTTGGGGCTGTGGCCTCTGAACACAGGGGACCAGGGCTTGATTCCCACTGCAGCTCCTTATAATCGTTGTTTTTTTTCCCTGCCACAGATGCTGCAATGTGCTATGTAGCTATATGTGACATCCAGGCACTTTGATTTTTGTTCTTTATTTTTGTTTTATAAACACAACACAGTAAAAAAGGCATATTTCACAGAAGGGTGTTGGCCCATAACCCCCCCCCCCCCCTCCACACACACACCAGTTCCATATCATCTCAGTGGTTTGGTGTTGGCTGCAACACATTGTTGTGGATATTTTATTTTTGGTACATTTGTACCCCACGCTTTCCCACTCATGGCAGGCTCAATGCGGCTTACATATTGTATACAGGAACTTATTTGTACATGGGGCAATAGAGGGTTAAGTGACTTGCCCAGAGTCACAAGGAGCTGCCTGTGTCTGAAGTGGGAATCAAACTCAGTTCCTCAGTTCCCCAGGACCAAAGTCCACCACCCTAACCACTAGGCCACTCCTCCACTCCGTGGGAGTTGTGGCCACACTGTATTGAGGGCTACTGCATATTCATTCACTATTCTAGGAGATGGCTGTTATGGAGCTGCTATGTTGTTATTACTTACTTTGTATTCTCAGTTGCTCCCTGATCTGCCTTTTGAGCAGCCTGTTCTCTTGTCTGATTTTCCGGAATTGCCACCTCAATGCGTCCAGTCCCAGCAAATGCTAAAGCATCTGTAATACAACACAGGGTTCAGGTGATGGCCTTTTTTGGCTTGGCAGATCAGGTTCTGATGCATATCCCTAGTCTTTCTATAACAATCCATAGACCTGAGCATATTAGACCCAGCAAACTAGACAAAACCCCTTCTTTTCATATCTCCTTCTCTTCTATGCTATTAAAATTGTACTTCCTCCCCACCCTCTCTCATGTTTTATTATTTTTCTTTTCTATAATTTTTAGACTGTAAGCCACATAGATATGCTTTTGATGGGCGGGATAGTAAATTCTGAATAAACTTGAAACTTGTTTTGATATGCTCCTCAGATGACTTATGACAGCTAAGGGCAGCCACTTTGGGTGCTGCTTAGGGAATGGGCAGTCACTGCATGGCCAGAGATCCTGGCTGGCATTAGGTGGGCATGGAGATTGTGGCTGGCTTGAAGAATTTCATTGGTGACATTTGAACTTTGGCAAGGAGGTGGTGATGCACAGTCAAGCATGGCATGTGGGACATATGGTTGCAGTGTCTGTGGGCTGCTGCTACCATGCATATGTCTATAGAGGCATGGAGCAGCAGGCCTGAGCTTAGGTGGAGAAGTCTCCAAGATATGCAGCCCCTCATTTCAGCCTTTCATGCTAGGGGGGGTGGAGACATGGGGATGGGGAATATGTTCTGGTCTTTCCTACAAATGTGTGCTGTGGGGACAGGGGAGGGGGCATGATGGGCTTCCACCAACTCACAATCTACATTTGACCCTGGGAATGTATGGTGCTTGCACATGGCTGATGCTGGGTTCACAGCAGCATTGCATGACAATTTCCTTGCAAGGGTACTCCTGATAAACCTCCACACCTTCATGGCCACATTGTGGGGTGGAAGCCTATAGTGTCTTTTAAAGAACTGCCTCCTATGTCATAGGCACAGCAGGGTAAGCAGGTAGCTCTCCTCATTGGAGAAGCTGGGCTCCTTTCTTGATAACATGTCTTCTCTATAGTGGATGCTCTTCCACATGCACCAGAGATGGACGTTTTGCATGTGGAAACGGATGCTCTGTCTGTCATGGCCCAAGTTGTCCATCCAGCGCGTGTCCACGTCCATATTTAGTCATATTCAGAAGGTTTTTATATAACAGTGAAATAACTATTTTGGAAACATCCATGTCAGTCTGCAGTGGTCCAGGTTTTGGATTTTTTGGGCCTGTTTTGGAACACATGAAAATGTCCTTTGTCTCTATCCATTATTGGGACATATTCTTTTTTACCTAGACATCCTTTTGAAAATGCTTTTCCACTTTTATCTATGTGCATCCATATGCACTTATCCACATTAAATTTCATCTACCACTTAGAAAGAATGGGTGACAATCGAGTTGTAATGGTATCAGTTTAAATTATCAGGATTATTGATTATGCTGAATCAGATATACCAATATAAAAATGCAGCTTTTAAAAGATGTATTGAAACTGCATTTCAATACCTTCTTTCCCCTTTTTCCTGGGACCCTCTGATAGCAGGGCCAGTCAATTACAAACACTTAACAGAGACAAAAGCTGGCTGGGAGGGTCACCAAGACATCTCTAGAGAACAAAAAACTGAAGCAGACAGAGAGACTCCTATGACTCAAATGACAAAAGAAACTCCACCTATCACAGCAGACTGAAACCCTCAAGCTATAGAAAAGCCATTTGCCAGCAGATATCCAGGAAACATGTGACCATGCTTCCCTGCAAACTACAATACCCAAGATCCCCTGCAAACTACAATACCCAGGACTCAGGGAACATTATAAAAAGCCTGGAAACAGCCCAGATCTCTCTCTTGGGAAGCTCGCTTGGGACCTGCTGCTCTCTCTTGGAACCTGATGCTCATTCTTGGGACCTGACCTGCAGTCCACCTGCCTCTGCCTCATGGCTCATCAATCTTCAATGGACCACAGCATGCTCTGTAACAAAAAGACTGTTCTGTGAGTTATAACTTTTTGATCTAGACCTGCTACCTGGCTTTAAGTGCAGATTCTCTGTAAGACCCTTACCTCTCTTTTGCAATTGTATTTTAAAATAAACCTTTTCTGAAGCTAAAAATATAGTCTCTTTGTGTTCTGAGTATATGGTATCTGTTAAGGTTATACTGATAGCGCATGGACACTTTTAAACTTAGTGCCATGCTCTGAGTACATGCTTTCAAATCTTGCAGTACAGAATACTGCATTTCAACAGAGATATATACTTCATTTATTTAATTTATTGCAATTATCACCTTTGGTGATTGATGGAGAAATTAATATCCTAAAACTTATAAATACAGCGCCTGCTCTTAAATTATAAACAGTAGCGAGTGCTTTAGAGCAATATTCCCCAAGTAAATCATTTCTTGTTACAGAGTTACAAATTCCTTTAGTGGCTGGTAAGTCTATGCAATATTGTATGGCTTTTACTTTTCTTGGTGTGGAGTTGGATTCTGATCAGATGTAATCTAGATTACCCTTTGATAAAGATCAGAGTTAGTGTAGGCCATTGACAAAACTCTGAAGGTGTTGTAAAATGACCATATGTAATTTCATCAAGGCTGATTACATTTTGATCCATAAGGTTCTAAGTTGAACTGAAAAGGAATATTTGAACCACTGTTTCTATTTCTTATGCTGTTTGCTCTAGCATTAATGTTGCTATGTTAATAAAGCTGTGGCTTGTTTTTATCTCTATCCCTCTCATTCTATAACTTGGCAGATAATTCAAGCACCTTACTGACCTTATTTACAACATTCTTTAAATTAGTCCTGTAGTTGTCCTAATATCTCTCTATATAAAAGGCAACACCAACGTTCTATGAAGCCTCCAGCCGGAAGTGTGAAGGGGGCGAGATATCCGGTTTCCCTATGAGTGTCTGCCCCGCCCTCTCTGTAACACAGTCAGTGAAGGAAAACAGCAGAGCACGAAATCAAATCGCTGGCTCTGTAACAGTGAAGGACTCAGAGGGGGAAGGGGAGAGAGGCCAGAGGGCAGGGACACACACACTCCCACATGCACACAGAAGAAACCATTCCTAGCCCCTGTTTCATTTGCATCAGAAACAGGGCTTTTTTATTAGTATATATATATTAGGACAACTCCTAATATATATATATATATATATTTATTTACCCAATAAATAATATATATTCCATCTGTGGCATTGTTCCTTTTTCCAGCACAGCTAGCTAGCCATTGGGCCAAAGAGATACGCTTCCCCTAGACATGAGTCCAGAATAATTGCTATTTAGTAGTGTTCTGTCAGCTAAGTACCTCAGGAGATATATATATATATATATATATATATATATATATAGTTCTGAAGCAAAATGCCAAGCAAAATACAAAATAACTTGCTATAAAAATAGATTATCACCAAAATATAGATAATGATGATATATGATTATCCTAATGGACTAACTAAATGAGTGATTACACAACCAATCACAATACTGATATCCTAATGAATGATTATTATGAGAACTTACACCACGCGTCTTATGCAAAATACATAGCAGCTAAATTCACAGACCATAAGTCATGACATAAAACCCATCTATCTCAGACAAAAGCCAAGGACTAATTATCCCCATGACCATAGATACTATCCTGTTATCTCACCTTGCCGTCTGTGACAGACTTCCAATGGTAAAGAAGCAGATTCCTCCTCTGAGACTCAAGCTGAAGCCTCAGTGAGTCTTTCAGACCAGGAATAACATCCGAGATCTGTATTCTGGATGCAGATGACACAGTCTTTAGGTAAGGCCATATATTGTAGCTGAGCTAACCTTGTGAGTTTGTTACAAGATATGCAGTTCACTGGTGTTTAGGAAATCAGTCTCTTGCTCTTTCCGAGCCTTCTATCCTCCTGCCAGTCTTCTGGTCCTTCCTTCTCTCTTCCTCTTCTTCAGTCCAACTTTTTAGCATCCATGGGTCAGATGATACCTGTGAACCAATCACAGATGGTGTAATAATGTCCATCCAGCTTCATGGTCATGAAGAGAGCCTTTGTTGTAGCAATGAAACTGTTATTGATGGCATGCAAACCTCCCTGTCTGATCACATACTCCTGTAGCCATGTGTGTCTCTCTCCTCCAATCTTCCCAGGAGATAACTGGGCTAGTTTGCAACAAATAATATGTCCTTGGATGAAGTCATCATGGTATGCTCAGCAGTAATTTTCCTTTCTGTAACAAAGCTGGTTTCTGATGGTTACTGATGCATACAGGGCATAGGCTGTAAAATCCATATTGTTATAACAGACTGACTGTATAGGCTAAGACCAGCAAAGGTGAGATATCAGGTAAATACTCCTACAGTCCCCTATTTTTTTTACTCCTGTTACTCTATCTTATCTATCTGTAAGTTCCATCTTTGCCTATATCCTATGCTGTCTATTAAAATGTTTTATTGTGTATTGTGTTGGCATTGTAATGTAGCATACTATACCATACTTTGTATTGTTGTTTGAATATTTTTACTGCTGTAATTGTCTATTGCTTATGTTTGATGTATTCTTGCTGTACAGCACCTTGAGTGAATTCCTTTAAAAAGGTGGTAAATAAATCCTAATAAATAAATAAATGTTTGGTGCCAAATGCATGCATATATTATAGAATAATAGTACTTATGCATGTAAGTGCTAGGTGCTATTCTATAATTCACACGCCAAAATTGCTTATAGCATAACTGTGAATGGGGCATGCACATTGGTAGAATGTAAGCATATCATGAAGCTTTGCACTAACATTCTATACTGGCTTAGGTATTGTAAGTGCTGTTATAGAATTGGTGCTAAATGCACCCCATTGTGGTACCTACATCTTGGTGCCAAACTATAGTATTGCTTCCTATGTATTTTCTGTTGATTGATTTAATGGCTAAGGATATTGGAAAAGTGTAAGTCCCATGTTAAGGGTGTGAATTTATGAAATTAGTACTTTTTTATTACTTATTTTAACTACTTTTTGAATATTTCTATAATCGTTCTTCTATGTTGAAAGTATAGAATATGCTTTACAGATCAGTGAAACAAAATCCTACTTTAATGCATTTCAAACTGTGGTGGTCTTTTACTAAAGATTAGCTCATGTTATTTTCCACAGGACCCATTTTATTCTTGCTGTAGATAGGGCTTTTACAAAGGGCTTGGCACACGCCAATTCAGAACTACCGCCAGGCCACCGCAGGAGCCCAGCGGTAGTTCCCAACCCTAGTGCATACCATTTCTGGTGCTACAAAAATGTTTGTAAATAGGTGGTGGTAAGGGTTCCCCCCAGAAATGGTCACACGCCAATCCCTGTAATTAGTGCAGGAACGTTTCCTTTAAAGAAACCCAGCCTTTTACCCACTGTATTAAAAGGGGTCCTCGGTACCGCAGGCCCCCTTTTACCGCATCTTGATAAAAGGGGCCCATAATGCTAGCTAATCTTTAGTAAAAGACCCCTACATTTTTTTAAACAGCAGAATTGAAAAATATACAAAAATGTGAAAAATTTTACAAGTCAACAAAATGGAGCAAAGTTTTTATATATCTATAGATATTTGCTTTCTTTTTATTACATGTAAAGCGAATGCTACATACCTGTAGAAGGTATTCTCCGAGGACAGCAGGCTGATTGTTCTCACTGATGGGTGACGTCCACGGCAGCCCCTCCAATCGGAACACTTTCTAGCAAAGTCCTTTGCTAGTCCTCGCGCGCCAATGTGCACCGCGCATGCGCGGCTGTCTTCCCGCCCGAACCAGCTCGTGCCGGCCAGTCTCATATGTAGCAAGACAAAGAGAAGGGAAGACACAACTCCAAAGGGGAGGTGGGCGGGTTTGTGAGAACAATCAGCCTGCTGTCCTCGGAGAATACCTTCTACAGGTATGTAGCATTCGCTTTCTCCGAGGACAAGCAGGCTGCTTGTTCTCACTGATGGGGTATCCCTAGCCCCCAGGCTCACTCAAAACAACAACCATGGTCAATTGGGCCTCGCAACGGCGAGGACATAACTGAGATTGACCTAAAAAATTTACCAACTAACTGAGAGTGCAGCCTGGAACAGAACAAACATGGGCCTAGGGGGGGTGGAGTTGGATTCTAAACCCCGAACAGATTCTGAAGCACTGACTGCCCGAACCGACTGTCGTGTCGTGTATCCTGCTGCAGGCAGTAATGAGATGTGAATGTGTGGACAGATGACCACGTTGCAGCTTTGCAAATCTCTTCAATAGTGGCTGACTTCAAGTGGGCTACCGACGCTGCCATGGCTCTAACATTATGAGCCGTGACATGACCCTCAAGAGCCAGCCCAGCCTGGGCGTAAGTGAAGGAAATGCAATCTGCTAGCCAATTGGATATGGTGTGTTTTCCCACAGCCACTCCCCTCCTGTTGGGATCAAAAGAAACAAACAATTGGGCGGACTGTCTGTTGGGCTGTGTCCGCTCCAGGTAGAAGGCCAATGCTCTCTTGCAGTCCAATGTGTGCAGCTGACGTTCAGCAGGGCAGGAATGAGGACGGGGAAAGAATGTTGGCAAGACAATTGACTGGTTCAGATGGAACTCTGACACAACCTTTGGCAAGAACTTAGGGTGAGTGCGGAAGACTACTCTGTTATGATGAAATTTGGTGTAAGGGGCCTGGGCTACCAGGGCCTGAAGCTCACTGACTCTATGAGCTGAAGTAACTGCCACCAAGAAAATGACCTTCCAGGTCAAGTACTTCAGATGGCAGGAATTCAGTGGCTCAAAAGGAGGTTTCATCAGCTGGGTGAGAACGACATTGAGATCCCATGACACTGTAGGAGGCTTGACAGGGGGCTTTGACAAAAGCAAACCTCTCATGAAGCGAACAACTAAAGGCTGTCCTGAGATCGGCTTACCTTCCACACGGTAATGGTATGCACTGATTGCACTAAGGTGAACCCTTACAGAGTTGGTCTTGAGACCAGACTCAGACAAGTGCAGAAGGTATTCAAGCAGGGTCTGTGTAGGACAAGAGCGAGGATCTAGGGCCTTGCTGTCACACCAGATGGCAAACCTCCTCCACAGGAAGAAGTAACTCCTCTTAGTGGAATCTTTCCTGGAAGCAAGCAAGATGCGGGAGACACCCTCTGACAGACCCAAAGAGGCAAAGTCTACGCTCTCAACATCCAGGCCATGAGAGCCAGGGACCGGAGGTTGGGATGCAGAAGGGCCCCTTCGTCCTGTGTGATGAGGGTCGGAAAACACTCCAATCTCCATGGTTCTTCGGAGGACAACTCCAGAAGAAGAGGGAACCAGATCTGATGCGGCCAAAAAGGAGCAATCAGAATCATGGTGCCTCGGTCTTGCTTGAGTTTCAACAAAGTCCTCCCCACCAGAGGTATGGGAGGATAAGCATACAGCAGACCTTCCCCCCAGTCCAGGAGGAAGGCATCCGATGCCAGTCTGCCGTGGGCCTGAAGCCTGGAACAGAACTGAGGGACCTTGTGGTTGGCTCGAGATGCGAAGAGATCTACCAAGGGGGTGCCCCACACCTGGAAGATCTGCCGCACTACACGGGAATTGAGCGACCACTCATGAGGTTGCATAATCCTGCTCAATCTGTCGGCCAGACTGTTGTTTACGCCTGCCAGATATGTGGCTTGGAGCACCATGCCGTGACGGCGAGCCCAGAGCCACATGCTGACGGCTTCCTAACACAGGGGGCGAGATCCGGTGCCCCCCTGCTTGTTGACGTAATACATGGCAACCTGGTTGTCTGTCTGAATTTGGATAATTTGGTGGGACAGCCGATCTCTGAAAGCCTTCAGAGCGTTCCAGATCGCTCGTAACTCCAGAAGATTGATCTGCAGATCGCGTTCCTGGAGGGACCAGCTTCCTTGGGTGTGAAGCCCATCGACATGAGCTCCCCATCCCAGGAGAGACGCATCCGTGGTCAGCACTTTTTGTGGCTGAGGAAGTTGGAAAGGACGTCCCAGAGTCAAATTGGACCAAATCGTCCACCAATACAGGGATTTGAGAAAACTCGTGGACAGGTGGATCACGTCTTCTAGATCCCCAGCAGCCTGAAACCACTGGGAAGCTAGGGTCCATTGAGCAGATCTCATGTGAAGGCGGGCCATGGGAGTCACATGAACTGTGGAGGCCATGTGGCCCAGCAATCTCAACATCTGCCGAGCTGTGATCTGCTGGGACGCTCGCACCCGCGAGACGAGGGACAACAAGTTGTTGGCTCTCGTCTCTGGGAGATAGGCGCGAGCCGTCCGAGAATCCAGCAGAGCTCCTATGAATTCGAGTTTCTGCACTGGGAGAAGATGGGACTTTGGATAATTTATCACAAACCCCAGTAGCTCCAGGAGGCGAATAGTCATCTGCATAGACTGCAGGGCTCCTGCCTCGGATGTGTTCTTCACCAGCCAATCGTCGAGATATGGGAACACGTGTACCCCCAGTCTGCGAAGTGCCGCTGAGGCGAGCCCAAAGGGTAGCACACAGTACTGGAAGTGACGTGTGCCCAGCTGAAATCGCAGATACTGTCTGTGAGCTGGCAGTATCGGGATGTGCGTGTAGGCGTCCTTCAAGTCCAATCGTTTACCTGAATCATGGGGAGAAGGGTGCCCAGGGAAAGCATCCTGAACTTTTCTTTGACCAGATATTTGTTCAGGGCCCTTAGGTCTAGGATGGGACGCATCCCCCCTGTTTTCTTTTCCACAAGGAAGTACCTGGAATAGAATCCTAGCCCTTCTTGCCCGGATGGCACGGGCTCGACCGCATTGGCGCTGAGAAGGGCGGAGAGTTCCTCTGCAAGTACCTGCTTGTGCTGGAAGCTGTAAGACTGAGCTCCCGGTGGACAATTTGGAGGTTTTGAGGTCAAATTGAGGGTGTATCCTTGCCGGACTATTTGGAGAACCCACTGATCGGAGGTTGAGAGGCCACCTTTGGTGAAAAGCTTTCAACCTCCCTCCGACTGGCAGGTCGCCCGGCACTGACACTTGGATGTCGGCTATGCTCTGCTGGAGCCAGTCAAAAGCTCGTCCCTTGCTTTTGCTGGGGAGCCGAGGGGCCTTGCTGAGGCGCACGCTGCTGACGAGAGCGCGCGCGCTGGGGCTTAGCCTGGGCCGCAGGCTGTCGAGAAGGAGGATTGTACCTACGCTTACCAGAAGAGTAGGGAACAGTCTTCCTTCCCCAAAAAAATCTTCTACCTGTAGAGGTAGAGGCTGAAGGCTGCCGGCGGGAGAACTTGTCGAATGCGGTGTCCCGCTGGTGGAGCTGCTCTACCACCTGTTCGACTTTTTCTCCAAAAATATTATCCGCACGGCAAGGCGAGTCCGCAATCCGCTGCTGGATTCTATTCTCCAGGTCGGAGGCACGCAGCCATGAGAGTCTGCGCATCACCACACCTTGAGCAGCGGCCCTGGACGCAACATCAAAGGTGTCATACACCCCTCTGGCCAGGAATTTTCTGCACGCCTTCAGCTGCCTGACCACCTCCTGAAATGGCTTGGCTTGCTCAGGGGGGAGCTTGTCCACCAAGCCCGCCAACTGCCGCACATTGTTCCGCATGTGTATGCTCATGTAGAGCTGGTAGGACTGAATCTTGGCCACGAGCATAGAAGAATGGTAGGCCTTCCTCCCAAAGGAGTCCAAGGTTCTAGAGTCCTTGCCCGGGGGCGCCGAAGCATGCTCCCTAGAACTCTTGGCCTTCTTTAGGGCCAAATCCACAACTCCAGAGTCATGAGGCAACTGAGTGCGCATCAGCTCTGGGTCCCCATGGATCCGGTACTGGGACTCGATCTTCTTGGGAATGTGGGGATTACTTAGAGGCTTGGTCCAGTTCGCCAGCAATGTCTTTTTGAGGACATGATGCATGGGTACTGTGGACGCTTCCTTAGGTGGAGAAGGATAGTCCAGGAGCTCAAACATTTCAGCCCTGGGCTCGTCCTCCACAACCACTGGGAAGGGGATGGCCGTAGACATCTCCCGGACAAAGGAAGCAAAAGACAGACTCTCAGGAGGAGAAAGCTGTCTTTCAGGAGAGGGAGTGGGATCGGAAGGAAGACCCTCAGACTCCTCGTCAGAGAAATATCTGATGTCTTCTTCCTCTTCCCATGAGGCCTCACCATCGGTGTCAGACACAAGTTCGCGGACCTGTGTCTGCAACCGTGCCCGGCTCGACTCCGTGGAACCACGGCCACGGTGGGAGCGTCGAGAGGTAGACTCCCTCGCCCGCACTGGCGAAGCTCCCTCCGCCGACGTAGTCGGGGAGCCTTCCTGGGAGGCTACCGCACTCGGTACCGCAAGCGGCACCGATGTCGGAGACCTCACCCCGGACAATGGGCCAGCCGGCGCCTCGCTCGACGGTACTGGTGGCGCAAGCACCCCCGGTACCGGAGGGGTAGGGCGCAACAGCTCTCCCAGGATCTCTGGGGGAACGGCCCGGAGGCTCTCGTGCAGAGCGGCTGTGGAAAAAGACATGGAAGCCGATGCAGGAGTCAATGTCAGAACCTGTTCCGGGCGTGGAGGCTGTTCCGGGCTGTCCAAAGGGGAGTGCATCGACACCTCTTGAACAGAGGGCGAGCGGTCCTCTCGGTGCCGATGCTTACTGGGTGCCGACTCCCTCGGCGACCCAGAGCTCTCGGTGCCGACACGGGAAGGGGACCGGTGACGATGCTTCTTCGATTTTTTGGAACGAAGCACGTCACCGAAGCTTCCCGGCACCGACGAGGAGGACGTAGAATCCAGCCGTCGCTTCCTCGGGGCCGAGGCCGAAGAGGGTCGGTCTCGGGGGGGCTGTACCGCAGGAGCTCTCAGGGTAGGGGGAGACCCACCCGAAGGCTCACCGCCACCAGCAGGGGAATGGACAGCCCTCACCTGCACTCCAGACGAAGCACCACCGTCCGACGACATCAGCAGACGAGGAGGTCTCGATACCACCGACGCCGACGCAGCCCTCCGATGTCGCCCCGATGCAGAGGGCCGATGCCTCGATGCACTCGATGCAATCAGGGGTGAGGATGAAGGTCCGGGCGCCGACGACGTCGAAGCTGTCGATACTCCCGGTGCCGATGCCGACGAAGAGCCCGAGAACAGAACGTTCCACTGGGCTAATCTCGCTACCTGAGTCCGCTTTTGCAAAAGAGAACACAGACTACAGGCCTGAGGGCGGTGCCCAGCCCCCAGACACTGAAGACACGACGCGTGCCTGTCAGTGAGCGAGATTACCCGGGCGCACTGGGTGCACTTCTTGAAGCCGTTGGAAGACTTCGATGTCATGGGCGGAAAAATCGCGCCGGCGAGATCAAAACTCGAAATGGTGAAAATGGCACCACAAAAATAGGGGGAAGAAAAACTTCGACCGAGGCCTAAATAGGGCCTACCCCGACGACGAAAGAAAACTTACCGGGGCAAAAACTAGAAGTACGGGAAGGAAGAAAACCATAAAGGTCTCCTTCCGACACCTTTTTTTTTTTTTTTTTTTTTTTTTTTAAGAACGAAGTCGATAAACGACGCGCGAGGTCAACTTTGGGGCGTGAACGGCGAAACACGACCGTACCGAGCGCGGACAAAAGAAGACTGGCGGGCACGAGCCGGTTTGGGCGGGAAGACGGCCGCGCATCGGCGCGCGAGGACTAGCAAAGGACTTTGCTAGAAAGTGTTCCGATTGGAGGGGCTGCCGTGGACGTCACCCATCAGTGAGAACAAGCAGCCTGCTTGTCCTCGGAGAAATATTTTCTCTCCTGGTCCATTGTGTGAGGTATGTATAATTATGGTACAGCCAGAGACCCCCCCACTGGAATGGTGGAGGGCCCAGTCATAGAGCTCAGGCCATTACAGACCTTGGCTGAGTCAGAAATCTGATGGCTAACATAACTGGGAGCTTACTGGAAAAGTATGGCCTAGTTTGTAGCCCGGATTGAGGCCTAAATAAGCTAAATTAGGAAAAGTTAGGTCAATAGATATGGAAACAAAATGGAGGATTTCAGCACAAAATGGAAGCTGTATCTGTTACAAAGTGGAATTTTCTCTAATGTAAGTTAGAAAAACAAGTTGAGAAATGAGACTTTCCTGTGAGCAGGATTGTGGTCAGCCATGGTGTGAGAAAGGAAAGGTGTAGCTGGATGCAGGGTCTTGCTTAAGATTTGTGGTCAAGCGAGCTAAAGACAAAACCATGTTAGCAAGATAGAAGCTACTCATTAGCATGAGCCAATCAGTGAAAACCACGACATTAGCATAGATCCAATCAGGTATATCTACTGTCATATTATCCATATCCTGAGGGCACCTATAAAAATCAGGGTATTTCCTGGTTTAAGTTAGAGAGAAAAGGGTTGCCACTCTCTCTCTCCAAGGGAAACCAATGTGTCCAGCAGAATTGACAAATTACCTAATTGCTTTCCCTTGTAAAACCTCTAATTGGTAAAAGAAATTATAAAAGATTAGGAATTAACACCTGTTTGCAGCTGGATTATTATATTCCTATAATTAATTGATTGTACGTGCCTGTTGTCAATCACTGATTTGACTTGTATCTTGGTAAATAAACTCCTCATCCCAAATGATGATTTGTGGGCTTCACTTAATGATGAAAGGCTGTAAGTATAAATGCTTTTGCTGTATCAGGCTGTCTTTCACTGCACTGTATAACTTGTGACATAAATCCAGTTTGTCATAAGGCTGGTATCTTTTCCTTAGACCTAACATCTCTCTTAGTGGCAATTCCTTTTAGAACTTCACAACTCCTTGATTACCCCAGTACTAGTGCTATTTAGAGATGGAGTCAGATTTAAGGTCACTCCAGCCTTCTTGGGGGGCTCTGGACCCCTCAATTCACAACAGGTATTTTATGTGTTTCCTTGAATTAAATCTGACATTAGCTTTTTTTTACCTTTGTGATGTGAAGATTTTCTGTAATTTTTTTTTTTTTTTTGCTTATTCAGAATGTTCCAGAGTGTTTCATGCTGAAGGATCTCGGCTGGTGCTTTGTGGTAGAACATGGGAGAAGTTAAGCGATTTACATGATGCTTTAATCAGTGTTGCAGACCCAAGTGTTGTGAGTACTTTACTTAGAATACCAATTTTAGTACCCTGGTTTTGTTTTTCTTTGTTCCAAAGTATCCTAAGACATGTCATGCTGAGTCCGACCAAAGGCCACTGAACCCAGTATACTGTCTCTAACAGTGTAAACCACTTTACTACTAAACAGTGGCCTATCTCAGTCAATAGTGCATACTCAGCAGATCCCAAATAGTAAATTTATTCCTTTTTGCTTACTCCCAGGGATAAACAATGATTTTCCACACAGCTGCCCTGGCTAAAAATGTATATGAACTTTTTCTTCAAGAATTGGTCCAAACCCTATTTAACTCAGCTATGCAAGATATTATGAGCACATCCTAGGCAATAAATTCTATAGCTTAATTATAAGGTAAATGAAAAAATACTTTTTATAGTTTGTCTTAACCTGCTGTTGGTTAGTTTTATAGAGTTTCTCCTTATTCTCACACTATTTGAAACATTAAATAATAACAATCCTTTTTTTATAAATTCTGTTCCACTCCATTCATGATTTTATAAACCAGTTCTCAGCCATTTCATCTCCAAACTGAAGAGCTCTAACCTGCATAGCCTTTCTTCATTAAGAAACCTTCTATCCTGTTTATTATTTCTGTGGTCCTTCTCTGCTATGTAATTTTAAAGATGATGTAAGGGAGAGGGTGGTACATGACAAGGTTTCCCCCACTGATGCAAAGCCACCTTAAGAATAAGTATGTTAGCCTGTCTGGCCAGGAGGGTGGGGCTCAAACAGAAAGCAGGAAGTTAAAAGCCCTCTGGCAGAAGGTAACAGGGAGGCCCTGAGTATTTTCTCAGGGTGTTCTGGCTTGGCTGCAGTACCTGAGGGGAGTTCCAGGGAAGAGGAGTGGCCATAGCTTAGATGTTTGCACACTGTTTTGAGAAGAAACCTGTAAGTTTATGCATCCAGGGAAAGTATGAAAACAGTCAAGGTAGGCCAATTATCTCTTGATAGCTGGCATAGTGGTGCCATGTCTGTGACAGGCTGTTGGAACTGTGCGTATTTTTGAGAAAGTTATTACATATTGAAGTATTGGGTCATATCAAGGACAAGGTGCTAAAACTGTGGCTACGCTTGAAGAGACTTTACTAGGAGCACCAAGACTGTGAGGACACAGAGCTGGCTATTTTCCTTTGTGTATATAAAGTGGTATGACTTTACCTGCTTCCTGTGGGTGCTGTAGTTTATGAGGTCCTGCAACCACAGATGTCCAAAACTGCACTGTACTCATGCTGTGGTCACAAAACTGATCAAAGCAGAGGCCTTATTGTATTCTTTGGTTTACTCACCATTCTTTTCTGAATAATTCCTAGCATTCTACTGTTTGTGACTGCCACTACACAATGAACTGAGGATTTTAATGACTTTTTCACAGTTGGTCTGCTACCTGGATAGTGCCATTGAAAAATTTTACAGACTACCCCATCTGAGGTGGTCTCCCACTGGGGAGATCTAGTTGGTGGAGCAATGGTGAGGGCTAAAAAATGTCCAGATAGGGAGAGTATTCAATGCTGCTAACTGGATAACTAACATAGGACAGAAAACTGCTTTCCTAAGTTCTCTAATTAGTTATTTGGAGAGAGGTGTTATCATCATTATTCAGATAATGGTGTCGGCCTGCAGCATATCCAGGAGCCAGTGCAGCAAGCCTTGCAACAGAACCATGGTTGTAATGTAAAATGACCAATGGCAAAATAATGTGGCATGCTGTAAGCAATGAGCACGCAAACTACTGCTGCATTTGCTCATTCCTAAATGTCACCCTTCCTGTCGTTGAGTGAATGGTGATTGGCTCAGACGCTGACAGGAATGGTGATGTTAAAAAAAGCATAGCACCAACATATACACTGGCCCCGCTCCCTACTACACAGCCTCCCTGAACCGAACCTATTCCTAGTGGTTTAGTAGTCCCTCTTCCTGATGACCCATAATGATTCTGACTATCCACAGTTAAAAACATTCCTCTTTAAACATTTGCCCTGATAGTCTAGTGGCCTCCTCCTCCTCCTTCTTTTCCCCCTCCCAGCCTACCCTCCATAGCTTCCTGCCACTGGTGCCACCATCTTGAAAAATGGTAGCTCCATACCCTGCCCGATATATCCTGGGGATGCATCAAGTGAGACCTGTCTGAGATATAAGGGAATGTACTGTGTAGGGTAGGGCGTCACCATTTATCAAGATGGTGACGTTGGAGACAGGGGCATTTGGGCATCGCTCCCAAGGAGGTTGGATGAAAACAGGAGATGGGACAACATCAAAATGTTGAAACCAATTAAGCTAGCTTCTGTTTCTCCTTCTCCGCACAACTGTCATCCCAGTACACTCAAAACAAAGCAAACAAACCTATGAGCTGCTGCATCCACATTATCGTTCTTTGTTGTTGGTAGCATTTTTATTTAATCTCACTTTTATTTTCAAACATGCCAGCTAGTGCAGCATGAAGATGTGCACAAAGGAAGTATAATAATAGAATAACTTTTCATTGGTAGAGTAGTAATTTGTTATAAATCTGTTATGATCCTGCCAGTTTGGCAGGGGAAGGGGGGTGGACTTCACTCCTGATTGGCTGGCAGGGTCTGACTGACATCAGGGGGTGTACTTTAGCCTGCTTCTTCCTGCCCTTCCTGCTTTGGCGTTACATTTCCTGGTGACTGAAAGCCGTGCAGGTCTTAGTCAGAACGTGCTGTGTGCTCTGGCTTTTATCTGTGTTTCTGTTTAGGGATTCCTTTTCCCTGCCCCTGTTTGTGTTAGCTGGTTGCAGCGTGTGTGTTTGGAGCTATAATCAGCTCACTGCCTCCAGCTGGGCTCTCTCTCTCTGCATGCAGTTCTCAGTGGGAAGCCGGCTGTGTGTTTGTTCAGCGGGGCTGTGCTCCCGGTTGGGAGCTTTCTCTCTGTTTGTTTAGTTAAGGATCTCCTTCCCTCGTGTGCCTGCCTGCTGGCTCAGTAAGTTTAACCCCTTGTGTGCTGTGGCTCTGTCTCTGTCTTCTGGGTGTTCTGTCAGAGATTTCCTCTCTCTTCTGTTGTGTCTTTTCCCTGGCATTTGGCTGGGGCCTAGGTTTTCCTTTTATCTGCTGCTCATGTCTCTGGCTTGTGGGGGTGGGGTGTTCCTTCTCCCCTTGGCCCCAGGGGAGGGGGGTCCTTTAGGCTGTTGTCTTTTCATCCACCTGCGGGGGGCAGGGGGCTTCCTGTATTAGTCCCCCTGTCCTGCGCTGGTCCTCTGGGGGGTGTGGCCCCGCTCTGTTTCCTTTGTTACTCCCTTTGCCCTGTGGCTGGTGTTCAGCACGTGGCTGGCACCTTGGGGTCCTGGGGGGGGGGACTCCTGGGTTCTTTCACCCCTCTTGTGTGTGTCTGGGTTCCAGTTCGGCCGTGAGGCCCGCATGAGTGGCTCTGAGCGCCTGGGTTCCTGTTCGGCCGCGAGGCCCGCCTGTATGCCTATTTCCCTTTCTTCCTGAGGTGCTGCGGGGGAGGGTAGATTAGGGGTTTGAGTAGCTGGGGTGTGCAGTGGTGGGTTGGTCTCCCCTTGGCCTGGGTCGGCGCTCTGCTGGCCTCGGCCAGGGCTCAAGTGCTCACGACCAACCCAACAGATTACAAAATCATAATATGTCATTTGGAGGGGCTGGTTATAGGAACACCCTAGCACATGTTATATTCGTGCATAGATTTTTTTTTCTCCTGGTAAAGTACCACTAAAACAGATCTCATGTTAAGAGAATCAGGTGCTCAACATTCAAAGTTTCTGTCTATTTATTTACTTATTTATGACATTTATATCCCACATCAAACATGAATTAGGTTGAAACCTGGGAGCATTTAAAATCTTTTTTTTTTTCTTATGCCTAGATCAAAAGAAAACAATGGCATGTGGGAACTTTTGTTTTGTAGATTGCAGTGGTATATTATAAAAATGCACTTTTTATTACTACTATTTAAAAGACAGATATTGAATGCAGAAGTCCAGAATCAGTCTAAATGTGCCAGTATTGTCCAGTTCAGCATACTATTAGCTGCCAAGTTCATACAAACTTAATTATGGTCAATGGAAAATAAATCTATTGGCTCAGGCTATCTGCTATATAAATATAGACAAAACAAAAGAGGAGGAAAAGTCCCTCATGTAAACATGAGCATAGAAGAACAAAGTGAGGTGAACTCAAGGAGGATGTTCAATGAGTCTTTATTTCTGACAAGCATAAAAATGACCTCACATAGCCGTGTTTTGGTGCAAAGGCCTGCCTCAGGGGTCAATATCTACATAAATAAAAATGTAAATGTTTGTTTGTTCAAAATCTTAAATCTCCGAAAGTTCTTCACCGATTGCTTTCAAATTTGGACACAACGTTGCATTCGAATACGCGCATGTTTTTATATACCTAGTATTATATAGATGTCATAGCTGTCATACTCGCGGAGCGGAAGCAGTGCGACGAATAATTGCAAATCAAACTGAGGAAGAACGGCCATCAACGAACGAGTGAAACAGACAAAGAATGGCTCAAATATGTGCTGAGGAAGCAGCAGAGCGACGTGCAGCCAGATTTGACGATGCACGGTTGCGAGCACGGCGCTCGCATTTTGCAGCTTCCTATCTGCTTCGTTCTCAACAGAATCAACGCGACAGGCTGAGAGTGGCTTAAATCTCCGAAAGTTCTTCACCGATTGCTTTGAAATTTCGACACAACATTGCATTCGAATATGTGCGTGTTTTTATATACCTACAATTGCAAATCAAACTGAGGAAGAACAGGCATCAGCGAACGAGCGAAACACACAAAGAATGGCTCAAATACGTGACGATGAAACAGCACAGCGAAAAACATCGCTCGAGGCTCTTGATCAATCATTGCAAGATTTGCGTGGAAATATCAGACCATTTGGGAACACATTAATATTGCTTGCAGGAGATTTCAGGCAAACATTACCTGTAGTTCCTCGATCGACACCAGCGGCCGAAATAAATGCTTGCCTAAAAATACTCTACTTTGTGCCAACACGTAAAGACGTTAAACTTAACTACAAATATGCGTGTCCAGCTGCAAAACGATCAATCAGCTCAGATATTCTCACATCAATTGCTGAAAATTGATCAACGGAAAGATGCCGGTTGATCTGACCTCAGGATGAATTTCATTGCCTCATAACTTCTGCAATTTAGTGACCTCAAAAGAACAATTGGTTGAAAAAGTATTTCCCAATATTCAAACCAATTATAAGGATCACGATTCGCTGACTGAATGAGCTATTCTTGCAGCCAAGAACAACGATGTCTACGAACTGAACAATATTATTCAGTCTAACATTCAAAGCGAGCCACTCACATACAAGTCCGTCGACACTGTTCTGGAAGCAGATGAAGCGCTTAATTATCCAACAAACTTTTTCAATTCCTTCGTTCTGCCAGGGATGCCACCGCACGTACTGCAATTGAAAATCGGCGTGCCAATTGTCATGTTGCGAAATATCAACCAGCCAAAGCTTTGCAACCGCATGTGCTTTGCAGTAAAAAAAAATTAATGAGCAATGTCTTACAAGCAACAATCTTGACAGGACCTTTCAAAGGTGAACATGTCCTCATTCCTCGCATTCCTATGATTCCAACAGATATGCCATTTCAATTTAACAGATTGCAATTCCCAATTCAATTGGCGTTTGCAATCACCATCAACAAAGCTCAGGGCCAATCTTTAGAATTCTCCCGTTTACATCTACATACGGATTGCTTCTCACATGGACAATTATATGTTGCATGTTCTACAGTCGGCAAACCAGACAATCTCTATCTCTGCACACACAATGGAACAACAAAAAATATTGTATACCCACAAGCATTGTGAAATTAAACATATTAGAAACCTGCGCTTCCTCTTTTCTTTCTTTTCCATTTAACCAGACTGAGCCACAGCAACGCGTGGCCGGGTAGAGCTAGTATCTAAATAAAATTAAACATAAAAAGTATATAAATGATAAGTAATAAAATGCAAATAATAAAAACTTTAAAACATTGTACAATATACACGAATTGAAGTGACACTCAGACAGATGATCTTATGAATGTAAGCCACATTGAACCCGCCTTTGCTTGGGATAATGTGTGATATAAAAGTTAAAAAAAATCCTTTTTCCTCCACCTTTTAAGACCCTGCCTATCCAGCTGGATATTGATAGCACAAGGAAAGCAAATTTGGTCCAGTGAAGACTAACTCAAAATAATCTGCTCCTTAGCTGGGCCCTAGTATTACAATGTTGAAAATGCAACCATACCATGCCTATGTGGTTATGTTCCACTAATAAGTTAAATGATTAACTGACTTTCTTAACAGGATTATATAAATTTTGGATGCCTAACTAGGGACACAAACATACACTTATTTATTCAATATCACAATTCTTCATGTACAGCCACAAAACAACCTTTTTAGGGTGGATAGTATTCACAATGAACACCTTTTATTATCAACCAGATAGAGTTAAGAGTTTTCAGTTTTGGCACAGTATAAGTCATCACAAGAACAAAATATAAGAAAACCAATGGAGTGCATTAGCGGCTTACAACCCATTTAGTTACGTTAAAACTGTGGCGGTGCCACAAAGATATCAGTTATAACGGAATAGAGAAGGCATTACCCACATGTCTAGGACAACGGAGAGGAGAAGATTGGCTCTGTACTCCCTCATATATTCTACACGAATTACCTACAGAATCACCTGCATCAGATTATCTCTTCAGGTACAGACTTAGATCTTAGAACTATAGAGCCTCTGCATCAGAATATCTCTCCAGGTACAGGCACAGCATCAGAACATCTCTTCAGATACAGGCACAGTTTATAGAACCATATAGCCTCTGCACCCTACACGAATTACCCATAGAATCGTCTGAATCAGATTATCTCTCCAGGAACAAATATAACTCTTAGAATTATAGAACATCTGCATCAGAATCTCTCTCCAGATACAGGTACAGCTCTTAGAACCATATAGCATCTGCACCCTGGTGTAACCTCTCTGGATATCAAATCAGATAGACAAGTCACAGGAGCCCGACCTGAATACCTAACCTGGAAATATACATTTTCCAATCGAATTAAGAACCAATACTACAACAAATATCCAATCATCTTAATAACCTTAACCAATCAACATCAAAATGAATACCACTAAACTTCTCCTTATTATTTATTCACTTTCCTTAATCCACCTCATACTAACTACTCCCCTTTCAGAAACCAACAGCATTTCCACAATATACATGCTCAATAGATTACCTAAGCACAATACACACCGCCAAAATTACAATAATAACCAAAACAACGAAGATACTACTTTACACAAACAAAATCAAACTAAAGGAAAAAAAGGACATAATAAATCCACCACACAAGAAAATAGACAATTAAGGAAAATCATCACAATCCCAAACCCAACTGATCCATATCAAACAATTCAAATAGGATACATTAATGCCAGATCAGCTGTTAACAAAGCTACAACAATAACAGATTGGATCACTGATGACAACCTTGATCTATTACTCATCAACGAAACCTGGATTCATGATCACAACGACCCCATAATATTAGATCTTTGCCCCCCAGACTACAAAATTACTCACTGAACAAGAAACGGAAAGAGAGGAGGAGGAATTGCACTGATATATAAATCCTATTTCACCATAACAACTTCAGCAGAATCCATAACATCACAACTTGAAATTGTATCACTCAGAATTAACCATACCTCCTTGCTAGACCATTTAAACATCATCTTGTTTTACAGACCACCAGGTAACTGGCAAGATTGCCAACCACAATTCATGGACTTCATTTCGAATACCTGTGTATCTAATTCCAATCTTCTTATAATAGGAGACATAAACTTGCACCTAGAAGACCCTAATGCAATCGATGCATGCGAATGTAAAGATTTTTTCCAATTATGGGAATTCAACTGGTCCAACATTCAAGCAACTCATGTTAAAGGACATACACTTGACCTTATTACTCACAAATTCTCCTCAGATCAATCCCTTATATTAACAGATACAAAATGGACAGAGATACCATGGTCAGACCATTATAAATTAAACCTATCCTTACAATGGCGGAAAAAAGACTCACATCAGAAACAAGAACGTACAACATATACCACAAGAGGCCAAATTGATCCTGTTCTATTCTGGCAACAGTTCTATATGAATGATTGGTCAACACAAATAGAATCCAAACAATATCTCCTAAATTGGGATGACAGATGCAAGAGTATATTGGACACTATCGCACCACTACAAACCAGAACCTCACAAAGACATAGTTCAATACCATGGTTTAATGAAGATCTGAATATACTAAAAACTCAAGGTAGGAGACTTGAACGAGCATAGAATAAAATGAAAGATGAATCTACACTCAATGCATGGAAACAAATGCAAAGAAAATATAAATACACAATTAGACAAACAAAAAGATCATATTACAAATCCAAAATAGGGCCTGATTACAAAGACACACATAAATTATTCCAACTTGTGCATAAACTTCTTGACACCTCATCAGTTACCACAGCCAGCACAGATACCCCATCAGCAGATGATCTGGCTACTTATTTCAAAGAGAAAATTATAAAATTACGATCTACCTTACCACTTAATACCACTGACCATGAAACATTCATTAACTGTTTGGACCCAATCACTGATGGATATCCAGCAGACCGAATCTGGACAAATTTTGATATACTGGAAGAGGAAATCGTCACCCAAGTGATCAACAGATTCGCCAAGTCTCACTGCAAACTAGACTCTTGGCCCAGTTATCTAATTAAGTCTGCCCCTCAACGTTTCTTAACAGATCTCACCTCCTACTTAAACTTCATGCTGCAACATGGATTCTTCCCTTTGGATAAAGGAAATATTTTACTCACTCCGATATCTAAAGACCTAATACTAACTACAGCCCAGTAGCATCCATCCCTCTTGTAATGAAGTTAATCGAAAGTTTAGTTACCAAACAACTTACCGATTATTTAAACAAATTCTCTATACTCCATACATCTCAATCGGGATTTCGAGCTAATCATAGTACCGAAACAGTACTAATAATGCTCCTAACCAAATTTAAACAAATAATAGCAGCTGGCAATAATTTTCTCCTCTTGCAATTTGACATGTCCAGCGTGTTCGACATGGTCAGCCACAATATACTATTGAACATCTTAGAATATTTTGGCATTGGAGGAAACGTACTGCATTGGTTTAATGACTTCCTAACTACAAGAACATACCAAGTGATATCAAAGCTGAATACATCATCACCATGGAAACCTGAATGTGGAGTGCCTCAGGGCTCATCCCTCTCACCAACCCTTTTCAACTTAATGATGATTCCACTGGCCAGATCACTGTCCAATCAAGGTCTCAATCCATATATTTATGCAGACGAAGTCACGATCTATATACTGTTTGAAAAGGATTTAACAGAAATCACAAACAAAATCGATCATAGCTTTCAAATAATGAACTCATGGGTGGATGCATTTCAACTGAAGCTTAATGCAGAAAAGACACAATCCACCTTATTTTCGAAAGAGAAAGACACCCATATTTCGACCCAAATTGGGAGATGGGCGTCTTTCTCCCGTGGACGCCCAAATCGGTATAATAGAAAGCCGATTTTGGGCTTTTTCAACTGCACTCCATCGCGGAAACGGCCAAAGTTGACAGGGGCATGTTGGAGGCGTAGTGAAGGCGGGACTGGGGCGTGTTTATTGGCCGAGGAAAGATGGGCGTCCTCGGCCCATAATCGAAAAAAGAAAGGCGTTTTTAGCGCGAATTTGGGTCACTTTTTTTGGACCATGTTTTTTCAGGAACAAGTCCCAAAAAAGTGCCCTAAATGACCAGATGACCACCGGAGGGAATCGGGGATGACCACCCCTGACTCCCCCAGTGGTCACTAACCCCCTCCCACCCCAAAAAAAAAACAACTTTAAAAACTTTTTTTTCCCAGCCTGTATGCCAGCCTCAAATGTCATACCCAGCTCCATCACAGCAGTATGCAGGTCCCTGGAGCAGTTGTTAGTGGGTGCAGTGGACTTCACCCAGGTGGACCCAGGCCCATCCCCCCCTACCTGTTACACTTGTGGTGGTAAATGGGAGTCCTCAAAACCCACCAGAAACCCACTGTACCCACATCTAGGTGCCCCTCTTCAGCCATAAGTGCTGTGGTAATGGTATAGAGTTGTGGGGAGTGGGTTTTGGGGGGATTTGGGGGGCTCAGCACCCAAGGGAATGGAACTAAGGACTTGGGAGGTAGTTAACTTTTTTTTAATAGTTACAAGTGCCCTCTAGAGTGCCCGGTTGGTGTCCTGGCATGTGAGGGGGACCAGTGCACTACGAATCCTGGGTCAGGATTTTCACGCGACCCGAGGAGGTCCTGGCGCAGCATTGACTCCGGATAATAAACCAACTGGGGGATTGGAGAGTGAGTTCTCCCCCCCCCCCCCCCCCCCCCGAAGATATCTGGAGCGGTTTCTGTGGAGAAATTGGACCTGGTGAAGCCAAAAAATGTCACAATCGACGCATTATGAGAAGTGCTGCAGAGTGTGAATAACTTTCTTCTTCAGATGTTTAAAATTTTTCAGGAATAAACATGTGAATTAAAGAATTTATATCAATACTTATCTAACAAAGAGGAAGTCCAAGATATAAAAATAGAGACTTTGACTATGGAATTTTTTCTTTTATTGAACTGTTGAAGAAATATTTCTCTGATAATTTGCAAACATTTTCTGATAGCCACCCTCCGGTGTCTAAAGCGATTTATATTTCCCCTAAATAATCTTCTTTATCAGAGAAAAGAGATGTGAACTTAACTGATATTTTGGAAAAGCTATATTACTAGTGACTTTCGCCTTTGATTTAGATAGGAATAATGTTTTGAAATTGTATTTCCGACACATGGTTGATAGTTTTTTGGGTTCAAAGATAAATATATTTCCTGACTTATCAGGGGAATCACAGACTAGGAGGTGTGAACTCTTGGCTTTTAAGCCAAAGATCATTGCCCTAAGTGGGACCTTCCTAGTGCGATTCCCTTGTAAGTGTTCTATTTCTTTGAATTTTAATAATTACTTATTTGTTGAACCTAAGAAATTACAAGAGTTAGTGGAGTTGAAAGAACAGATGAAGAACCCTCTGCAGCAACTTCTTTTAGTTACCACTGTTCCGGCTGCAATTACCGATTAACCTTCCTCCCTCAGAAAAAGTGAATTGTAAGATTAACCATTTTGAGTTTTTCTTATTTTCTTTGAGATTGTTTTCCTGATCTTGGATCTCCCAGTTGTGGACGATTATATAACATATATTGGTGGGAGAAAATGTTTTCTTTTTTAATATCAATTTCTGTTTTCCCTTACATTTATGTGATAAATGTGAATGTAATTAAGTAAAATGATTAAAAAAAAAAGAAGGACTGAAGACCAAACGACAGCCGGCGTGGTTAAAAAGTGAGGTGAAGGAAGCTATTAGAGCTAAAAGAAAATCCTTCAAAAAATGGAAGAAGGAACCCACTGAAAATAATAAGAAACAGCATAAGGAATGTCAAGTCAAATGCAAAACGCTGATAAGGAAGGCTTTGGAGTTTTTTGATAGTCTGTTCTTTGCAGCCCGCATATAGTGCGTTGCAGTAATCCAGATGGCTTATTACCACACAAGGGTGCGGAAGACGTATCTCGGGAAGAATGGTTTTACTCTTGAGTTTCCACATGGTGTGGAACATCTTTTTCGTCATGTTCTTCACGTGGGTATCAAGAGTGAGGTTTCGATCGATAGTAATTCCAAGAATTTTCAGGTTTTGTGAGACTGGAAGAGAGCAGTATGGTGTGATTATGGTAGAGAAGTTTTTTGTGTTATGTTGGGAGGTGAGTACAAGACATTATGTTTTTTTCTGCATTAAGTTTTAGTTGGAATGCATCTGCCCAGGTGTGCATGATTTTGAGACTTTGGTTGATCTCGTTAGTGATTTCATTTAGATCATGTTTGAACGGGATGTAGATTGTGACATTGTCTGCATATATGTAAGGATTGAGGTTTTGGTTGGCTAGCAGTTTGGCTAACGGGATCATCATTAGGTTGAATAAGATTGGTGATAGGGGGGATCCTTGGGGTACGCCACATTTGGGTGTCCATGGGGGTGATCTGTCCGCTTTCGTTATTACTTGGTATGATCTTGTGGTTAGGAATCCTTTAAACCATTTGATTACTGTGCCTCCTACTCCGAAGTATTCTAGTGTATGTAATAGTATTTCATGATTAACCATGTCAAAGGCACTGGACATGTCGAATTGTAGGACGAGTATGTTGTTACCAGTTGCGATTGCCTGTTTGAATGAGTTCATTGCGGCTACTAGAACAGTTTCTGTGCTGTGGTTTGTCCAAAATCCTGATTGAGATTCGTGCAGGATTGAGTGTTTATTTAGGTATTCAGTGAGTTGTTTCATCACTATGCCTTCCATGAGTTTGGTTATGAGTGGGGTACATGCTACTGGGCGGTAGTTGGTTAAGTCCATTGTGTTCTTCTTGGCATCTTTTGGTAGTGGTGGGCGCCTTCGGTTTCCATTATCGCTGAAAAACGATACCACCCAGCTCAAATCCACACAAATCCGATGCATTTGCCTGGCACACACCATATTATCGGAAAAAGGATGGCCGCCCATTTTTCAGACACCTTGAAACTACTGGGAGTCACAATTGATAGAAATCTCACATTAGAAAGCCATGCGAAAAATGTAACAAAGAAAATGTTCCATGCAATGTGGAAACTCAAAAGAGTTAAATCTTTCTTCCCAATGGACGTATTTCACAACTTGGTACAATCAATGGTGCTGAGCCACTTAGACTATTGCAATTCCATCTATGCCGGATGCAAAGCATAAATCCTTAAACTCCAGACTGCCTAAAATACTGCAGCTAGACTCATATTTGGAAACGCGAAATACGAAAGCGTCAAACCCCTACGAGAAAAATTACATTGGCTCCCATTAAAAGATCGAATTGTGTTCAAAACTTGTACACTAGTTCATAAAATTATTCACGGTGAGGCCCCGTTCTACATGTAAGACTTCATAGACTTACCAGTAAGGAATACAAAAAGATCATCACACACCTTCTTGAACCTCCATTACCCCAATTGTAAAGGACTTAAATATAAATCAATCTATGCATCCAGCTTCTCCTATATCAGCACACAACTGTGGAATGCATTACCAACTGCCATAAAAACTATGCACGCTTTGACAGATTTCCGTAAATTACTAAAGACTAATTTGTTCAAAAAGACTTACCAAAAGGATCCTTCATAAATGACCAGACATCAAAACTTTATTGAAAAAAGTTAATATTGAACTCTTTTTATTTGTTTTACTTTATTAACATTATTACTGTTGAATCTTCTACATTTACCCTTGTTCTTTAATGCTTGAATTGAACTTGTACTTTAAATGTAATAATATTCTGTATTTCTCATTCCAGAATGGCGATTGCCATTACGGCACAATGTAAGCTACATTGAGCCTGCAAATAGGTGGGAAAATGTGGGATACAAATGCTACAAAGAAAGAAAGAAAGAAAGAAAGAAAACAAAAGAGATCTGCATGAAACAAAATATTTGTTTTTATTTTCACTTATAAAACCACATGCCCCTGCAACATGTTCAAAACAGAATAACCAATTTGTGTATTTAAAACGTAAACTTCTACAAAACAGATGAAGATGTGATTCTATATGCCCCAATGAAAAGAGAGTTTAATTTTACTTCCATTTAACTTCAATATATTCCATATTTATAACACCAGGCTTCCCAAGGCAGATTGCAACAGTTAAGATGAACCCATCAGGAAACAGGATATCCTCACTGAAATTTGGCCATCTGTATTGTATAGAACAGTGTAGAAAAATGAGCACAAAATACAGAGTTTATAAGTGTTGTTTCTACCAGCTACAATAATATTTAAGCTGTTTTAGTGATATTCAATTTTTATTTCATGATGTTTATATCTAGATATGGGATGCTTTCAAATAAATTAAAATGCTGTCAAATAAGTTAAAAAAAATCTTTTGTCCTCCACCTTAAGGCACTGCCTATCCAACTGGAACAGCTTTAGACTTTTTACAGATGGACCACACATAGATAGTCCCTTATTTCTAATAATCTTTTCCTATTGTTTTCAAAAGCGTTTGCTATTGTTTTGGGTATACTAAAATGGCAACAAACTCTGCCTACTGGCTTCAGCTCATATATTAGACTACTTAGGCTCACACTCAAGGGCATTTTCGAAAGAGAAGGACGCCCATCTTTTGACACAAATCGAAAGCCGATTTTGGGCATCCTCAACTGCTTTCTGTCGCGGGGACAACCAAAGTTCACGGGGGCGTGTCGACAGTGCACCGAAGGCGGGACGGGGCATGGTTAAGAGATGGGCGTCCTCGGCCGATAATGGAAAAAAGAAGGGCGTCCCTCACGTGCATTTGATATAATATATCTTGTTTATCGGGGGTATAGCCCCCAAGGGGATTTTCAATATTTCATTCAAATAACTTCGAAAGGTATCTATTGGCGACACTCCTGACTCTGATAGCAGATTTAGGGAAATCACTTACTCCCCAGATAAATACACTAAACCAGGAAATGAAAAACCATGAGGAAAAAATAAAGAATTTGGACTTAAAAGTAGGGGAATTGGAACAGATAAAGGAGAAAAATGATTCAGATATGAAAATACTTCAAACACGCCAGGAGGTTATGATGAAGGATTTGACTTCATTAAGAAGAAAAACTGAACTCCTTGAAAATACTGTTAGAAGTAATAACCTACAGTTGTTAAATTTTCCTAAACAAATTACCAAACCCCCTAGGGAAATGTGGAAGAAATACTTAATGGAGATTCTTGGGGTAAAAGAGGAGTTGATTCCTCCTTTTACATATGTTTATTATCTTCCAACCAAAGAAGACTCTGATAAAAAAAAAAGAACAAGATCAATTGATGAATGTTACTGCTTTATTAGAATCTACAGATATTGAAGATACAATTCCCACTACGTTAATAGTGACTGTGGCGCTTGCACCAGACAAGCAATGGTTGATGTCTATGTTCTTTAAAAATAAGGATAAAACATTTCTTGGCCAGAAAGTTCAGATGTTCCCTGATATCTCCAGAGAAACACAAAAGTGCCGGAAATCATTTCTTTTAATGAAACCAGCAGTAACTCAGCTGGGAGCCACATTTTACTTGCGGTACCCATGTAAGTGTGTGGTACCAGTCAAATAAGTTTATATTTTTTGATCCGGCTCAACTAACAACATTTCTTACCTCAAGGCAGAACAGGGGTACTTAAAACATCAAACCCATTGATTAAAACACTATTTAACACTAACCTGTTATCTTTATTAGCTCTATCTTTGACAGAATTACTTTAAATATATTCCATTTCTAAATATCTTGTTTCAAAATGTGGACTTGAGCATGTAATTTCATGTGTCTTGGAATTATTTTTTCTTTTACTAATGTTGAAATACACTACTTATCAAATTAACTCCACCTAATTACAACCCCATCATAGTACACCTGTTCATACCCATTTCAACCAATCAGGATGACTTTTATTCTCTGTAATAATTGTGGTGCTTTAGTTTCAAGGCCAATCATCTGGAGACTTAAAGCTTGTCCTATCTGTCTTCAGCTCGCTAGTTTAAAACAGGAGCTCAGTAAAGTAAAGCAGGAATTGAATGTACTTAAAGCAACTTCTAGGACTGCACAAAATCAAACTGCACAGAATCATACCAAATTCTCACCACTGCCTCAAAGGATAAAACCACCTAAGAATAGATGGTTCACGGTAGGCTCAGGCAGGCTTCGTTATGTGACACAGAAGCATCCGCCCTCATAAGTGTTGCCCCTACAGAATTCTTTTGCTCCATTACAGCACTGTGATGTTCCTGAAAATAGAACTGAGGCACCAGAAAAAGCAATGAAGGTAGAACAAAAAGATATGAATGTACCCAAAGAAAAAAAGACACCCCCAAATTACTAAAGTTGATCTACGTACTAGGAAATGTAGATGGAAAGCGATGACCACAAATGCTCGCAGTCTAAGCAATAAAGTTCATGACCTTCAAGCCCTGATGTTGGAGGCAGACGTAGACATTGTTGCAGTCACAGAGACGTAGCTCAATGGTTCCCATGGGATGCAAACATACCAGGCTATAATCTTTTTAGGAAGAATAGAGATGGTCGTAAAGGTGGAGGAGTAGCTCTGTATGTGAGAAATTATATAGCAGCGACTGAAATGACAGGGACCTGGGGAAAGGAAGAAGCGATATGGATCACCTTAAAAAGAGATGATAGAACCTCTGTCCACGTGGGTGTTGTCTACAGACCCCCGACACAATTTGAGGAACTAGATAAAGACCTGATAGCAGATATTCAAACTTTGGGAAAGAAGAGAGAGGTGCTGTTGCTAGGAGATTTCAATCTGCCGGATGTAGATTGGAAGGTTCCATCTGCGGAATCGGAAAGAAGTAGAGAGATCGTGAATGCTTTTCAAAGTACTCTGCCCAGACAAATGGTGACGGAACCCACGAGGGAGGGTGCGACGCTGTATCTGGTGTTCACAAATGGGGATAGTGTGTCAAATGTCCGAGTGGGTGCCCACATGGGCAGCAGTGACCATCAAACGGTTTGGTTTGATATGATGGCTGAAGTGGAGGGTGGCCACTCAAAACTCAAAGTCCTGGATTTCAAGCATGCTGACTTCAGTAAAATGGGGGAATACCTGAGGAAGGCACTGATGGGCTGGGAGGACGTACGAGAAGTGGAAGGGCAGTGGTCCAGGCTTAAAGAAACTATAAATAGGGCCACAAACCTTTATGTAAGGGGAGTAATAAAAGCAAGATAAAAAGGAAACTGATATGGTTCTCCAAGCAAGTGGCTGAGAAAATTAAGGCTAAAGAGTTGGGGTTCCAGAAATACACAAAATCTCAAGAAGAGGAACACGGAGAGGAATACCAGATGAAACTGAAGGAAGCCAAGAGGGTGATACGTCTGGCGAAAGCGCAAGCGGAAGAACAAATGGCTAGAAAGGTAAGGAGGGGTGACAAAAATTTCTTCAGGTATATTAGTGAAAGGAAAATGACTAAAAAGGGAATTGTGAGACTGAAAGATGCGGCGAACTGCTATGTAGATAATGATGAAGAAAAAGCTAATTTGCTAAATAGATACTTTTGTTCTGTTTTCATAGAAGAAAATCCTAGAGAAGGATTGCAATTGACTGGCAAAAGTACATATGAGAATGGAGTGGATATAGCACCGTTCACGGAAGAGAGTGTGTATGAACAACTAGGAAACCTAAAGGTGGACAAAGCCATGGGACCAGGCGGGATCCACCCCAGGATATTGAGGAAGCTCAGAGAGGTTCTAGCGGGTCCTCTTAAAGATTTGTTGAATAAATCCTTGGAGATGGGAGAGGTTCCGTGGGATTGGAGAATGGCGGAGGTGGTACCTCTTCACAGAAGTGGTGATAGGGAAGAAGCTGGAAACTACAGGCCGGTAAGCCTCACTTCGGTTATTGGAAAAGTAATGGAAGCGATGCTGAAGGAAAGGATAGTGAATTTCCTGGAAGCCAATATGTTGCAAGATCCAAGACAACATGGTTTTACCAAAGGGAAACCATATCAAACAAATCTCATTGAATTCTTTGACTGGGTGACCTCAGAATTGAATCAAGGACGTGCTATAGACGTAATCTACTTAGATTTCAGCTAAGCTTTTGACACGGTTCCCCACAGGAGGCTCTTGAATAAACTGGACAGGCTGAAGATAGGACCTGAAGTGGTGAACTGGATTAGGAACTGGTTGACGGACAGACGCCAGAGGGTGGTGGTTAATGGAATTCACTCAGATGAGGGAAAGGTGAGTAGTGGAGTGCCTCAGGGATCGGTGCTGGAGCCGATTCTGTTCAATATATTTGTGAGTGACATTGCTGAAGAGTTAGAAGGTAAAGCTTGCCTTTTTGCGGACGATACTAAGATTTGTAACAGAGTGGACACCCGGGAGGGAATGGAAAACATGAAAAAGGATCTGCGGAAGCTAGAACAATGGTCTAAGGTTTGTCAATTAAAATTCAATGTGAAGAAATGGAAAGTGATGTACTTAGGGAGTAGAAATCCACGGGAGACATATATGTTAGGTGGTAAGAGTCTGATATGTATGGATGGAGAGAGTGATCTTGGGGTGATAGTATCTGAGGATCTGAAGGCGACGAAACAGTGTGACAAGGCAGTGGCCGTAGCTAGAAGGTTGCTAGGCTGTATAGAGAGAGGTGTGACCAGAGGAAGAAAAGAGGTTTTAATGCCCCTGTATAAGTCGTTGGTGAGGCCCCGCCTGGAGTATTGTGTTCAGTTTTGGAGGCCGTATCTTGCTAAGGATGTACAAAGAGTTGAAGCGGTGCAAAGAAAAGCTACGAGAATGGTATGGGATTTGCGTTACAAGACGTATGAGGAGAGACTTGAGGACCTGAACATTGTAAAGAGTATGTAGGACAGGCCCCAAAGGAACCCTGGGATAGGCCAGAATACCCCCGTTATAGGCAGGCATTCCCCAGGAAAAAACTAGAAATAAAGAACTACAACTCCCAGCATGCCCCAAGGGAGACCGGGGATAAGAGAAACTATGTGCATTCCCAGGAGTCTCCAGAGGAGGGCCGCAGGGGAAGGAATAAGGCTGATTCTCCAACCTGGTGGAAGAGGTGGGTGGAGAAAGAAGAGCCACCAAAGAGCTTTAATGAGAGAAAGGGTGAGCAGCTGGGAGAAGGGCGGGGCTAGGAGAATAGGGATTGGGCTCCTGAGGAGAGAGAGGTAGAGAGTGGGCCTTGCCCTATGGAGTTGACTGAACCAGAGAGCGGCCTGGAAGAGCCGATGGACTTTTCAGCTTTGGCTCAGAGAAAGCCAAGGCAGTAGAGGGGCCAAGCAGGGTCAAGCGGGAGGAGGTCAGGTAGGAGTATGACTGACCAAGAGGGTGGGACCCTAGGCTTTGAGCCCGCGCAAAGCCATTGAACTGTGTTTTAAAGCTTGGCTAAAAGTGAACTGTGTTTTGAAAGCCTAGCGGGACTGTGCTGTGTTTAAAGCTTGGCTAAAAGTGAACTGTGTTTTGAAAGCCTAGCTGGACCGCGCTGTGTTTAAAGCTTGGCTAAAATTGAACTGTGTTTTGGAAACCAGGGCTGAATTAAGCCGTGTGTTTTTTTTTTCTTTTTACTGCTACTCTCCAGGGGACCGGGAGAGATCCTTATTTTTTGTTTCTTTTGGGGAAAAGGGGTGCCATACAGGAGGGGGTTTTTGTTTAGTTTGGTTTTGTGAAAGGACTGCAACCCAGGAGAAAAGAGGATCCGCTTTACAACATGCATACCCTGGAGGAAAGGAGAAACAGGGGTGATATGATACAGACGTTCAAATATTTGAAAGGTATTAATCCACAAATGAACCTTTTCCGGAGAACGGAAGGCGGTAGACCGAGAGGACATGAAATGAGATTGAAGGGGGGCAGACTCAATTAAAATGTCAGGGAGTATTTTTTCACGGAGAGAGAGGTGGATACTTGGAATGCCCTCCTGCGGGAGGTGGTGGAGATGAAAACGGTAACGGAATTCAAACATGTGTGGGATAAACATAAAGGAATCCTGTTCAGAAGGAATGGATCCTCAGAAGCTTAGCCGAGATTGGGTGGCAGAGCCGGTGGTGGGAGGCAGGACTAGTGCTGGGCAAGACTTCTACGGTCTGTGCCCTGAAAATGGCAGATACAAATCAAGGAAAGGTATACACAAAAAGTAGCACATATGAGTTTATCTTGTTGGGCAGACTGGATGGACCGTGCAGGTCTTTTTCTGCTATCATCTACTATGTTACTATCCAGCTTATTTTCGAAAGTGATCGCCGGCTATCTTCCGACATAAAACGGGAGATGGCCGGCGATCTCGGAAAAGCGGCGAAATCGGTATAAATCGAAAGCTGCTTTTTTGACAGCATCGCCGGCGAAAGTTCAAAGGGGCGTGTCGCCAGCGAAGCTGCAACGTGGTCTTCAATCCACACATTCACCTCTCACTACTGCCTTGAGCAGGATACCCGACATGACAGTTGGTTTGGGCAGTCAGTGTTGCAGAATCTGTTTGGGGTATAGAATCCAATTCCACCCCCCTAGGCCCATTTTATTCTGTTCCAGGCTGCACTCTCAGCTAGATTGTATATAGTTTTAGGTTAATCTATGTTATGTCCTCGCCGTTGCAAGGCCCAATTGACCACTGTTTATTGTTTTGAGTGAGCCTGGATGCTAGGGATACCCCACTTGTGAGGATTATTCAGCCTGCTTGTCCTCAGAGAAAGTGAAGATACCCACCTGTAGCAAGTGTTCTCCGAGGGCAGCAGGCTGATAATCCTCACAAACCCGCCCACCTCCCCTTGGAGTTGTCTTCTCTATCTTTCTTTCTTGATCTTGCTGAACTGAGTGCGGCTGTGCGGCGGATGGGAAGGCACTCTGCGCATGCGCAATTGGACACGCGTCACGTTCAGAAGGTTATAGCAAAGTTTTTGCTATTTTGAATGCCGGTTCCCGGGCTGGCGCAGATCACTGACCCACTTGTGAGGATTATCAGAGTGTAGTGGCTGCCTTGATGACAAAGCCTGATATTGATCCAGCTTTTCTGTTCCTGCTAGTGAATCTAGGCTTTTTTTCAATGGCCCGAGGTTGTTTGATTCTATCATTTTGATAAATGTATGCTGATGGGGTATCCTATGGCCTATTCTAGATTTAAAGCCTTTGCTTTGTTTATTCGTTGGATAGTAGAACAGGAGTTGGATATTGGCTATATTATTATTATTAACATTTGTATAGCGCTGCCAGACACACGCAGCGCTGAACATCCAACATATCATTCATTATTTAGACTATTTCTTATTTATATATTTGGCAAGGTCTGGTGTTTAACAAACAAATTTACAAAAAAGAGGAGTGGAGGAACTTATAAACATAAATTATATCAAAAAATACTCTCCACTGAAATCAAAACTACTTTGACTATTGATAATTCACTGTTTGGATGATATGGAGGAAAAGCCTCAGAATAAAATTACGCACTCCTATTTTTAAGGCTTATTAGTTAATCCATCTTTGGCACACAGAAAAAAAAACAACAAAACAAATAGAAATGCTTAGAACAGTCTATGTTTTTAATTATAATACCGGAAGTGAACTTCTCTTCCAGAACCTCATTTCAGAACCACAAACTTGTCCGCACTCAGGCACTTCCCTAGACCAGGGTTTCTCAGTGATTCTCTTGTCCTTACTAGGGCTAAACTCTATCCTTCAAGGACTACATGTAAGCTCCTGCTGGCTTTTCTCGTTTCTAAAAACAGACTTTTCCAAAGGCAATTTACTTTCCCTTGTCAGATTCCTCAGCCCCATATTTTCTTTGCAGTACTCTATTAACTTCCTCTAAGCCCTCCTACCTCTTTATGTGCAACCAGAACACTTTTCTTTAAAGATACTTGGTTCTCAATCTACTTTGGCTGTATCTTACTTCCCTTGCCCCTGTGCATCTTCCTGTGGATTAGCTTTTCCTTCAAGCCTTCCTCTCACTATGCAAACAGAACACTTCCAAAGCTTTTCCTGGCTCTATGCAGACAGCACTTGCTTCTTGGGGCCCGCTTCTCCCTAAGTCTCCCCCTTCAATATGCAGGCTGCTTTACATCACGGAATGCTGCTTCTCCTCTGTGCCTCAAGCTCTCTAATAAACTGGCTTTGTGTACAGTGTAAGCCACACCACACCCTTCTCTCTCTCTCTCTCTCTGGAGACTAGCTGAGGACTAATTGGTTCATCTGTGAGAGAAAGTCCCTGCTAGTACTACAATCCCCATGATTCTTGTCTGCATTCCCCGAGCTATGTGCCTGATCAACTTTCTGGCAAAGCTGCCAATTCCGCCGTTTGGCTGCACAATTGGCGGGTTTCACGCAACCACCGTGGTTTTCTTTGAAAGCTGCAGGTCACGGGATACTGGGCAGCTTTTTGCTGCCACGGCCGTGGGTTGGCTGTTTTTTCTCGCAGAACAATAGAAGCCCCGTGGAGGCGGGCTGCAGGCTTCTTTTAAATGCCTGTGTGTGCCTGCGCGGCGGTGGGAAGCCTTTCAGAGTCTCACACAGAGTCACTCTCTACCTCTTCAGTCTACCATGTGCGGTGAGTTCAGTAAGTTCTTTTCTTCATACTGGGGGGGGGGGGGGGGGGATCCGTTTATGATTGTGGTTACTTTATTAATATTTATTTTATAATATAGTATGGTTTAATTCTAATATAATATTTAATATAATATTAATATCAACCTCATTAATATTTATATTAATATTTGGCTAGTTTGGGGCTGGAAAAAATGTTGCCATTTGGCAACACTGCTTCCTGGGTTTTATTTCCTGTCTGCCCCTCCTCCCAGGGCTTCTACTTATTCCAGCTAACAGCAGGAATTCCTAGGTAAGGACAATTTTCCCCCATTTCTTTCTGTCTTCCTTGGGAATAGGGAAAACTGCTAGACTTTTCCTGCCTTCCCTCCCCTCCTTTCCCCTTCCTCTTTCCATGATAGGGCTTCCCTGTCACAATACTTGCAGTACATGGCATATACATCTTTGAGCTTTATAAAATATTATCCAGGATAGAGATAGTATAGTTTGCTTTTCAGTAATGCTGAATAATACAAATGCAAATCAAAAGTTAATCATAAATTGGAAAAAATGACAACATGCAGCAAAAATCTCTCTTTTTCTCTTCCAGACATTTACACCAAAACTTGTTCTACTGGATATAAGTGACATCAGCAGTGTTTGTAATGCAGCCAAAGAAATCCTGGACTGTTATGGATGTGTGGATGTACTCATCAACAATGCAAGCATGAAAATCAAAGGGCCAGTGCAAAGTGTCACTTTGGAACTAGATAAAAAAATAATGGATGCCAACTATTTTGGACCCATAACAGTAACCAAAGGTAATATTTAAAATTATTCTTTTATGTCATTACAATCCCAGCTACCTATGGCAGGAAATATTGGGGATGATATTCAAAGGTACTTTTCTGAGTAGGAACAGCTCCTACTTGGATAAGTGCTGACAACTAGGGCCAGCTAGTCGCATGCTAAAAATCTTTGATGACTGTCCTAGAAGTATATGGATGGTGTTGGGAAGGTCCAGGCTTTAGCCAAGGCCTTTTGTGTCCTACCCTGTGGTGTAGCTAGGGGGGGCACCAGGGGAGCGGCCGCTCCCCCAAACGGAGTTCTGCTGGCACCAATGGAAGTCTGTTCTCGCTCCCCCTGCGCCGTCAACCTGGCTGAACCTGGCTACGCTTCTGGTCCTAACATGTCCAGACAGTTACCAGGTACTGACGCTGAATTTCAGCAGAATCTATATATCTTCTGGCAGGTGCCTTATACCCAGATTTTCGTGATCTCTTATGTATAATTTGTTTCCAACTTCTGTTGGTTGGAAAGGATAAAAAGAGCACATATTTGATGACTGTGGGGCAAAGTTATCAATGTGCTGTTAAGATGGGTTCTTTTACAACAACTCATGCTATTTTAGCACAGATCCCATTTTATGCAGTGTGACCCAGTTACTAATACCTCAGGTTAACAGTAAATTGACCTATCAATGGTAGCCCACATTGATAACTTCCCCTCTAGGTCTCAAATATGCAAACCAAGACTTCACCATGCAAGGCACTTAGAGGCCCTTTTATGAAGCAGCAATAGGCCCAACATGGGCTTACCACTCGCTAAAAGGGAAGTACCAACGGGCTTCTTCAGCAGGCCAGTGGTAGTTCCTTCCCCCAACATGCATCATTTCTGGCGCTGCAAAAATATTTCAATTTTTGTAGCGCCAGTATGTACCCAGCAGTAATAGGGCAGTGCTGTGCACTTAGCACAGGAGCCCTTACCGCCACCTCAATGGGTGGCGGTGAGTCACCCCCCCAAAACGGCCTTGCGGCAAGTGCTTTGCGTGCCACACAGCCATTTCTTGAAAAAAACAAAGACCTGTCTTTTACCCGCTGTGGTAAAAGGGGGCCTCAACATATGCTGATGCCAGCACAGATTCTCTTTTGCCGCAGCTTTGTAAAATGATCCCTTAGACATCCAGTGTAAGCTGTAAATAGCCTTTTTGGTTTTCAAAGGAAAACGCAAGATAGGGAAACTTATTTTTAGCACTCTATATTGAGTCCCTTTCTGCACTTCTACCAGTGGTAAAAGGCCTTGGTAGATATGGGATGAAAAAGGGGGGCAATAATACAGCCTCATTCATGTTGAAGAGTATTGTGCATCTACCTATAATCCATTAGGTAATCATGTGGTTCTATTACTATGAAAATGAGGGTTCAAGAACTTTAAGTCATCTAATAAGTAGTCTTCACGCAAATAATTGTGTCCCTGCTAGTCAATGGAGGAACTGAACCTAGATATTCTGATTGGTCTTGCGTTTACAATCTATAAAAAGATTCAAAACAATCCATGAACTATACAAGAGTGAGAAGGATGATCTTTTACAGAATCCTGACCTAAAGATCAGAATACACTGACTCCTGCATAGCTGTGCCCCCTTACTAGCAGATAAAGGCATAACAATAATTTTTCATAACTAACTGTCCTTATGAAAGCTTTTCATTGTTCAATCAAAGAGCAGGAGTACTTTTGGCTAACACTCATTGGTCCTCTCAGGGCTGTATTAGCAGATAAGCTCACTTTCTTCATTTGTAGAAGCTATTAGGGATTCTAATTTCCTTACTTCTATGAGAGCATGCTATTCTATGTTAGTGTGTGCCAAAATGAAATAGTCCATGCTAACTGAAACAAAATCACATTACATTTTTTTAAATGGAACCTAAATACAAGTGTTTTTCTCTACACACCTCTACAAATTATGTCTTCAGCTTCCTTAATAATAATGGGTGATTTTAATTTAAATGCTGATGATCCTCAAATACTTGTTATTTTATGTTGGAATCATGATACTAGGGTTTTCTCAGCTTCCTACTCATGAAACCTCATTTTTCTTCTTTCTGATGTGCATTGGAAGATGTACATTGGACAATTTATTGATTATACCTATCACTTCTTGAAATCCACTTTAATCTTGTGGAAACAGTTAATTCAGCTAAATCTTTTTTTGTTTTGTTTTTTTTTAACTCGGATGCCCATCATTGTTAGCTGACATTTTGCTTTCTTAAAAAATTGAATATTGAAAATAATTTTGTAAAAGGATCTACTGATTTCCATCTATTTGTTTATAGGCTATATAACTCTGTAGAAATGGGGATGTGAATCTACCAAACTGGGCATGTGGGAATAAATTGTGAATTTCTTAGACAAGTTTGAAAACCAGAAACATGAGATTACTATTTTTTTTTTAATTTGGATTTTACTCACAACTTTTTCAGAGAACCAGACCTCAAAATCAATCTCAAATACTTTCTATGTTAAGCTATTAGAAGCTCCGAACTATTAGAATGGAGCATCACTTTATTCTAAAACCTCCTTCCCCTGAGCATCACAGACAAATAAAGACAAGGAGAAATATCTAAAGTAAGTAGCAGAGGACATGCCAAAAAGCACCAAATCATCTTACCATCAAACCCACACCCTTCTCAAATTATTATGAGAGTGATTTTATTATTTTTTTTAATTGCCTATGTGTAAAGGGCAAGTAGGTGCCTATTTGTATCCTATTTTATAAGGATATGTGGAGGGGCTTTTTCAGTATGAAGTGAAGAAGAAGGATTACCTTCGAAAGCTAATAATAAGATGTATTAAGTTAGTCGAATTAAAAAGGTATCTTATTTTCTTTTCTATGTTTTGATTTATTTTTTATTTATTACCTTTAAAAGTGGACTAACACGGGAGAGGAAGTGACGTCACGGACCTGAATGGCTGCCTAGAGAGCTAGCTCCGTTGCCACCCTCCGTAACTGAGCAATAATAGCGTTCCTTTGCTTGTTTGACGAACTAAATTAGCTACTGCAACGTTCCTTGTGGTGTGTGGAATCTAACGCGACATTCCCCGCTGAAATACATGGCGGCGTCTCGGAGGGAGAGTGAACATACGTTGGAGAAGCCGGCGCTCCGGACCACGCGGCGCCATGTGCTCTCGTCGGCACCCGCCTCACATTCTGACTCGGACTCCGCTCCATCCCTGTGCGAATCGGGAAAATCAACCGGTAAGCGGGGGTTGCCCAAAGACTTAACGCGTTTTCTAATGGAGATCCGCAAGGAAATCAAAGCGTCAAAGGAGGAAATCCTAGAAAAGATGGACGGGCTGAGCGTAGACCTCCGGGAGATGGGAGGCCGCGTGGAAGAATTGGAGGTGCGGGTAGATGAGAACGCGGAAAAACTGATCGAGACTGAAACCCGTCTTTCGAAAATACTCACCTCCTATGCCGAAATGCAGCTTAAATTGGACGATTTAGAAAACCGAGGGCGTCGTAACAACTTGCGTTTTCGTGGAGTCCCGGAGGTGGGGGACCAGGAGGATGTTGGCGCCATAGTAAAGCTGCTATGTAGCAAGTTGATAGACACTCTAGATATCACATTTGAGCGCGCACACAGAGCATTGGGGAGACGGACAGACAATAGACCACGGGACATTGTGGTTTGCTTCACCTCCTTCACCGCAAAGGAACAGTTGCTACAGAAAGCGCGCCAAGTACAGCACATTGAATATAATGATGCACAAATTAAAGTCTTTCAGGATTTGTCTGCTCACACCTTGTCCTTGAGGAAAGTGATGAAACCAGCACTGGAAGTATTAACAAAGAATAAAATCCCCTACAGATGGGCTTTTCCATTTGCCCTTTGCTTCACAACAGGTGGACATATGTATCGAACCCGGACCCTGGAAGAAGTGTGGAAGATACTGCGAACCGAGGGACTGGTGTCCACAGAAGGCCCACCAACTGAACTGGATCCGACCACGCGAGCTAAGCTGCAGAGATGGCAGAGAGTCCAAGGCAAGGGGAAAAAGGCACGAACAGGCACCTGAAGTTGTAAAATGAACTTGTGCTGTGCGTTGCAGTGGAGAGTCATGCCAATTTGTATTTGTTAAGTATGCCTATAAAAGTAAGAGTGCTGGGAATGGGATAACTTGAACGATGTTAAAGTAGTATTGGAAATAGATGAACCACTCCCGCAGGGGCGAAAAGTTTTATAACACTGAGGAGGGATTATAGCGTAAAAAGCAGGGATATGAAGGGATGGGGGATGGGGGAGGGGGCCTTGGGTAGCTGTTTGGGTTAATGGGTTCTTCCTTCTGTATTCCTAGTCGAGGGACTAAAAACCTCGCTAGTGGTTTCCTGGGAAGGGGGAGATGGGAGGGAGGGAGTATAGGGGGGGAGGGGGAAGATTGTTTATTAGGGAAAGAATGTACTATGAAGTATAGAATGGGGGATCAAGAACTAAACTACTTGGGGAGAATCCGGAGAAGGGGCAAGAAGGGTCAGATACCAGACGGTTTGAATGTTCCTCATACACTGTTTCATAGGGATGATTTACTGAACAAGTTTAATGTCTGACTTTAAGATACTTACTTACAATGTAAAGGGGCTTAATTCCCCATACAAACGCCATGCCCTTCAGCGTGAGTTACGCTTAATGTGCCCGAAGGTGGTGTTTTTACAGGAAACGCATATGTTGCCAAAGCATGAGGGGTTATTGGCATCTAAAATGTATCCAGGGGTATACTGTGCTTCTGATGTTAAAGGGGGGAAAAAAAGAGGAGTTGCTATTTTGTTTCATAAAGATATCCAGGTACGGGTTCTCCACCTGAGGAGAGACGTGGCGGGGCGATATCTCTTTTTGCATGTGCAGCTTGAGAGGGAGGAGTTTACTTTGGCCAATATATACGCCCCTAACGAAAACCAGGAGGGGTTTTTCAGAAAACTTCATAGGGAATTGCAATCGTTTTCCCGGGGGAGGGTATTCATGGCAGGAGACTTCAATGCAACCATGCAACCTGGTCTGGACAGGTCAGCATCTCCTACTAAAGCTGATTACAACATTTCCCAAGCTTTGCGGAACTTAGTAGAAGAAATGGGTCTGTGTGATTGGTGGCGAATGTGTCACCCGAGGGGGCGAGATTATACTTTTTACTCCCAAGCGCACCTGTCCTATTCGAGACTAGACTATGTCTTTCTGGACAGAACCCTCTCGGAGGGGGGGGGGGAATCCGCTATTGGCCATATTACAATCTCAGACCATGCTCCGGCGTGGGTTGTGGTTCCTTCGTTAGAGGGAGAGCGAAGAGAATGCAGGTGGTCATTTAATAATTGCCTGTTGCAGGATCCTCAGATTGTAGCGGATTTCCTTCCGGTCCTGAAGGAATATTTTGAAATAAATATGGACTCGGGGCCAGCTTTGAGTACTGTGTGGGATGCCTTTAAGGCGGTGGCACGAGGATATTTTATTAAGTGTGCCAGTCACAGAAATAGGATACACAGAGAGCGCTTGTTGAAATGTATGGATCTCATTGGGGACCTTGAGTCCAAATACAGGGCGTCGGGTAGGGTGGCTGATTACCGTAAGTTACAGGATGTGAGATTGGAACTGACTGCGCTGCATGAGGAAAGCTTGAAGTTTGTGCATGCTCGATTGAAACAGGTGTATTATGAAGGGACTAATAAGCCAGGGAGATTGTTGGCACGGAAATTGAGAAAGATGAGAGCTGACAGACATGTTATGCGAGTGAAAGCTGAGAATGGTACAATGCTGTATAAATCTGCCCAAATTAGAGATCGTTTTGCTCAGTTCTATGAGTCTCTGTATAGAGAAGATGCTGCCGTACAGGTTGGGGGGATAGACCAATATCTAGCAGATAGAGGGCTGGCTGTATTATCCGAACAGCAGAAAAAAGAACTGGATGACCCAGTGCAACTAAAAGAAGTATTGCAGGTTATTAGGGACTTACCAACGGGAAAGACGCCAGGCCTGGATGGCTTTACTAATGAGTTCTTCAAGAAATTTGCGCGAGAGTTGGCGCCCTGCTTAACATTGGTCATTAACTCAGTTAGAGAAGGACAGGCGCTGCCTAGAACTATGTTAGAAGCCTGGGTGGCAGTAATACCTAAACCTCAGAAAGATGGAACGGACTGTGCTTCCTACCGCCCTATATCAATTTTAAATACGGATGTTAAAATCCTGGCAAAAGTCCTTGCCAATCGGCTGGGGAGGTTCTTACCTATTTTGATTCACCCAGACCAAGTAGGATTTGTGCCAAAGAGACAGGCCATGGATAATGTGCGCAGAACTCTGGACTTGATGCATTGGGCTCGGTCGAGGGCCTGTCCGTTGGTCTTGTTGGGGCTGGATGCGGAGAAGGCCTTCGATCGAGTCCATTGGGGATTCCTGGATAGGGTCCTGCACAGGCTCGGGATAGGGCCCCTGTTTAGAGCTTGGACCCAATCGCTTTATACAAGACCGCAGGCATGTGTTAGGATTAACGGAGGGAACTCGGAGATGTTCTCGCTGGGGAGGGGCACCCGACAGGGATGCCCGCTGTCCCCAATGTTGTTTGCCTTGACAATGGAGCCACTGGCTGCTGCAATCCGGGAGAATGTGAATGTAACAGGGGTGGAGGTGAAGGGGCAGGAGTACAAAATCGCATTGTTTGCGGACGATGTGTTATTGTCGTCAACAAACCCATTAACCTCATTGCCTAACTTACTAAAGGAAATTGAGAAATACTCGCGGGTCTCAGGCTATAAGCTTAATGCTAATAAGTCAGAAGGACTGGTGGTGGGAGTGTCGCCACGAGTGTATGAGGCCTTGCAGGCGTCATTTGTCTTTAAATGGTCAACTAGATCTATACAATACCTGGGGGTACAGATCCCTGCGGACCAGTCGGAATTGTTTTCAGCTAATTACCCGATATTGCAAAAAGAGATCTATAGAGATTTGGGCAGATGGTCCCTCATTGGACTCTCCTGGCTGGGCCGAATAGCGGCAATTAAGATGAACGTCTTGCCTCGGCTAATGTATCTTTTTCAGGTCCTTCCCTTGAAGGTACCCCGGGCTTATCTGTCTAATTTACAGGACCGTCTGATGCGGTTTATTTGGAATCAAAAGAGACCCCGCTTGGCACGGGCAATTCTCTATAGGAATAAAAATCAGGGAGGTTTAGCAGTGCCGAATCTGTGTTGGTATTATTGGGCGGCACAGGCTAGATCGGCGGTAGAGTGGTTCAGGGGGGAAGATCATAAGCTTTGGGTACAATTGGAACAATCCATGGTGGGATCCCGTAAGTTGGGTAACTTGATGTGGCTACCCAACAAGTATAGAGGGCGGGTTGAGTGCTTTCCACCGGCGGTACAAGCCACTTTTTATTATTGGGATCGGATGTTTATTGATCGGCAACCGCCTGTTTCGGGCCTGGCGCCCATAGTTGACAACCCGTTGTTCGAGCCGAGTGTGGGGAACCCCGTGTTGGTACGCTGGGCTGAAGCCGGACTAGATATGATGGGCCAATTGCATGTAGGAGGGGAGGTGGTTACCTTTGAGGCTTTGAAGGATGATTTTGGGGTGCAGCAGAGTGACTTTTATGTTTATTTACAATTGAGACATTTTCTGAAAGGGTCTGTTTATGTAACTTGTCTTAAGAGGGAAACGCACCCCATGGAAGAAGTGTGTGTGCGATATCACAGTACACGGGGGATGATCACTTATCTTTATGCGGGGCTAGCCGGGCACCAAAAGCCATCTTTGTTACATAGGAGAAAATGGGAGCAGGAATTGGGTTTCACCCTAACGGACGAAAAGTGGTTACAGCTGGAAAAGGGGACAATGCGTGCAGCGAGATCAATACCTATGAAAGAAAATGCAATTAAGGTCTTCTTCCGCTGGTATCTTACTCCGGCGCGCTTGCACCATATGTTTGGGCAGGTCTCAGATAGATGTTGGAGGAGATGTGACGCTCTAGGTACAATGGGCCATATATGGTGGACCTGCCCAAAGGCTAGAGCGTATTGGAGAGCAGTCCAGGCGCGCCTTCAGAGATGGATAGGGGGACCTGTGCGGTGGCATCCATTAGTATACATACTGGGCCAGCGACCAGCAGGTCTCAAAGAACATGAATGGCTTCTGACAAGGGGAGCCTTGCAGACAGCCAGAGCGAATCTGGCTCAGAGTTGGAAGTCGCCATTGGTACCACCATTAACACGCTGGCTTACCAAGTTACGATATGTGTGCGAGATGGAGAGATTGATTGCAGTTAAAGCCCAGGTCCTGCCTAAGTGGGAGAGAATATGGGGGCCTTTCTTGAACGCTGAGTAGGGGTAGTGCCACCGGAACGTCTCTAAACACAGGGCTTCATAGTTGGACACGGGGAGTGGGAGAAGGGGGGGGTGGGAGGGAGGGGTTGGTTTGGATGGGGGGGAGAGTTTTCTTTGTACAAAAATGAAAAAGTTGAAGTTGCTTACAGATTTCAGTTTGTTTCGACACAAATTCAGATCATAGTTTATCTTTGTATTCCTACTACCGCTATAATTTTGTAATGTTTATTAGCTGTAACTATTCTGTTATGTATCTGAATAAGTACAATAAAGACTTCTAAAAATTAAAAAAAAAAAAAAAGTGGACTAACACGGCTACCACACCACTTTACTCGATATGAAGTTCAAATGGCAAAATAAATATTTAATCGGAAAATGTTTAAAAATTCAAGTCAATAATGTCTGAAAGAAATAAATGTATTCCAATATTTGAAAATACAAAAAAAAATGTTTAGAAAGAGGATGCACTGCAAACATCATAGACATTCGGAGAGAAATGTTTCCACCAATCGAAAATACACTATGCAAAATGTGCAATGGCGATACTGGTCCCCACATCAAGAAAATGTCCACAGCAATGGTATCATATTCTCTCCATGTGCAAAACATGCACGTGGAGGAGCACTCCTCAGTGTGGACAGTCATGTCTGTTTGGAGGGAGCCTAATTTTAGTATACTAGAAACAGAGCTCCTGGTCTTCCTATGCCTCAGGCACAGGAGAGAAGTTTTTAAGCACCAATACCACCTCCCCCCTCCCCTCCAACAACATCTCCATGAGGGCATGGAGATCCATTAGAGGCACCCTGGCGAAGTGAGTGTGAAGCAGTGCCCCTCAGGATCACAGCACCACTCATGCAAGCACCACACCTAGGCAGGGTCAGATACAGTGAGGTTCCTTTGTTGTTGCAGTACATGTTATTGAATTTTCATAAGAATGAATAATAAAATATAGGTGACATCAGAATGTCCAGAATATCCAATGACAAGTAATTATGGGGCCCCCATCCACTAACCCTTTAATGCTGAAATGAGGGGCTACACATATCTGGACCCTCTTCTCCTCCCAATACCAGCATACTGCCCTACGCCTACATACTGATTGGAATGTTGGCAGGAGCTCACTAAATTATGTTGAGCCACCCCAAGACACACCTGGTTTACTCCACTGCCCAACTCCACCTCCCAGTAACAATGCACATGCTCCACAGAAAGGCCACCATGCCACCCTCTGTCCCCATGGCCACCTCAGCTCACACAGCACCTGTACCTATGTACAGCCCCCTCCTCCATCTGGCTGTAGCCATCTGTCACAGGCTTTGCGAGGAGCTTTGCACAACATCTCATAAAAAAATAATGTATGTGATGCCAAAAAGGCCCATCACCTGAGCCCTGTCTCCACCAACGTTTGATTTGTAGAAGATTTGGCATACACAGCGACCTTGAAGCTTTCAGGCGCTGTAACTATAAGATTGCATGAATATCAAGGCCTCATCCAGTGCATGAGGGAGCACCTCAGGGCCTGATATAAGTACCACTGACATTACACCCCTATAATAGCTCTGTCCTGGATCAAGACCTGAGTATGCAGCTATCCTCATTACAGTGTGCCCACAACCCCCATATCCACTAGAAGGTGTTGCAGCCAAACCCAAACCTATGAGATGTCATGAAAAGGGAGGGAGGGGGGAAGTGATGTTAGACAGCACCCTCCTGTGACCAAGAGAAAAGTGGCCAGCATGTCACACACAGCTACCTAGCACTTTGCAGCAGCTATGGCAGGATAAATAAGACAATAACCTGATGGGCCCACAGTGGGAAACAAACCCACGTCCCCTGCATTGAGAAGCACAATCCTGACCCCTACACCTGACAGGGAGTGTGCAAGGAGGACAATACACTGACCACAGAGGGCTATGAACGCACAAGTTGCCACCCAAATAGATGGCCTCTCATGGGCCAGACCCCACATTGGTTTTATATAGTATTGTGAGGTCCAAAGTTAGGTATGCTGCCCTGTGAAACATCCCTCAAGGCCCAAGCTGGGGGTCCTTCAAATCTCTACATGATCGTGGCACACAAACCCTTCATTAGGGAAACCACCACCTATCTATGAAGGCCCCAAGCCAGCTAGCCTGATTACATCACAGATAGATGCCCCCAAACCTAAGATTCCCACCTTGCAGTATTCAAACTGCCTTTCTCAGGGGAGTCCCAGCAGAGGTAGCCAGAAGGATGGGAACATCCAACAGGGTCCCTTGCCATCTCCCAGCCAGCTGTAGGCCACATAGGCTAGGGACAAACACACACCCAAATCCCTAACAAGAGCTGTAACAATGGCCTCATCCCTGCAATAGCACAGTAGCATACTACCTTCTAGCCAGTGCCTGGTCGCCCATGGGCTTCCAGCAGGGCCAGGACCCATCTTGCATGCCTGTAGGGAGGCAACTTTCTCAGTTGACAAACAGATAGCACATCAGTGGATCTGTGGTTCCCTGCTATGTCATCTCATTGGTGCCAAAGATGACCCCCGGGTGACAACCAGCAACCCCCAGCTGTCCCTGTCCTTGCCTATCAAGAGCCAGCTGCACCACTATGCAAGCCATGTAGGATGTGTTGATTTCAATTGCAAACCTTTTAAACACAGAGATCACCCTGCCGCTGCCGCCCAACCTGACACAGACCACAGCTAACAGCATAACAGCCTGCCCTGGACCTGCAGCGGAGGGACTGGAAGGAGGTTGTCCTGGTCCCTGGCCCCAGGGGGTGCCCATCATCCTATAACAGGGCCAAACCCAGCAAGGGGATGTTGAGGAGGAGGAGAAGGAGGACCCCTTGAGGGACATGCCCCTACTCGGCAAGGCTGACAACTTTTCTGGTTTAAACACTAATAGGAATGCCCTGGGAAAGGGAGACTAAAGAGCATGGAGGGAGAGAGGTGTACAAATGGTCCTCAGTGTCCACAATCAGAGCAGCTTCTCCTTAATGTCAAGTGCACAACCAGAGGGCTGCCCAGTGGAGAGGTATCTAATATGCCCTGCATCACAAGAAGCCTCAGTGAAACTCAGAGCTGCCACCCTCTGGATCCCAGGCCATATCCCAAACTATTATGCCTTGCCTCCAGTAGTTAGAAAAGAGGTGACAGGAAATGTGTTATAGCCTGCCACAGCCTTGAACTTAGGCTGCCCACTCCAGCACCAGACACAGGTATAAGGTATATGAAAGCTGCTACCAGGTTCCACACTGGGGGGTGGGAAAGCACACATGACTGCAGTCTTCCACTCCCTTCTCCCAGTTCATGGCTGTAGGGCATCTGTGAGCGAGCTTTCCTGAGATAAGACCTTAGGCTAGATATTCCCCTGCCAGGATCCCGGCCCCTCAGGTGTTGAGGAGATGTTCTGCTGAACTGAACAATGCCAATCTCCCTGCATGAAGATACAGTAACCGGGACATGAGAAGATAAAGCAGTGGAGAGAAACAGCGTTGTGGGTCACAGGATAGGGCTGACTGCCCATCTACATCACTGTTGAACTCTGTAGCCATCTGTCCCCTGCGGGTTCACATTCTGTGCATAATCCTATAACATTGCTGCCTACAGAGATCTTATCTGTGGGACAACTGAGGTTAATAGGGCTGGATGTTTATGTGACATAAGCATTTGTAGAAACCAGCATGCTGGGCCCCCAGTCTAGCTCCATGCTGGAGTCTGGAACAAAGTTCCCATTACAAGTGTCCCTTCACAAAGAGGATAGGTAGACTTGTCACCCCCAAGAAGGGGGCAGCAACTACTGGTGTCAGCCACATTTGGTCCGCCCTAAACATTACCATGTCTGTGCCAACCAGTCTCATATACCCCCCTCTATTCTGCAGACCCACACACCCATTTGCCAGACTGCATACAGTTAATCATAGTAAAGATTTGGTGTCTTGCACTTGCCACCAATGACCAGACTAAAGTTTACTTTCTGTTCAGCCTTGCCTACAGACCCCCAGAAGCAACCACCACCACAGATGGCAGGTGACAACCAAGTAGGTCCTCTGTGACCTCAGCAGCAGCTTCGGGGAATTCTCAGTCTAGGACAGGGACCCCAGTCTCAGGGCCTGCTGAATGTGTGGGCCAAGACAGGGATACAGGTACACAATACTGGACATTGTAAACCTCAATGCTGGGAATGGTTTGCTATATAGGCCAAGCTTAGTGGAGTTAATAGAAATGGAGATCTTGAGGACTGGCCACAAAAATAGCCAGCTGAAGAGGGAGGTGAAGGACAAAGCTGGAGAGAATCCGCTGAATGTGGACCCTGTGAACCACAGCCCTGAGGACCACATGGTGCAGAGACCTATTCCCTGGACTCCAACCCCCATTCAGCATCTCATGAAGGAAGCCACATAAGGGTGTGTCCACTGGGGGTACAATCTGTACATATCCCCCAGTTACTTTATTTCAGCATTAAAACAATAAAAACATAAATAGGATAAAATGGTGTGTTGCAAAGTCCACTGCTGTCCATTGTGTTGCTGCTGACCAGGGCATGTGCTAGGTCCTACAAAAAGGAAGACGTCCTTGGTTAACAGAAATATGGGCCAGACCAGATCTCAGGTCAACTCCCTAGCAGTAGGGGAAGGGTAGGTTCAGATGTTTCTGCTTATCTGGAGACACTGGCAAATGGGGACTCAAGCTGGCTCATGGCTCCCAGGGTTCACTTGCCTGATGCTGAGGGGGCAGAATGGAGAGCATAAGAGTCAGTTTCCCTGGTGTTTGGGATTCCTGGCTGATAAGCCACCTCCCCCTTAGCAACATTAATGAAATGTGGAGGGACGAAAATGGCGTCTATATCAATTATTTTAGATGTCATTCTCCCTAAAACATTTTCATGTGTGAGCCATTATTAAAAACAAACAAACAAACATTTATCCCTAAAACATCTAAGTGTCTGCAGCTGATACATCTAAAGTGACCTATAAAAATGTGCATCTCGGGATTTTCAAACTTGCACAGCTCACACTTGAAATGGCATAAAAAAAGAAGGCCCCCTAGCAGGAAGCTCAATTTCAGTGATGCTGAAATAGAGCTCCTAGTGAAGGAGATAGTGTCATGCCATGCCAATCTGTTTGCTCCTAAGGGGCAAACTATTTGTGCTTACTCTAAGCAGTAAGAACAGGTGACAGTATGCCAGCAGCTTAATGTGGTCCACCACACAAATAGAGATATAGAGAACATCAAAGGGAAATGGAAGCAGCTGAAGAGGGAAGTGAAGCACAAGGCTAGAGTCAATTCTCTGGATGGAACTCTATGAACCTCACCACTATGCATGGTGTTCAGGCTCCTTCCCAAGGAGAGCATCCATAGCATGGGAACCCAAGATACCTCTGCATAGGCTGGGGAATCAGGTAATGTTTTGGGAATAAAAAATTGATAGCTCCTTTCTCTATTGCACCCTCTCTCCAGCAAGCTTGGACAGTGTGGTTATCAGAGGTTATCAGAGAGGTGGAAAGAGAGGGGAAGAAGCCTCTCCACTATAGGCAGAAAGGCTGATGATCAGGGGACCATTCCTACTAATTCAGCACTGGAATAGTGATTAGTGGCTAGGTCTGGAAGCATGCAGGTTGCCGGTTTGAGTCCTGTTGTGTCTGTCATTTTGGGGGGCCTTCTTCCCCTCCCCCTTCCCTCTCATCCCATCACCAACCAGTGGCTATTCCTGGTTTCAAGGCATCTGTGACCCTCTCACCGTGTTCTCCAGACCACTCCCTTTCCAGAATATACAGTGGGGGAAATAAGTATTTGATCCCTTGCTGATTTTGTAAGTTTGCCCACTGACAAAGACATGAGCAGCCCATAATTGAAGGGTAGGTTATTGGTAACAGTGAGAGATAGCACATCACAAATTAAATCCGGAAAATCACATTGTGGAAAGTATATGAATTTATTTGCATTCTGCAGAGGGAAATAAGTATTTAATCCCTCTGGCAAACAAGACCTAATACTTGGTGGCAAAACCCTTGTTGGCAAGCACAGCGGTCAGACGTCTTCTGTAGTTGATGATGAGGTTTGCACACATGTCAGGAGGAATTTTGGTCCACTCCTCTTTGCAGATCATCTCTAAATCATTAAGAGTTCTGGGCTGTCGCTTGGCAACTCGCAGCTTCAGCTCCCTCCATAAGTTTTCAATGGGATTAAGGTCTGGTGACTGGCTAGGCCACTCCATGACCCTAATGTGCTTCTTCCTGAGCCACTCCTTTGTTGCCTTGGCTGTATGTTTTGGGTCATTGTCGTGCTGGAAGACCCAGCCACGACCCATTTTTAAGGCCCTGGCGGAGGGAAGGAGGTTGTCACTCAGAATTGTACGGTACATGGCCCCATCCATTCTCCCATTGATGCGGTGAAGTAGTCCTGTGCCCTTAGCAGAGAAACACCCCCAAAACATAACATTTCCACCTCCATGCTTGACAGTGGGGACGGTGTTCTTTGGGTCATAGGCAGCATTTCTCTTCCTCCAAACACGGCGAGTTGAGTTCATGCCAAAGAGCTCAATTTTTGTCTCATCTGACCACAGCACCTTCTCCCAATCACTCTCGGCATCATCCAGATGTTCACTGGCAAACTTCAGACGGGCCGTCACATGTGCCTTCCGGAGCAGGGGGACCTTGCGGGCACTGCAGGATTGCAATCCGTTATGTCGTAATGTGTTACCAATGGTTTTCGTGGTGACAGTGGTCCCAGCTGCCTTGAGATCATTGACAAGTTCCCCCCTTGTAGTTGTAGGCTGATTTCTAACCTTCCTCATGATCAAGGATACCCCACGAGGTGAGATTTTGCGTGGAGCCCCAGATCTTCGTCGATTGACAGTCATTTTGTACTTCTTCCATTTTCTTACTATGGCACCAACAGTTGTCTCCTTCTCGCCCAGCGTCTTACTGATGGTTTTGTAGCCCATTCCAGCCTTGTGCAGGTGTATGATCTTGTCCCTGACATCCTTAGACAGCTCCTTGCTCTTGGCCATTTTGTAGAGGTTAGAGTCTGACTGATTCACTGAGTCTGTGGACAGGTGTCTTTCATACAGGTGACCATTGCCGACAGCTGTCTGTCATGCAGGTAACGAGTTGATTTGGAGCATCTACCTGGTCTGTAGGGGCCAGATCTCTTACTGGTTGGTGGGGGATCAAATACTTATTTCCCTCTGCAGAATGCAAATAAATTCATATACTTTCCACAATGTGATTTTCCGGATTTAATTTGTGATGTGCTATCTCTCACTGTTACCAATAACCTACCCTTCAATTATGGGCTGCTCATGTCTTTGTCAGTGGGCAAACTTACAAAATCAGCAAGGGATCAAATACTTATTTCCCCCACTGTAGGTATAAGAACTAAATATAAATATTACATTTCATATCTATCTTATATTCCACTATGAGCTTTCAGTTCTATGCAGACAGCAATTCAAAAGACTGGGAAGATCCAGGAATTACAGTAAAAATACAATTTATATTTAGAAACCAAGATACAATTAACTACCTTAATTTTAAGAATAGAAATATTTCTTTAGATCTTGTGTAAGAACACAAATGAATCAGATGCAACGTTATTAAGTGACTTCTGAAATAAAGATGTGTCTGGCTGTAAGGGTTGGAAAACAGACATTCTATATGAGATCTAGGTCTGAAAGAAGAGATAAAATAATTTTCATGACAGCTGTCACTTTAAAATAAACAGATAATTATGGGTGTCAGCATTCGTTGTTTAGGTACAGTCCCGGGTCCAGTCCGTAGAGGCAGTGGGTTCTCAATAATGCACAATCCACACAGGTTTGGATAGAAAGTATATTATATTTGCATATAAAGGCTCACAGCACTTAGTACAGATAAATATTACAATGCTGTATCTGTATGGGTTTAAGATGGGAATGAATGAGAGAAAGGTAAGGATGGGGGGTGCAGAGAAAGAGAGAAGCCTTGGGGTAGGGCTGAAGAAGAAAGGGGAGCTGAGAAAGAAAAAGAGAAAGCTAAGAAAGCAGAGCCATGTGCTCTGAGAAAGAAAGCCTAGCAGGCAGAGCCATGTGCTCTGATTTTTATACCTAACAGGAACAGAGAGGGATCAAATAACTCCTTTCCTTCCCAGCTCTTTCCTTTGCAAACCCCAGTTTAATTTCCTGATGTAAGGAAGGTGAGCATTTTCACAGGTTTTAGTCTTTGAAGTCCCTAGTTTTGGAGCCTCTCTGTCTGGCTTTCATTATTCTCAGAGCCCTGCTCCCAGATGCCCAGAGAGGACAAAGGTATGTTAATTAGGGGTACTTGTGTAAACAAAGGGCTAGCAGGCAGCTGAGCAACATTTGGTCCATCTGCCATCCTCAGGGCTTCCTGAGGGAGGGGGGAGTTATCAGAAGCTGGTTTCATATTAATCTAAGTATGTCCAGCAATCCTGACAATGGGTTCCTAATTATCCCAGCCCACAGCATCAGACCAGAAGTCCTTGCAAGAATGAGAGAAGAGAGTAGTCCTAAAAAATGGAATGGATTCCCAGCCCCAGCAGGGGGAGCAATGGCTCCAGGCAGGGTGAGCCTGCTACTCCCTTCCCCACTAGAGGGAGCAGGAAGGATGAAGCTCAGTTTCCCTGGCTTTGCCATCAGTATATAATTCCCCCCAGCTGTGAGAAGGGGAGAGCAGATTTCCTGGAGGCTCTCAGTCACCAGGAGAGAGGGGAGACAAATGGAGAAAGGGATTCCATGGAGTATGTGGAGGAAGGAAGTAGCCTGCCACTAGAGCTGCCTATGGGAGAGGAGCCAGCTACCATGGAGTGGGAGAATTCAAAGGTTGCCCTGCCCAGCACTTGAAGGCAGTGGAGGAGGCCACACCGGGTGTGGTGCTGAGAGGTGGGAGAAACTGCCAACCCTGCTCCTTACAGGGTTCCCTCTGTGCTGGGAAAAGGCAGGTGATTTGTGGTATTGGTTTGATGTGCAAAGACTGTCCATGAAGATTTATTCTGAACTGTTGTGCTATATTGGAAGTGTGCTGAACCCTTACTAAACCCTTCTGAAGGAGGGGGAAGGGAAAGCTAATGCCCTAATAGAAGACCTGAGGTCTTGAGGAGCTGAGCGTTTGCTGAGGGATTTTGGGACCTGGACTGTACCTTTTTCTTTTGAAGACTATAATAAGAGGGCTGTACCTTTTGTTTTGAAGAATATATTATGAATTTTGGTATGAAATTGCCTTGATAATAAAATACTTTGGCTCTGAGTCCCAGTTTCAGCAGCATTCTGTCTGGCAGCCCCGCGAACTTGCTGGCTCCACCCATGAGGAGGAAGCGGACCCCCCTTTACTATATCTATCTATCTATCTATCTATCTATCTATATATATATATATATATATATATATCTATATCTATATCTATATCTATATCTATATAGTAAACGGGACCGCTGTGCCAGTAGGGGGAGGAAGGAAGTCTCCTCCCCAGGATTAATCCAAGCCCCACAAATTGCCACCAGCAGATACTTTCAAATATTCTTTTCTTTTTATTTTTGTTTCCAAGTTACAAACAAAAGCTTCAGTCCAGCCCTGGGTTAGGGCTGCCCCAGGCAGGGTAGTGCTGCCCCTCACCCAGCACTCCAAAGTCTCTGACCTTTCTTGAGGGCTACAATAGTCCCCTTTGGAAATACTTCCTTTTCACAGTACGTATCACAAGCTGTGCTGGCCTTCCAGCAAAATTGTTCCCTCCTGTCCAACCAGGGTTTCCAGCTTCCACAGTTCTTACACAACAAACAGGAGCAGCTGGGGGAACCAGACTTATAACTCTTCCAGTCCTCTGCCCTTCCCCCACAGCAAACAGTTCAAATCAAAACAGGCTTCTTCCTCACAACAGGTTTTAAATCAAAACTTTTAAACCCATAGCTTTCCCCCCTTTAGGTGCTACCTTCCTCAGGGCTCTCCAGCTCCCATTCCATCCTCCTCCTGCTTCTTGCTCAGTAGCCTTAACCCCCCTCCTCCACCTGCTTCTCACCCCACCCTTCCCTCTACAGGTGGGAAGCATCATGTATTGATTACAGAGCCAGGGAACTGGGCTTCTTCCTTCTCCCCCCTCTTGTGGTCGGAATTGGTATATAGCCATCTTGTCTATCCCTGGGGCTCCCCTTGCTGGGACGGGCAATGCATTCTGGGAGACTTAGTTCAGGATTTTGTTTCATTTTGTACCTCTGGGCTGTAGCCTTGTCACACACCCCCTCCCTCAAGAAATTGCGAGTCCCTTTGGGACCCTCCCAGGGATTCGCAATTCGAGACCTAACCCCTGGAAACCCCAGGATCCTCCGTCCTTTCTTTTTACGCCTTCCTAGGCCGCGGCGTCTAATTTCTTCGCCCGTTTTCATGACCCATGGGTACACCCCCTTTTCCACTTTGAGTTTCTGGTGTACCTTCCTAAGGCCTGATGTCCTTAGCACATCAGGGGAACTTCTAGTCGCTCTCTTCCCCTTTCTACCACCCGGGGCAGCCCTTTCCTGCCTACTAGGCCCCAATGGGTATTTGTGGTGTGTGTGTAGGGTCCTCAGTCTCCTTTTCCCTAAGACTCTTAAGGGCCTCCTATCCCTCTCCTTTGGTCCCGGAAAACCCCTTTTGGAACCGGTTTCCCCCCAACCTCTGGGTGATCTAGCATCCCCCTGGCACCCTTCCTGAGCCGGTGTGCCCCCTCCGGGAACTCTCTTACCCCACTCTTCAGTGCAGTAAGTGGGACCTAGGATCCCCCCTTTCTTCTGGGGTCCAGGTTTTCCCCTCCCTTGGGCAGCCTTTTCCCTTCTCTGCTTGCCCTTCTGGGGTGTCTCACCTCTTTTAACCCTTACACCACCTCTCCCTGTGGTTTTAACAGGGCCCTTCTGATTCTCCCTATCCTGATCAATACTCAGAGATAGGAGTTTACTTACTTTGACCCCTCCTGGGTCCTTCTTTCCCTCGAGCTTTTGCTGGAGGTATAAAATGCAGTATTTTGCTTCCTGAACCTCCCTTAATCTCCTCTGCCCATCCTGGAAGAGGACATCCACTGCGAGGGTCAACCCTCTGCACCTCTCTTCCAGGGCCACCCTGCAGCTTTCTGCCCTTTCTGTGGTTTCCTTGGCCTGCAGCCTCTCAACAGCCCACTCAGCTGCCCCCTGTGCTTGAACCTGTTGCAACTCCTTTATCTGAGTTTCCAACTCAAGGTTCCTCTGAGTAAGGTACCCTACCCTTTCCTGGGCTGCCTGCATCTCCACCAATAACCCCTCTATCCTTTGGGTGTATCCCTTGTGCAGGTCTTCTATCTGGATTACCTTCTCCCTATTAAGCTCATTCAGGCCCCTGGCCTCAGCTCGGGTCTGCTGCAATGCCACAGTTAACTGAGCCACCGCTTCAGTATGTCCCTGTTGCACCAGTAGGGGAAGGAAGGAAGTCTCCTCCCCAGGATTAATCCAAGCCCCACAAATTGCCACCAGCAGATACTTTCAAATATTCTTTTCTTTTTATTTTTGTTTCCAAGTTACAAACAAAAGCTTCAGTCCAGCCCTGGGTTAGGGCTGCCCCAGGCAGGGTAGTGCTGCCCCTCACCCAGCACTCCAAAGTCTCTGACCTTTCTTGAGGGCTGCAATAGTCCCCTTTGGAAATACTTCCTTTTCACAGTACGTATCACAAGCTGTGCTGGCCCAAAGTACATAACACAAGCAGTGCTGGCCTTCCAGCAAAATTGTTCCCTCCTGTCCAACCAGGGTTTCCAGCTTCCACAGTTCTTACACAACAAACAGGAGCAGCTGGGGGAACCAGGCTTATAACTCTTCCAGTCCTCTGCCCTTCCCCCACAGCAAACAGTTCAAATCAAAACAAGCTTCTTCCTCACAACAGGTTTTAAATCAAAACTTTTAAACCCATAGCTTTCCCCCTTTAGGTGCTACCTTCCTCAGGGCTCTCCAGCTCCCATTCCATCCTCCTTCTGCTTCTTGCTCAGCAGCCTTAACCCCCTCCTCCACCTGCTTCTCACCCCACCCTTCCCTCTACAGGTGGGAGGCATCATGTATTGATTACGGAGCCAGGGAACTGGGCTTCTTCCTTCTCCCCCCCTCTTGTGGTCAGAATTGGTATATAGCCATCTTGTCTATCCCTGGGGCTCCCCTTGCTGGGACGGGCAATGCATTCTGGGAGACGTAGTTCAGGATTTTGTTGTTTCATTTTGTACCTTGGGCTGTAGCCTTGTCACAATATATATATATATATATATATATATATATATATATATATATATATATATATATATATAGTGATAAGTATGAGGCTGTCCTATCCGGGGTAGGCCACTAGAGGGTGCTAGGAGAATAGGTGGAGGTTGCTAGGACCGGGGAGAGCCCTGGGAGGTCCACAGGTGTAGGAGGTTATGGGCTGGGTCCTGTGTAGCTAATTAACCCCTTTATACCCCACCTGAGTTGTGAAAGGAAGAGAAGTGAGCTGGCAGCAGAAGAAGAGAGAGCCCCTGGAAGATACTGGATAACCCTGTGGACTGTGTGTCCAAAGGAGATCAGCAGGCTGAAAATCCTGGGGTAAGAAGTCCCTAAAGCATTAGTGTTTGACTGTGTGTCCTCAGTACTTATAAGAACTGTGTGTTTAGTGAAAGGACTGTGTGTCCAAAGAAGAAAGGACTGTGTGTCCAAAGTACTGAGAGAAGCAGGCTGCAAAGCCTGGGGTTGAGAGTCCCCAAAGTATAGGTGTAGTACTGAGCCCATGTACCTGTGTGAGGAGGCTCAGTGTGAAGATCTATGAAAGCATAAAGTATTAAGCTAGATGAAGTGTGCCCAGGGGCTGGAATAAAGAGTTGCCTGAGAAATATGCAGTTGGTGAGACCTGTTTAATTTGCTTAGTGGGAACCAGGTCCCCCTGAGCGAGAAGGGGTAGCATACTAATCTGCATACAATTTGCATATTGAGAACCAGGTCACCCTGAGTGAGAAGGGGGATATCACTATATATCTATATATATATATATAATTAATACATTCTTATGACATTCTGTACCACAACCACAGATCTCAACTGAACAGCAGAACATCTGTTAACCCAACCATCAGCAATTCTCTGTCCTTAACATTTTTTGTCTCCACCTCATAGTCCCTGAAAGTTTCTCAACTCAAGTCTAAACTCAACTCAATTAACTCTTCACATATTCACTAAATCTTTACTAACTTTAACCTCACAATCACCAAACCTCCTGACTTTATAAACTATCAGTTTCCCCTCTCAAATTACTATACATACAAACATATACCTCTTCACTCTGTCACAGCTTCCTCCCAACTGCCTCTTCAGAAACAACAGTATCTAACAGCATTAGAATGTTTCCCCAGTATCGAGCAACCACAAAGCACGTGAGAGATAGCATTCTCTCTGCTGTAAGCTCTACGCCACCTTCCTCTCTAACTGGCAGCCCAGTGGTGAACCCATCCAGCCTGGCAGCACAGAAGGTAAAAAGTAACATTGAGTGCTACCCTCCAACTCCTAGATAGGTGACCCAGGTAGTGGCAAGCGCTCAACCTAGTATGGGTGAGCTGAGGGGTAGGGTATGTGAAGGAGTAAGTCACAAATTGATAGGCATCCCTAGAAACACTCCCTCACTGAGGTTAAAGTTCAGCTACCGTATAGAAGGTGGCGCTAAACCTGCCGTGTCAGATGCTGAACAGCAAAGCCAAACCTGACCAGATATCTCAGGCACAGATGCTCAAAACTCAGAACAGCGCCCCAGAACAACTTCCTAATGCTCAACACTAATGAAATGCAAATATAAGCATGCTCATAGTGTTGAGCATTAGGGAGTTCGGCTCTTGGCTCTTGAGTGCATGCCTTGAATGCCAGTGGGGAGAGGAGGGAAGGAGAAGGAAGAAGTGCTGGTTGCCCAGCATTCTGTGCAACAATCCATTGTAAAGAAGAACATGGGAGGGAGAGCGACCCGACCCAGTCAGAGCTTTTCCCAAAGCACCAGTGGCTCCTCCACCACCCCCTGCCTTCTCTCGCTTCCTGGCCACTCAGTGCAAGAAATTTCTAGCTCAAACAAACAAGCATGTGCATATCAAACCAGCCATTAAATCAGAATGCCCTAGAAAATAAATAAAAGCACCTCCAGTATTTCAGAAGCACCTGCCATTTGAAAAATATTCTGCAGCGGGCTGTCATGCTCAGCCGCCAGATCCGCACCACTCTTTCTCAGTCTCTTCCTTTCTTTACCAAGCACGCCCTTCACTCACGAGTCGACCGTCTGCAATCAGGGTCTCCGGACAACAGGCAAATCACCAGAAGTGCTTTATTATCTCCAGAGTACATTTACTCTGCTTTAAGGCTTCACAGGCCTTTCCCTCTCCTCAGTGTAGCTCCACTTTTAAACACAGTTCATTGAAACCCTGCTTGCAATATAGTTCAGCTTGGGCCTGCTTTCCACACAGTTCACTTTAGCCCTGCTTTCAATATGGTTTTCCCCAGCACTGCTTCTAATCCAGTACTTAGTAGCACTGCTCTTTCCCACAGTTAATGAGCACTGCTCACAATTCAGTTCAGTTAGCAATGTTTTCCTCCTCAATTCAGTTTTAGCACTGCTTTCAAACACAGTTTAGTTTAGCATTGCCTTCAAACACAGTTCATCTTAGAAATGAAATTAAACAGTTCCATTCAATGGCAATATGGTCTAAGTCACTTTCTCACTCTTAGACCTAATGACCCACCTCCCTCATTTGTCAGCACAAAACCACCTGACATCCACCCACCGGGTCAATTCACCAAGGCTTCATTCACTCTCCCCAGTTCAGCTCATAACTCACTTTAAGAGCCCTCCACCAGCACTTCCATTTCCTCCTCATTCTCCCCTCCTTTCTCCTCCTCCAGTTCCATTCTCTCCTCCCCTTCCTCCCGGTCTAGGGGCTCCTCCCTTCCCCCATCTGATTCCATCTCCCAATCACACCCCGGCTCCTCCCCCCCTTGCATAGATTCTTCTCCCTTCCCCTGATCTGTCTGCTGGTGCTGCACTGCCTTCTGGGGCTTGTAGTTTCTTAGCTCCTGGCTTCTCTGACGTTGCCCTGCCTTCTGGGCTTTGTAATTCCTTGGTTCTGAATCTCTCTGGTGCTGCACTGCCTTCTGGGGCTTGTAGTTTCTTTGCTCTTCACATACCCCCCCAGTCAAACGATTGCTAGTCCGTTTGTTTTTTCCTTCCTTTACTACAGGACTAGCAATCCTAGACAGAACATCAACATGCTGCATTAATTTCCCTGCTTGATGTTCCACCTGAAACTGAAATGGTTGCAACGCCAAATACCACCTCATCAATCTAGCATTATGGTTCTTCATCTGACCCAGCCACTTTAAGGGGGCATGATCCGTGACCAGCTTAAAGGGACGCCCCTCAAGATAGAACTCACAGGCTTGTATCGCCCACTTAACTGCCAGGCATTCCCTTTCAATCGTGGCATATCTAGTTTCATGAGGGAGCAGCTTCCTGCTCAAGTACATAATCGGGTGCTCCTCTCCCTCATGCACTTGTGATAACACCGCACCTAATCCTACCCCAGATGCATCAGTATGCAATACAAAAGGTTTCTCAAAGTCCACTGCTTTAAGTAGAGGCTCCTGGCATAATGCTGACCGCATCCCCGCAAATACCCTTTCCGAGTCCTCCTGCCACCGGAGCTGATTCGGTCTATTACCCTTCAACATATCTGTCAAGGGGGCGGCTCGAGAGGCGAAGTGAGGTATAAATCTTCTGTAATAACCTATCAATCCCAAAAAACTTCTTAGCGCTTTCTTATTTGTAGGAAGGGGAAACTCCTGAATACTTTTCACCTTATCACACAATGGCTTAACCTGTCCATTTCCTACCCGATAGCCCAAGTATTTTACCTCTCGCTGTGCAAAATGGCATTTTTGAGGGTTAAGGGTGAGACCTGCTTCCCGAAAAGATTGCAATACCCCCCTAACCTGGACTACATGAGTCTCCCAATCTGGACTATGAATGATTACATCATCCAAATATGCAGCAGCATATTCCTGGTGTGATCTCAATACTCTGTCCAGCAGGCGTTGGCAAGAAGCCGCAGCTGAATTTAAGCCAAATGGCATTCGCTTGAATTGAAACAACCCAAGCGGGGTGCAAAAAGCGGTCTTAGGCCGAGCCTTCCTCGATAAGGGAATTTGCCAGTACCCCTTTGTTAAGTCAAGAGTAGACAAGAACTGTGCCGAACCCAGCCTATCTATCAAATCCTCAATACGAGGCATAGGATAAGCGTCTGGCACAGACAGCGCATTAACTCGCCGAAAATCAATACAAAAACGCCAGGATCCATCTCTCTTAGGCACTAGCACCACCGGACTCGCCCACGGACTAAAGGATTCCTCGATCACCCCAAAGTCCAGCATTTCCTTCACTTGTTTAACTACCTCCTGCTTTTTACCTGGGGATAACCTATAAGGCCGCTGACGAACCACCCTCCCTTTCTCCGTCTCAATTTCATGTACGATTAAGTGTGTCTCCCCAGGACACGCTGTGAGAACATCCTGAAACTCCAGCAACAGAGCTTGCATCTGTTCCTTCTGGGGACCCTCTAAGCTGTCTCCCACTGTCACTTCCCTAGGAATAAAGATCTCCGATATCTGCGGTCCTAAGTCCTCCTCCAATTCCTCCTCCCCTTTTGCCCAATAGGCTTTCCTTTCCTGCCAAGGCTGGAGTAAGTTCGCATGATAGGTCTGAGGCTTCCCTCGCTCATTCAATACCTCATAAGTGACCGGGCCCAACCGTTTCCTCACCGTACAGGGTCCCTTCCATTTACTTAAAAATTTATGTGGATTATCCGGGACCCTAACCACCACCTTATCCCCTTCCTGAAATACTCTGACCTGCGCTCCCTGATCATAATGCGTCTTCTGATAACTTTGGGTTTTCTCTAGATTACCCCGGGAATAAGTGCCTAACCTCCATAACCGCCCTTTCAAATCATGAAGATATTCTACTACCGTCTTATCCTCCCGTTCCGGCGGTACCCACTGTTCCCGGAAAATATCCAACACTCCCCTTGGGGCCCTCCCATATAATAATTCAAAGGGGGATACTCCTAGGGAAGCCTGCACACATTCCCTAGATACATACAATGCAAAAGGCAAAAGTTGATCCCAGTTCTCATAGTGTGATCCTAACCCCTTCCTTAACAACATCTTCAAAGTTTTGTTGAACCTCTCCACTAGGCCGTTGGTTTGAGGGTGATAGGCTGAAGTACAAATGTGTTTAATGCCAAAAGCCTCCCAAACCTGTACCAGGGTGCGAGAAAGAAAATTGGTGCCTCTATCAGTTAACACCTCCCTAGGAAAACCAACCTCACAAAAGAGCCGAATCAGCTCCGCAGCAATCACCTTTGCCGAGATATTTCGCAAGGGTATGGCCCAGGGGAAACGGGTAGCCATATCAACAATCACCAGAATATAAGAAAACCCTCTCCTGGATTTAAGTAGGGGACCGATAATATCCATTGCCAACCTCCCACACTGATTCTCAATTCGGGGAAGAGGGTGCAATGGAGCAGGCCTAGGCCCTTTCTCTGTCAGCTTCTGACATACCACACAGGATTTACAGTATTCCTCTACCTCTTTATATACCCCAGGCCAGTAAAACCGCCCTAGTAACTGTTTCACTGTATTCTGGATCCCTTTATGTCCTCCCAGAGGATGGTCATGCGCTAACTGTAACACCAACTTCCGGAATCCCCTAGGTACAATAAGTTGTTTCATCTCCTCCTCACTGCCCTCAGCTGGCATCACCCTAAACAGTAAACCCTTCTCTATCACAAACTTGGGTCCCTGTGTGCCCCCCACTGGCTCCCTCGCCCGTTCCCAGGCATATTTCAATGTGAGATCTGACTCCTGTTCCCTGCTAAAATAAGGGAACCTGCTCAATAACTCCTCAGGATCCTCCGGAAACTCCCCTCCCTGCTCAATCCCTTTCATTGTCTGAGTCCTGTGCCTCTGCGTTAATTTTTTTACTTGCCCTGACTCCCGCGTCTTCCCAGGTGCCCCTAGTACCTCCAAATGAAAGGGAAAAATATGTGACAAGTTCTGCTCTACTCCTTCTTGCTCTTTCCTCTGCCCCCGAGTAACGACCAACCCTTCCTTTTCTCTTAAACAGTGCACAAATGGGGGCCAATCCCTCCCCAAAATTAGTTCCTGAGGTAGCCGGGGTAATATTGCCACCCATACCCAGTGTGACCCTGAAGGACCTTTTATACCAACTCGCTTAAGGGGATATGTAGTGGTAGCCCCGTGAACACACTGAATGCTAACCTCCCGGCCCCTATTATCATTACATACTCCCCTCTTTCCCTTTATTCTTTCCCACAGGGCCCGAGACAGCATGGTCTGATCCGCCCCTGAATCTAGCAGAGCATTGACCCAGACCCCACATATCTCCACTGCTTGCCTCAATTGTTTCACCACTGGCCCTTGGGAGTATGAGGTGAACCCTAGTTTAGCAAAACAGTCCCTCCTCAGATGTCCTTTCCTTCCACACCGGTAACACATTCTCTCCTCATTCACTGAAGGTCTGGCCCCTGTTACTCTTGCCACTTTCTCCCCCATTCGTCCCCCTCCCCCTTCACACCGCTGGGCCTCCAGGAAGCATTCCATGCTTTTAATGGCCTCCTCAAGTGACATACAACCCTTCTTTATCAAATCCACCCGAAACTTTTCAGGTAGTGCCTCCAAAAATTGTTCCAGCACAAGCTCTTGCATTACCTGATTCATAGTTCTCTTTTCAGGCTCTAACCACTTTCCTGTTAAATCCAAAAGCTTTTGAGCCAACGCCCGGGGTGTTTCACTCTCCACCCAGCGTAATTCTCTGAATCGCCTTCTATATGTGTGGCGGCTCACTCCATACCTGTCCAGAATAGCTTCTTTCAATTTGGTATAGTCCGCCACCTCCAGTGTAGGCAAAGCCCTAAAGGCGGCCAAGGCCTCACCAGACAGCGCAGGGGCTAATCGAATTGTCCATTGTTCCCGGGGCCACCCTGCAGCCACCGCCACCCTTTCAAATGCCCCTAAGTAATCTTCAATATTGTCCGACTCAGTCAGCTTACCCCACGGCAGCCAGTTCACTCCGGGAAGTCCTCCTACTCCCAGCGCTCCTTCTGCTCGGTCCACTCTTCCATCCGGCCCCCTGTCAGACAACCGTCCTCCACCTCGAAGCAACTCCTGAAATAAGTCCAAGAGAGGTTGCTGCTGTGCCCGGGAAGCCGCCAACGACTCCTCCAACAGCTGATGAGCCATCTCTTGCTGTTTCTGAAATTGATGCGTCATAAACGCAAACAGCTCTTTGGGATCCATATCCTTCACCGGATTCCCCGCACCTGCAAAAAGACAAAAAAAAAACAACCACCCAAGTGCGGTATCTCACAAACTCTTTTCCACTGCACAGAAACTGTGCTTCCCCAATTACTGTATCCTCCCTCGCCTCCTCCCTAGGTACCCTTTACCTGGGTAGGCGAGTAATACGCCTTTGTCAGCGTTGGCCCACACGACGGGCTTCCGAAACCTCCAGGACTCCTTCACCTCGCTCCGACTGCTCGACTGGTCTGGTCCGGAACCCACTCCACTCCTTCCAGGACACTACTCTTTCCCGTGGAGGTTCACTGCGATCCCACCACTGCCACCATAATATGTCATGCTCAGCCGCCAGATCCGCACCACTCTTTCTCAGTCTCTTCCTTTCTTTACCAAGCACGCCCTTCACTCACGAGTCGACCGTCTGCAATCAGGGTCTCCGGACAACAGGCAAATCACCAGAAGTGCTTTATTATCTCCAGAGTACATTTACTCTGCTTTAAGGCTTCACAGGCCTTTCCCTCTCCTCAGTGTAGCTCCACTTTTAAACACAGTTCATTGAAACCCTGCTTGCAATATAGTTCAGCTTGGGCCTGCTTTCCACACAGTTCACTTTAGCCCTGCTTTCAATATGGTTTTCCCAGCACTGCTTCTAATCCAGTACTTAGTAGCACTGCTCTTTTCCCACAGTTAATGAGCACTGCTCACAATTCAGTTCAGTTAGCAATGTTTTCCTCCTCAATTCAGTTTTAGCACTGCTTTCAAACACAGTTTAGTTTAGCATTGCCTTCAAACACAGTTCATCTTAGAAATGAAATTAAACAGTTCCATTCAATGGCAATATGGTCTAAGTCACTTTCTCACTCTTAGACCTAATGACCCACCTCCCTCATTTGTCAGCACAAAACCACCTGACATCCACCCACCGGGTCAATTCACCAAGGCTTCATTCACTCTCCCCAGTTCAGCTCATAACTCACTTTAAGAGCCCTCCACCAGCACTTCCATTTCCTCCTCATTCTCCCCTCCTTTCTCCTCCTCCAGTTCCATTCTCTCCTCCCCTTCCTCCCGGTCTAGGGGCTCCTCCCTTCCCCCATCTGATTCCATCTCCCAATCACACCCCGGCTCCTCCCCCCCTTGCATAGATTCTTCTCCCTTCCCCTGATCTGTCTGCTGGTGCTGCACTGCCTTCTGGGGCTTGTAGTTTCTTAGCTCCTGGCTTCTCTGACGTTGCCCTGCCTTCTGGGCTTTGTAGTTCCTTGGTTCTGAATCTCTCTGGTGCTGCACTGCCTTCTGGGGCTTGTAGTTTCTTTGCTCTTCACAGGGCACAGCCAATGAGTTCAATACCTGCTAATTTTGTTCTCCTTCCTCTAGACACCGTAACACCAGCTCCAAGCTGGCATATAATTTACCACAGAAAGAGCAAGAGTGCATTTGGGGAGGAATATGGAATGACCTAATCAGCATGCATTTGCATGCTGATTGCACTGGGAGCCGGTGAGATAGTTGGTTCATGCACTCCACAGCTCTCAGCATTCTGTCCTAACAAATGTGGGTGTTAGTCTTGTGCTGTTGGCCTCGAGTGCCCTCATTTGCTTCTGGCCATCGGGGTCTCAGTTTTCTTATTTGACCTGTCACCTTGGCAGCTGTGTCAGTCAGACCTTTGCATGGAAACATCCAATAGATAGAAAGTGGTAATGCATACCTTTGCCCTTTGGACCTGAGTTTACTCAAAAAATACTTGTGTTTCCTGACGTTGTCAAATGAAGGGAGCCAACCTTATTTTGCTGACAGGTCACCTGGGATAGATGAGACAGTCTCTGTGATGGCATCAGAGGTTAAACTTTCTTGAACACTAGATACAACAGCCTATGAAGGCAAAATAAGGGTGGTTAGTCATTCCTTACCTTCTTCCAAAGAGGATGGAGAAGCCAGTATTTTTAGGCCCAGAGGATTTATCCTTAGGCTTCTGGTACTTATCCCCCTCCCTTTCTGGGTGTAGGCTAGCTTCTGCTGTATACCAGTAATAGAGGCTTTCTGCTGTGCCTGATATTGTGCAAGCTGTGTCTCCGGGGCCCACATTTTCTCAGTGTTCCACTTCCTCCTGCTGAACCACTTCTTTATAGATTGACTGTCCCCCTCATTTTGGGAAACTGTACTACCAGTTTGTGGAGTGCAGGTGTTCCCATAGTTAGTCTGTAAAGCAGAAAAAGCATTATTCTCAAGAGTCAGGGAGAACTGAACAAAACTTACATTCTACGTTCCTTTGACCTATTCTTAGGGTGAGACTTTATGGCACCCCTATCCTGACCTCGAGGACACACATCAAAAATATCCTTTGTTTGCCTTTGAAGGCTGGAAAAGGAGTCCATCTGCCTGATATTTAAAACCATTTAACTGTCCAGAAATGGCTCCTGGCCAGTTAAACTGCACTTAGTCGGCTATCCAGCAATATTCAGCAGGAGATAGCTGAATAGATAGATGGCCGAAGGGGTTGAACTTTTCCAATAAAATATTTCCAGTATTACCTACGTCTCTGTGGCTAGATAGGAAGGCTATTGGTGCATCACTGTAAGACTGAAAGAGGCTGAGGTTGGTCTCAGATTTACACCAAGCATCTTTTCCAACCGTGGTTTAAAGATGGATCCCAGCAAGCTCTCTGCGATTCTACATTGGCCTCAACCCGTTGGACACAAAGCCTTGCAGAGGTTCCTTGTGTTTGCCAACTACTATCATCAATTCATGCAAAAATGTCTCCATATTAGCAGCACCTTTGACCGCTTTGACCAAGAAGAAGGTGGATCCTCAACATTGGCTTCTGGAGACCTGTGAAGCTTTCGAGCACCTCAAGCAAGCCTTTGTATCTGCTCCTATTCTTTGGCATCCTGACCCTACCAAGAAGTTCTTTGTGGAAGTAGATGCATCTTCGGTCGGCATGGGGGCTAACCTCTCCCAAGCTCACTCCAGTGGCACGCTGCTACCATACTCTTTCTTTTCTCAGAAATACCTTCTGAGAAAAATTACACTATTGGGGATCAGGAACTGCTTGCAATTACACTGGCCTGTGAGGAATGGTGACATCTTCTAGAGGGGGCTCATATACCCTTCACGGTCTTCACAGACCATAAGAACCTGACATATCTCCAAGAAGCCAGACATCTCAACTCCCATCAGGCTACCTGGTCTCTGTTTTTCTCCAAGTTTAATTTCATCCTGACCTACCACCCCACTGATAAGAACATCAAGGCAGATGCATTGTCCAGGTCTATGGAACCTGAAGAAGAGGGCACTCATCTACAATACATCATTGACCCAACAGTCATACTCCCCACAGCTGTGGCGGCAGTGCCTCCAAATATGACCATCTGTGGGAGAAGATCTTCCAGTAGGGCCACACATCCAAGATAGCAGAGCATCCTGGTGCCCTGAGTACAACGAAGCCAACACCTACAGAAGGTCCGTTTCTGACGCAAATGAAACGGGCACTAGCAAGATTTTCCTCAGAGTGTACACGTTTGAGAGAGAGTGAATGTGCGAGTGTGTGTGTGACAGAGAGAGAGTGAGACTGGGTGCGAGTGTGTCTATGTGAGAATGAGTGTGTTTGCCAGGGGCCCTCCCTCCCCCCTCTCCCCTCCCTCCGAGTTTCAGGGTCATTCCCTCCTTATGATGCCAAAAACCAGTACAGGGTTGAATGGGCTGGAGGCGGTGTCCTGGTGGTTCGTTGGCGGCGGGAGGAAGGAGGTTTAGGCAATTCTTTGTTTTTTTGGGTGGCAGAGCCAGTGGTGGGAGGCGGGGATAGTGCTGAGCAGACTTATACGGGCTGTGCCAGAGCCGGTGGTGGGAGACGGGACTGGTGGTTGTGAGGCGGGGATAGTGCTGGGCAGACTTATACGGTCTGTGCCAGAGCCGGTGGTGGGAGGCGGGACTGGTGGTGGGGAGGCGGGGACAGTGCTGGGCAGACTTATACGGTCTGTGCCAGAGCCAATGGTGGGAGGCGGGGCTAGTGGTTGGGAGGCGGGGATAGTGCTGGGCAGACTTATACGGTCTGTGCCCTGAAGAGGACAGGTACAAATCAAAGTAGGGTATACACAAAAAGTAGCACATATGAGTTTATCTTGTTGGGCAGACTGGATGGACCGTGCAGGTCTTTTCTGCAGTCATCTACTATGTTACTATGTAGTGGGTTGGCCAAGCATGGGGTTATCGGCGGGTAATAGTAGGCTAGCATGAGGGCAGGCTCCGCTGGGTACGGGCGGTTCCTGACGGTCAGGCAGCGCATGTTATTTTGCGGAGGATGGACTGGCCCGGTTCTACGGAGACGCTTGTTGCGTGTATTTCAGCGGGGTCACCCTCTGCCGCCATCCCCACACATTTGTGAAATCTCCGCTGCCGTTCTTGAAGGGCTGTGTTTGAAGAAGTGGAATTGTCTACAGATAGGCCCCCCTCCCTATGAAGTTTTTAAGTCATCTTCACTCCTTCACTTACCTGTTCGGGTCGGGAGGGCGGCTAATTAGGGAGGCATGGGAGGGCAGCTGGCTGTTGAGTGCGTGGGGGGGGTTAGCGTTGTTGGCGAGCTGGGAGGGTGTGTCGTGTGTCAGTGTTCCGCCCTCAACGTCATGATGTTGTGACGCGAGGGCGGGGCAGAGAGACATGGTGAGTCGGATGGCTTCACCATTACGAACCCTTCACTGAAGCCACGGAGTCAGCTTCAGAACGTTGAGGGTGTGTTTTATTATAGTAGATATATTTTTTCTTTTTTCATTTTTCTTTTTTAGACAATACCTTTGATTGAAAATTGTTTTCACATTACGATTTATTCCTTTAATTTTTAAACAAATTATATTTTGTTTTTGTTATTTAAGGGCTTTTGAAACCCCTATCTGAATTATTTAGATCCTTCTGTGACAATTACTGATCTACCCCCATCTGAAGGGCATACTGGGTAGAGGTGGATTGCATGTCTAAAAAGGCCCTCTTCACACCTCTCCCATGCCTTCCGTCTGCAGTTGAGCTCTTGCAATACTTTCTGACATAGTAACATAGTAGTTGACGGCAGAAAAAGACCTGCACGGTCCATCCAGTCTGCCCAACAAGATAACTCATATTTGCTGCTTTTTGTGTATACCCTACTTTGATTTGTACCTGTGCTGTTCAGGGCACAGACCGTATAAGTCTGCCCAGCACTATCCCCGCCTCCCAACCACCGGCTCCGGCACAGACCGCACAAGTCTGCCCAGCACCATCCCCGCCTCCCAACCCCGGCTCCGGCACAGACCGTACAAGTCTGTCCAGCACTATCCCCGCCTCCCAACCACCAGCCCCGCCTCCCGATCCTGACTAAGCTCCTGAGGATCCAGTCCATCGGCACAGGATTCCTTTATGCTTATCCCACGCATGTTTGAATTCCGTTACCGTTTTCATTTCCACCACCTCCCGCGGGAGGGCATTCTAAGCATCCACTACTCTCTCCGTGAAAAAATACTTCCTGACATTTTTCTTGAGTCTGCCCCCCTTCAATCTCATTTCATGTCCTCTCGTTCTACCACCTTCCCATCTCCGGAAAAGGTTCGTTTGCGGATTAATACCTTTCAAATATTTGAACGTCTGTATCATATCACCCCTGTTTCTCCTTTCCTCCAGAGTATACATGTTTAGTTCAGCAAGTCTCTCCTCATACGTCTTGTAACGCAAATCCCATACCATTCTCGTAGCTTTTCTTTGCACTGCTTCAATTCTTTTTACATCCTTAACAAGATACGGCCTCCAAAACTGAACACAATACTCCAGGTGGGGCCTCACCAACGACTTATACAGGGGCATCAACACCCCCTTTCTTCTGCTGGTCACACCTCTCTCTATACAGCCTAACAACCTTCTAGCTACGGCCACCGCCTTGTCACACTGTTTCGTCGCCTTGAAATCCTCAGATACTATCACCCCAAGATCCCTTTCTCCGCCCGTACCTATCAGACTCTCCTCGCCTAACACATACGTCTCCCGTGGATTTCTATTCCCTAAGTGCATCACTTTGCATTTCTTCGCATTGAATTTTAATTGCCAAACCTTAGACCATTCTTCTAGCTTCCTCAGATCTTTTTTCATGTTTTCCACTCCCTCCGTGGTGTCCACTCTGTTACAGATCTTAGTATCATCCGCAAATAGGCAAACTTTACCTTCTAACCCTTTGGCAATGTCACTCACAAATATATTGAACAGAATCGGCCCCAGCACCGATCCCTGAGGCACTCCACTACTCACCTTTCCTTCCTCCGAGCGAATTCCATTCACCACCAACCTCTGGCGTCTGTCCGTCAACCAGTTCCTAATCCAGTTCACCACTTCAGGTCCTATCTTCAGCCCCTCCAGTTTATTTAAGAGCCTCCTGTGGGGAACCGTGTCAAAAGCTTTGCTGAAATCTAAGTAGATTACGTCCATAGCTCGTCCCTGATTCAATTCTCCTGTCACCCAATCAAAGAACTCAATGAGATTCGTTTGGCACGATTTCCCTTTGGTAAAGCCATGTTGTCTCGGATCTTGTAACTTATTGGCTTCCAGAAAATTCACTATCCTTTCCTTCAGCATCGCTTCCATTACTTTTCCAATAACTGAAGTGAGGCTTACCGGCCTGTAGTTTCCAGCTTCTTCCCTATCACCACTTTTGTGAAGAGGGACCACCTCCGCCGTTCTCCAATTCCTCGGAACCTTTCCCGTCTGCAAGGATATATTAAACAAATCTTTAAGAGGACCTGCCTAAACCTCTCTGAGCTCCCTCAATATCCTGGGGTGGATCCCGTCCGGTCCCATGGCTTTGTCCACCTTTAGCTTTTCAAGTTGTTGATACACACTTTCTTCCGTGAACGGTGCTGTATCCACTTCATTCTCAATTGTATTATTTCCAGTCCATCGCGGTCCTTCTCCAGGATTTTCTTCTGTGAAAACAGAACAAAAGTATCTATTTAGCAAATTTGCTTTTTCTTCATCATTTTCCACATAGCGGTTCGCAGTATCTTTTAGTCTCACAATTCCCTTTTTAGTCATTCTCCTTTCACTAATATACCTGAAGAAATATTTGTCACCCCTCCTTACATTTCTAGCCATTTGTTCTTCCGCTTGCGCTTTTGCCAGTCGTATCTCTCTCTTGGCTTCTTTCATTTTCATCCGGTAATCCTCCATGTGTTCCTTTTCTTGAGTTTTTCTGTATTTCTGGAATGCCAACTCTTTAGCCTTTATTTTCTCAACCACTTGCATATTCTGCATATTTGGGGTAACCAAAACTATTACTTCTGACTGAGGAGTTCAGGTCATCTCCAAGTTCTGATGGACCCTTAATGGAGCCCTGGGAGTAAAATTGAACTTCTCTTCAGGATATAACCCCCAAATGAATGGACAGACGGGATGGACCAATCAAATTTTGAAGCAATTTCTGTGGAAGTATGTGTCCGTTCTTCAGGATGATTGGGGACAACTGCTGCCCTGGGCCGAGTTTTGCTCATAACAACAGGGTTTGCACTACTGCCTGATTATAGTGGAGTCCAAGGTCCCCTCTGATAACTACCTAGTCTCAGGGAAGGGCTATAATATATAGGAATTCCTTCTATGATATATTTCTACTTACCATAGGAAATATACCATTTGGCCCTGTGGGGCAAATAGGGTTTCTGCCTCCTTACACCCACCCCAAGATACAGTGGACAGAGGAAACAGAGAAGACAGAGACTATGTTCCTTTGAAGGGGAAAGTCTTTATTACTTACCAAATTAGGCAAGAACAAAGCAATCAGTCAGTAACAATTTGTTATGAGAGGGAGAGAGACCACTGTGGTAAAGAGTCACTCAGTTGATCATCTCAGCCTCTGTCTAAATACCACACAGCAGCCACTTATATACTCTTTTGCACAATGGAAATTCCCTCCCAAATCATACAACCTTGCAATTTCAGCTATTTTCTGTCTTATTTCAGCTAATCTCTGTCTTACTTTATTGTTTACATAAAATGGAAAAATACTATCTGGATGTTATGGAATACAGAACACAATATCTAAAATGTTTATAAAAAACAGAAGTCCAAGGTTTCTTTCACAAGAGATTATAGTTGCCACTTTGCTACAGGAATCTTTCCAAGACCCAGGTCTTATCTCTATTTTGTCTAGCCATCTCAAAAACATCTTTGCTTTCAGACAGTAAATACATTCTTAGTGTCCTTGTCTGAATCGGTCAACTCTGTCAGGGAGGGGAAGAGCACACCTTGCTGAATCAACACGACCTTGTATTCACAGCTTTTACAGCTCTCAGAAAAAATATAGAAAATGCAGCTTTCAGGCATTTTAAAGTTTGAGCTTTTAGCTATACAATTCATGGGTCATAACTGACTTGTCAGTGGTCAGAAAAGTGGAAATCAGTTCATACCGGAGCATCACCCTTTTGCGTCGTATATGAATAACATCCACACATTCCTTTTCTCATGCCCTTAAACTGTGAGGCTCCTGCTGCCACTAGAGCCCTCACCTCCTTCAAACAGATTTTGCAGGTGGCCCAAGACACCCTATGACAGACTCTGGTCACATGAAACGTCAAGAGATGACCAGCACCCCCCCCCCCCCCCCACTTCCAACCAGGAGATGCAGTCCTGCTGTCTACTTGGCATCTCCAGTTAAAGATTCTTTCTCCTTGTTTTTCTCCTCGTTTTGTGGGTCCCTACCCCGCACTGTGACAGATAAATCCCGTCACCTATCAACTCAAGTTACCAGTCAGCTTACGGATACATAACACTTTTCATGTGTCTCTTTTGAAACCTGTGGTCCTAAAGAAGACTGATTTGACTTTGCCTTTTCGAGACCGGTGATGTCTTTATCTGATGAGACTACAGGGACAATTACAGTATCTAATCTTATGGAAAGGATTTGGTGCAGAAGACAACTCCTGGGAGCCCACTGCTCAAGTCCATGCTCCAGTACTGATAAGATGCTTTTATCATCTATTTCCTTACAAACCGAAATGTTGTACTCCAGGAAGGAGGAGCCCTAGAGGAGGGGATGCTATCATGGTCCTACTGTGACTTGGGAGCTGCGCTACTGATGCACTTAGGGGGAGTCAGCTGTCTGGCAGGAACATTGCGGGACCAACAGGCCTTGCCGCCAGCATATCTGTGATGATGTCAGATGCCTTCGGGAGTGGGCATTTAACCCCACCATGCCTAGACACAGATGCTCTTTTGTCGAAGTTGCTCCATTGCCTTCAGCTTCCAGTGAGTCCTGAGATGACATTCCTGCTCCTGTTTCACTGGATTTCAGTCCATCTATGTAGTCTATGTGAGTGGGTTCCATCTACGTTGTTCCAGCAGCCTTGTGCTTCATTGTGTGTGTGGGTTCCAGCAGCCTTAAGTTTCATTGTATGTGTAGGTTCCAGTAGTCTTGTGCTTCATTGTGTGTGTGGGTTCCAGCAGCCTTAAGTTTCATTGTGTGTGTGGGTTCCAGCAGCCTTATGCTTCATTGTGTGTGTGGGTTCCAGCAGCCTTATGCTTCATTGTGTGTGTGGGTTCCAGCAGCCTTATGCTTCATTGTGTGTGTGGGTTCCAGCAGCCTTATGCTTCATTGTGTGTGTGGGTTCCAGCAGCCTTATGCTTCATTGTGTGTGTGGGTTCCAGCAGCCTTATGCTTCATTGTGTGTGTGGGTTCCAGAGACGCCACCAGCTTCAGTGTATCACCGTATTCAAGTCACTGAGACTCTGCTTGCCTAGCCTACTCTGGCCTTGATTCTGCTTCCGACTTTAACCTTTGTGGGCCTGTTCGTGTTTGTTACCAAGATTCAATCTATCGTAGACTTTCACTGTGTACCAAGGCCTCACTACTCTGAAACTGTCATGACTGTGGTCGTGATTCCTCTTTTACTCACCTTACTTCCTGATGCTCAGCTTCCAAGATGGCTCCTGTCTGTCCAGCTTCCAAGATGGTTCCTGTCTGTCTTTCCTGTGTGCTCACTTCCTGTGTGTTCCAAGCCTCTTTGGTGTCAGTGTGTTCCCTGCTCCTGTCCTGCAGTAGGTGACATCAGTGAGAGTCTTTATAAGGAAGTGGTGTACTTGCATTCAGGGCCTTTGCATTGCCAAGGGTCGTCAGGTTAGTCGGTGTGCTGTTGCACGGTTTTCCTAGCCTTGTTCTGTGGGCTTTTGCCCTTCTGCTTTGTCTTGCTCCTGTCTGTGGGCTCTCAGCCCTTCTATTTTGCCTTGTTCACTGTCTGTGTCCCTGTTTGTGGCTGCCTTGCAGCCTTCAGCCTTGGTTCTTGTGCCTGTGCCTATGTGTTTCTGTTTGTGGCTGCTTGGCAGCCTTCAAGTCTTGGTTCTGTTCTGCTGCCTGTGTGTGGAGCTCTGGTCTGTCATTCTGCGTGTCTGCAGTAGCCAGCATTGTCTCTAATTAGCTCTCTGCTGTACAGGTGGTCTGCTCCTGTTCTACCCTGTCTGCTTTCAGTTTTCTTCCCTCTGTTTGGAACCCCTGCTTCTGCCAAGCTTGTGTGAATATCCTAAACCCCTGCTCCTGCCAAGCTTGTGTGAATATCCAGAACCCTGCTCCTGCCAAGTTTGTAAGTATATCCTGAACCATGCGCCTGCCAAGCTTGTATATATATTCTGAACCCTGCTTCTGCCTAGCTTGTGTGTACATCCTGAACCCTGCTTCTGCCTAGCTTGTGTGTACATCCTGAACCCTGCTTCTGCCTAGCTTGTGTGTACATCCTGAACCCTGCTTCTGCCTAGCTTGTGTGTACATCCTGAACCCTGCTTCTGCCTAGCTTGTGTGTACGCTCTGTCTGCCTAGTCTCTGTGAATCCTGATCCAGCCCAGCTCCATCCTGTAAGTACTGCAGGCCGCCCGCACCCAGGGGCTCAACCTCTGGGGAACGGCGGTCAGCGCAGGAGAAACCCGGAGCTGCTCCAGTCCTGTTTGCCTCCTGTTATCCCAGTCCTGTGGTTCCAGCATTGTCTGCCTACAGCCGCAATTCCAGTCCTGTCATTCTGGCCAAGTCCATTCCAGATTCCAGCTCCAGCCTTGCTTGTTTGCCCAGTCCCAGCTGGGGGTCTTGCCTGCCGCTGCCGCTCCTCAGCAGTGGTCCAAGGGCTCACATTCTAGTGACTGTTTGTTTTGACCTGAGACCGTGACAGAAACATAACAGCCTGTATGCCGTGTAGATTTTGTAGCTTATAGCATAAAAGTGTGAGGTGTATCCCATCTCTCTGTCAAAAGGTTGACAACCTTTTGACAGAGAAAAACCCAACACCTTCCTTGCTCCATGGCCCTCTCTTGCCTCACCCCAGGCTTCATTCCAAGTCCCTTGCCATACCTATTGTTGCATCCTTTTCTTGCCCTGCCCCTCTACAACCAACTGTCCCCACTAGGGTTACCATCTCAGAAGAAAAAATGACACATACATATGTTCTGATTATTTTGCAAATCCTATCTGATGTTATGACAAACTAAAATTATATTAAAGATTTGATGACCCTTCAATAAGGCCAACACACAATCCATCCACTGAAAGACACTATCAGGCTTATTTTCGAAAGAGAAGAGCGCCCATCTTCCGACACAAATCGGGAGATGGGCGTCCTTCTCTCAGGGTCACCCAAATTGGCATAATCGAAAGCCGATTTGGGCATCCTCAACTGCTTTCCGTCGTGGGGACCACCAAAGTTCGTGGGGCATGTCGGCACCGTAGCAAAGGCGGGACTGGGGGCGTCATTAAGAGATGGGCGTCCTTGGCAGATAATGGAAAAAAAGAAGGCATCCCTGATGAGCAGTTGGTCCATTTTTTCTTGCAGCCAAGCCTCAAAAAGGTGCCCGACTGACCCAGATGACCACTGGAGGGAATCGGGGATGACCTCCCCTTACTCCCCCAGTGGTCACCAACCCCCTCCCACCCTAAAAAAAAAACTTAATTTTTTTTTTGCCAGCCTCAAATGTCATACCCAGCTCCATCACAGCAATATGCAGGTCCCTGGAGCAGTTTTAGTGGGTGCAGTGCACTTCAGCCAGGTGGACCCAGGCCCATCTCCCCCACCTGTTACACTTGTGGTAAATGTGAGCCCTCCAAAACCCACCCGAAACCCACTGTACCCACATGTAGGTGCCCCCCTTCACCCCTTAGGGCTATGGTAGTGGTGTACAGTTGTGGTGTAGTGGGTTTTGGGGGGCTCAGCACCCAGGGTAGGGGAACTATGCACCTGGGAGCAATTTCTGAAGTCCACTGCATTGCCTCCTAGGGTGCCCGGTTGGTGTCCTGGCATGTCAGGGGGACCAGTGCACTATGAATTCTGACTCCTCCCATGACTAAATGGCTTGGATTTGGTCGTTTTTGAGATAGACGTCCTCGGTTTCCATATGACCGAAAACCGGGGATGACCCTCTCAACATTTAGGTTGACCATCTCTAAGGTCGACCTAAATGTTGAGATTTTGGCGTCCCCGACCGTATTATCAAAACGAAAGATGGAGGCCCATCTTGTTTCGATAATGCGGGTTTCCCCGCCCCTTCGCGGGGCCGTCCTGCGAGGACGCCCTCATGAAAACATGGGCGCCCCGTTCAATGATTCCCCTCCATGTACAAACACCTTGCCATACCATAATAAGACTATCTCCCAAGACTAAAAGAGCAGCAACCTTATCCATGAAATGGCAGCACTGTAAATATTATACCAGGTCCTAAAACACCAATAGACCATCTATTGAGAAAATGGAACAAATGGGATTGCTACAGATCTCAACACGGAAACTGCATGCAAGCAGAATACTGCACCTTGGTCACAGACAGATCCTCAGCAAACAAAGGACCACAAATCAATAACAGACATATGAAGGCAAAAAACTGAACTGGAAACCTCAAGAAGTCATGCTTGCATATACAGCAATACTAGAGACAGAAAAACTGCAATGGAAGATATTAGAGATACACATTTCCCAAATCTGACACAATCCAAATGATAAATTCAAAAGAAAATACTTTATTTTTATTTTTGTAGTCTGAGCATTTTTTTCATTCAATTTGGTCTGTGTCTCTTCTGCTTTTCTCAGTTTTTCTGTTCTGCTTTTCCAGTTTTTCCTGATTATTTGAATTTGTTTTCTCTCCATGTCCACTATCCATCTTCTCTCTGTGTCCCTATCTGTCCTGTCCTGCATCTCTCCTCTGTGTCCGTTTCTATCCTCTCATGTTCAGCATCTATCCTTTTAATATCCCTATCCTCCCTTCTGTGTCCCTATTCTTTCCCCTGTGATTAGCATTGCCCCTCTGTGTCTTTATCCCACTCCTTCTCCAGCCTTGCTCCGCTTTGTCCCTGTCTTTATGATTACTGTAGATCCAGCATCTCTTCTCTGTGCCCTGTTTCCACAAGGGTGGGACATCAGAAAGGAAAGGACCCAATGTTAGTGTTATCACCCCTCTTGGCTGGACTGTAGTGATGTGCTCCCAGATACCTGATGTTTGTAGTCGTGGCGAATATTCAGGGAACACACACTCACAGCCGAGGGAGTGGAACAAATAAACTAACCTCGTCCTTTACTCTCAAAGAATAAAGGAGGGAAAAGAAGCTAAATTTAGGATTTGTTCCTGAACTGGAAGAACTACACCTTCAGATTTGCAAATTATCTTTTTCTTTATTGAATACAAATGCAAGCAAATTTTCATTGCAATAAACTCAAATTCACAATTACTGTGAAGCTTAATAGAATTGCAATAACATATGCAACATTCAAATGTAGTTTACATGTATACCCTTAACTTTTCTGTTTCTTTCAACAAAATCACCTAAAAAGGCAGAAAAGAACCTTTTCAGATAAATATTTAAATGTCTTTTTATCAAAATCAGATATTTGTTTTTATTCTCTTTCCTTGCTATTGATGTCAAAATTTGAGTCTTTATAGGTATTATGGATGTTTGTGCTAGGATCTCACTTGAACCCAGAGCACTTAAGCATGTCAGGAAAACATGGATTTTTTTATATTTTATGTTGTTCTGTTCTTTAGTTTTTCTCTTAAAATGTTGTAAACCAAAAAAAAAAACGTATATGTTCTTCAACACCCTTTGCAAATGTCACTTAGCTGTGGTTGAATTTATTTAGGTGAGGTCTTTCTTGCGTTGGAGTTCAGCCGGAACCCTTCAGAGGATAATTCACCGATCTCTTCTCCCTAAATCTCACTTATAAAGAAAATATCAGGGAAGAAAAACTTTACAACTCCCGGGCTTTTTCAGGCGCTGACTCCTCTCTGGTGACAATTAATCAGTTCTCAATACTGTGGCCACACTCTCTATTGAAATAAAATAAGTTAAAGGAGGACTCACTTCACAGCCTATTTCTCACTGTAAATTCCCTATTCTATAAGGCGGGCCGGAAGCTTTTAACACTCCATTCAGGGATCTTACACAGTAACACATCCCATATTCAAATTTCATCTCACAGACTTCACATATAAACATAACATTTACCTGCACAGCTATCAGATCAATCTGGAGAATATAGCATACTCATACAAAAAACAGTGCTGGATTTTCTTTAATCTGCAGTCTGATTCCAAACCCTGTACTGAACTCAGAACTCTCACCAACAACACACCTTTCCCACAGACACAGCTTAATGGCTTCTTTCTTCAAATCACAGATTCACCTCTGTCCTTCCCCTGTGTCAGAGTTAAAATCCTTACACACTTTTTCCTGACACCCTTATAGTTTCTTTCCACTTAGTATAACTACCAGCAGAAATCACAGTCTCTCAGAACCTGAGTCTCACTGTTTTCCCCTATTCTAAAAAGAGTAGGCAGCCATGTGTCCACTTAATACCTGAGCATACAGACTCTCATTCCACCTTCCTTGACCTTAAATTCCCTTAGAACTTAACCATTCCATTCACTGCATGCAGGGACATACCTCTGTTTCACTCCAAACCAAACTAAATTTGGTTTAAATTTCTCACAGCTTTCTATAAGTACAACTCTCTCTCACCCAGAACACATCAGATTTCCCCACATGTATTCAGCAATACAACCATAAGAAAGGCAGTCTGTTTATTTTAGTACTCACTTTTAAGCTCAAATCATCTCATTCTCAGCACCAAAGCTCACCTTCACTCACTTTCAATATTAAAGTACCCTTTTTCAATATCACATTTCACTTTAAACTCATAAAATATACTTTTATTCCTCTTACATTATACAGACTCACAACATACATTTTTCTTTCTCACTCCATGTTCACAGCCCTTCTCTTCAGCTCACCCAGTCTCCCTGGTAACTCACCCCCCCCCCCCCCACCCCTAGAAGATCTGACATCACTCAACCATCAGCTTGTCAGAGAAAGACAGTTTTTTTTCTCTGATCTGTTTAGAATCTCCCTCTCCCATAGAAGTTACTGCAAACTTACTACACAGAGAATTTCAAAGTTAATTTTAACCTGACCTGTACCCAAAACAGTAAGGAACATTTTATAGTACAATCCCCCCTTAATCATGGGTTATTTCTTGAAAAATAAAATCACATTTAAGAAACATCTCACACTTTCTTCAGCTAACTCTATTAACAATTCCCAAACTAACTTTAAACCTTTTCCAGCCAGCAACATTCACCAAAACCCTGGAACAGCCCCCCCAGAGCCCCAGGAAAAAAAACATTTAATATATGTTACCATATATTACATTAGCTGGTACAGACTGCCTTAATCGCTGCTGGTGATCAAGCAAGTTTGGAAGACTTACGTGGGGTGGATGGAGGGAGAGATGCTGGATGTGGGGGTAGTGAGGGAGAGATTCTGGGCACATGGGGGGGGACATTGCTTTTAAATTTGGGAAAGGTAGACTTAGAGGTAAATAGGTTATCTCACTGTTTTTATTTTAAGTTACTCTACTTATTTAGCAAAGGCATTTTAATGAATTTAGGGTTTTCTTTGTTTAACATTTAAATTCTCTATTACAGTTTCATAGGCTAGCAGATAAGGGACTATTCTAGAGTTTACCATAGCATCAGTGTAGAGCAGAACTGATAGTTCTGATAGAACTGTCAGGAAACTCCAATATAGAGTTTTAATTTTAGTTTTAACTTCAGTTTTGCAGTACAGTTCAGATAGAAATACAGAGCTGATAGTCACAGAAAATCCAAGTTTAGAGATTTAACTCTAGTTTTGCAGTACAGCTTAGTTTCCATAAAATAATACCCTTTCCCCTATATTTTAAAAACATTAAAACTTTGAACTTTATGCCACAGCCTACACATTAACAGCCTCTAGAAGGCACAGCAGTGCCTAAATTAGTTTTTAATCCCACCCACCCCTAGCACAACTCTTCATTATAGTCAGTTATTCTAATTAGGATAACAAGGGAGGAGTCCTCTTTCATAGTTTCAATTAAATTTCATTGCTTTCTAAGAAGAAACCACTAAATAAATCACACAATTACCATATAAGCTAAGACTTATTTATACTAGACTAATATCCTCAGTACCTTAGCAAGTTTTAAATTATTGGAAAACTCAAAAATACTAAGATGGAGACTGCAGTCCAGCAGCAAGAAGGGGTGCTATCCAGTCTTTGCATTGAGTGTCACATGTATGATTAACTCCCAGTTGGTGAGAGGTTATATATGTGTGCCCAATGCAAAGAGTTCATAGATCTCAGAGAATGGGTCCTTCGCTTGAAGCTAGAGTAGCAGATTTAGAGAAGATGAGGGAGACAGAGAGGTACATAGAGGAGACCTACAAGGAATGGTAGAGAAGTCCTACCTCCAGTATGGCAGCCCCTGTGCTGCCATGGAGGAGGTAGGTCTCGTAGAAGGAGAGCATCACCCTGTGAAGTAGGAAGTATTCCTGTAGCCAGGACCTGCCACCAGGGAATGCACTATCCTCTCGGACTGAGGATATGTCTCTAAGAACCTTTGCAGAAACAAACAGGAGACAGGTCTACTGCAGAGCAGAACAGACAACCAGACTGCAGCAATGATCCAAGGAAGGACAAACACTGCAAGAGTTTATCCAAATGTCAACTTAATGGAAACAGGACCCAACCTGGCCAGTTTTGGAAAAACCTTCTTCAGGGGTCACATAGGTTTCCACAATACATTCACAGATTCAATGCATGTACTGCAATACCTGCATAGAAAAAAGCTCTGGTCCATTTCCAAAAGGTCCATAACCATCAGTGTTTGTCCTTCCTTGGATCGCTGCTTCTGTTGATTGTCTCTCCAAGAACTTTGCCCAGGTGGAAAGGGTAGGACAGCTGTTGTACTTGGTGATTCAGTCATTAGGCATGTAGATAGCTGGGTGGCTGGTGGATGTGAAGATTGCCTGGTCACTTCCCTGCCTGGTGAGAAGGTAGCAGACTTCAAGCATCACCTAGGACAGGATCTTAGATAGTACTGCGGACAGGCTGGCTGTCTTGGTACATGTGGGTACCAAATAGCACAGGAAAATGTGGGAGGGAGGTTCTGGAAGCAAAATTTAGGCTTCTAGGTAGAAAGTTGAAGCCTAGATCCTCCAGGGTAGCATTTTCAGAAATGCTCCCCATTCCACACGCAGGACCCATAAGGCAGGCAGAGCTCCAAAGTCTCAATGCATGGTTAATACGATGGTGCTGGGATGAGGGATTTAAATTTGTTAGGAACTGGACAACATTCTGGGAAAGAAGGAGGACTGTTCCAAAAGGATGGGCTCCATCTTAATTGGGATGGAACCAGGCTGCTGGTGCTAACTTTCAAAAAGGAGATAGAGCAGCTTTTAAACTAGAATGGAGGACGGGGATGCTGACAGTCACCCAAGAGCACATGGTTCGGTGTGGAGTATCCTTGAAGGATACTATTGAAATAGGCAGATGTGCTTAATAAAAAAGCAGGATAAAGGAGGCACATTATTCCCACTAACTTCTAAGCAACTTGTAGATCCAGGGGAACAAACACAATTTGAAGTTGCCTATATACAAATTCTAGAAGCATAAAAAATAAGATGGGAGAGTTAGAGTATACAACACTAAGGACCCTGTTTACTAGCAAGCGTATAGGCGCGTTAATGTTTTAAACGCGCGTTAACCATGTACGTACCTACAATTTCCTTGTGCACTTGCAGCAGATGAATCCAGGAACTAGTGGGTTAAGTTTGCCTACCAACAGGTAGAGATAGAGATAAACTAAAGGCAGTGATGTCAGACAGCCAGCTCCTTCCTCAGTTAGTATGTCTCTATCTCAGCAGGTGGTTGGACGGCTTTCTCTTCAGCTCTTGGGCCCAAGGCCTCTGAGGGTGCTCCTGGGCTGGTGGCCAGTTTGAGCCAGGGGTGGCGGACTGGTGGTGTCCCCTTGGCAGCATACGCAATTGCTGGGTCCCTGCTGCACCTCAAATTCCCTCTGAACAGGCTTTTGCTGTTCCTTCCTTCCCTGTTGTTTCTGCCTTCTCACTAAAAATAAATAAATAAATAAATAAATAAAAAGAGAACCATAGAATTTGTTTAAAAGAGAAACAGAAAGCACAGGGAAGTGTGTTTTTGCTGAGAGCAGGTTTGTGTTACTGCTGTCCGAAGTCCTGTTTTCTGTTGGCCTGCTTGTCTGAGCCTGGCTCGAAGTGGAGGTCGAGGAGTTTTTTCTTTGGCTCAGCTGTCAGTTCCCGCGCTTTCCCAGTCCGGGGTAAGTCCTGCTGGGTTCCTGTTCAGGGGCGGGCGATGGCAGCGGAGGTGGTAAAAACGCTGTTCCCGATGTGGGAAACGGCGTTCAGCAGTGGGCCCTTTGCAGCATGTGGTGCGCTGATTTTGCGGTACTCGACGGAGCAGTGCCCCCCCCCCGCCCGAGAGCGTGCTTTCCCACCCGGAGCCTGGCGATTCTCGCGCCATTTTGCGATCGGTCGCGGAGCCGGCTCCGTAGCCGTTTTGGGCAAAGTTTTCTTCTCCGCTGGTAGGGGGAGTCGGGGGGGGGGGGGGCTGTCAGACACTGTGGGCGGTGGTGCGGTGCCATGGCTGCGACCTCCTCCGTTGCGGGGGAGGGGTTTCGCCAGAGTTTATTTTGCTACTCCATCAGGCGTTTTGTTGAAAAGGGCCTTGCCCCCCTCAGTGGCCTGCACAGCTTCGGCCTTTGATTTCTCAGGGGGTCTGGGGTAACCAAGAGATTTGGGTTTTTCCCCGAGGAGTTCTCCTCCCTTAAAAATCCTAGGCTTTCTTTGGGGTCTGAGGAGGGGGGTCTGCATATGGTCGCCTGCAGCTTCCTCCATGGTGGCTCTCTCAGAGCAGACGGGGGTAGAGGACATGGAGGATGGTGTCCTCACTGACCAACCGGAGGACTCTTCCGCCTTGAGGATTTTCCATAAGGAGGAGTTGTCCTCCTTTATCTGTCAGGTGCTGGAAGCCCTGAATATAGAGGACCCTGAGGTTGCGACTTCTCAGGCAGTCAACCCAAGATGGCTAGTACCAAACGACCTTCTAAGGACTTTCTGGTACATGAAGCTATTGAAGAGTTGATTTCGGCCCAGTGGGCGGATCCAGATGGGGGGATGAAAGTAGCCAGGGCTATGGCCAGGCTGTATCCGGCTTCAGTGGACCGTTTAGAGCAGTTTGCTCTACCTAGGTTGGATGCCCTGGTGACAGCGGGTCACTAAGAAGACTACTCTTCCAGTGGAAGGTGGTGTGGCACTTAAGGATATGCAAGACAGACAGCTAGAGGCCTCTTTAAAATGTGCCTTTGAGGTGGCCGCTTTGACACTTCAAGCTTCTGTTTGTAGTTCTTATGTGGCTAGAGCTTGTCTCAGTTGGCTACATTCTGTCATGGATTCGATTTTGGAGTTTGATATGCCGGGAACTCCTCAGATGTCACTGATGGATATTGGGCTGGTGTACTTGGGGATGCCTTGTATGATTTGGTCCGTGCTTCGGCCATACTCATGGCCTTGACCGTTTTCTCTTGGCGTCTTCTGTGGCTCCATCATTGGGCCATAGATATGGCATCTAAGCAACAGCTCATTAAATTGCCTGTCCGAGGGAAATTGCTTTGTGGGGAAGACCTAGAAAGGAGCCTCGAGGTCACATTTCAGAGAGACGAGCCGGTATCGGCCAGGGGCGGTCCAACACAGCCTTTCAGCGTCCTCGTTTTGGGCAGCGTTCTTCCTTTCACAACAAGAAGCATCCGGCTGGATCCCCTCTCATCAGGGGGCTCCTTCTTGGGCCTCCCAATGATGGGGCGCAGGTCCACTTGGGAGGAGAGCAGACCGATTGGTTGGCTTTCCCTGTTTCTTCCAGAGTGGGCCAGAATTACTTCGGATCAGTGGGTCTTCGATGTGGTGTGAGAAGCTAGAATTCTTCTCTCCTGTAACAGACTTTTTTCTGGAGTCCCGCTGTGTATCGCGGGCCAAGAGGACAGCGGTTCTGCAGTGTTCACGAGACCTGCTAAGGATAGGGGCTATCGTGCCTGTTCTCCTCTCGAAAGGCCACAGGTCGGTACTCCATCTTCTTTGTGGTTCCAAAGAGGGAGGGGCTTTTCGGCCTATTCTTAATCTCAGAAAAGTAAACCAGTTTTTGCAGGTTCTTCACTTCCACATGGAGACATTGAGGGCAGTTATTGCTGCTATTCAACCAGGCAAGTTTGACGGCCCTCGATTGAGGGAAGCTTACCTGCACATTCTCATTTGGCAGCCCCATCAGAGATTTCTCAGATTTGCGGTGCTGGGTCAGCACTTCCAGTTTCGGGCTCTTCCTTTCAGAATGGCCACTGCCCACGCACTTTTTCCAAGGTCATGGTGGTGGTGAACGGCGTTCCTGCGGAAGGAGGGGATTCGAGTGCATGCATATCTTGATGACTGGCTGATTTGGGTGACTACAGCAGGGGAGAGTCGAGTGGTCACCGACCGAGTGATTGTGGTGTTGCAAATCCTTAGGTTGGGTGGTCAATATGGACAAGAGTCATCTGGTTCCTACTCAGAGTCTGAGTATCTTGGAGTACAATTCGATACGAAGCGGGGGAAGGTGTTTCTCCCCGAGGAACGAAGGATCAAATTGCTTTCTCAGGTACGGACCACCGGACCTTATTGAGTCGTCGCGCTCCCTGAGTGTGGGACTATGTTCAGCTCCTCGGTTCCATGACGGCGACCTTGGAGATCATTCCATGGGCAACGGATCACATGCGGCCTCTTCAGAATTTCCTTTTGAGCAGATGGTCGCCGACATCGCTGGATTATCAACGACGCCTTCCTTGGTCAAGCCGGGCCAGGGACAGTCTCGCGTGGTGGCTCCGGTCAGCCAATTTGCAGAAGGGTGTTCTCTGGTGTCTCCCAATTGGGTGGTAGTTGTGACGGATGCCAGCCTTATGGGCTGGGGAGCCCATTGTCTTCATTAAGTAGCCCAGGGATCGTGGACCCCTCTGGAAGTGACTTGGCTGATAAATCGTCTGGAGTTGCGAGCAGTCATGAATGTGCTGCGGAGTTTTCAGGACCTTCTGCAGGGCAGGCAGTTTGTGTATTCTCGGACAACACCACGACGGTGGCCTACATCAATCGGCAGGGGGGCACTCACAGTCTTCCCTGGCAGTGGAAGCATATCATCTTCTAGTATGGGCGGAAGTGCATGTTCAGAGTCTGTCAGCAGTGCACATTGCGGGTCAAGACAATTGTCAAGCGGATTTTCTCAGCCGGACTCTTTGGATGCAGCGGGAATAGAATGCTGTCGGACTCGGCTTTTCGGCTGATCTGTCGACGTTGGGGAAGACCAGTAATGGATCTCATGGCCATGGCTTGCAATGCCAAAGTTCCCCAGTTCTTCAGCCGCAAACGTCAGCCAGGATCCGCAGGATTGGACGCTGTTCTCCAGCCATGGCCGGAACAACAGCTACTGTATGTTTTTTCCTCCATGGTCTCTGATAGGGAGAGTTCTTTGCCGCATAGGGCGGCATCGGAGCCGGTCATTCTAGTGGCCCCCAAACTGGCCCCGACAGCTGTGGTATGCGGAATCTCGTTCGAGCGCTCTCAGAGCCACCATTGCGACTTCCGGTGACTCCTGATCTGCTGCATCAGGGCCAGTTCATATAGAAAATCCCTCCCGCTTTGGTCTTATGGCCTGGCTATTGAGAGGCGGCAGCTGAGGAAGAAGGGATTTCAGGACCAGTCATTGCCACTCTTTTGGGGGCACAGAAGCAGTCTACTTCAGCAGCGTACGCGAGTGTGGAAAGCTTCTCTGCATGGTGTTCTTTGCGTGCTGAATCGCCTTTTCGGGCGGACATTCCGGTTATTCTGGAGTTCCTTCAGGATGGTCTTCAAAAGGGATTGGCATATAATTCCCTTCGAGTGTAGGTGGCCGCGCTAGCTTGTTTTAGGGGCAAACTGGACGGTTCCTCTTTAGCAGCTTACTCTGCTGTTGTCAGTTTTCCTACGCGGGACTCTTTCGGCCTCCTCTGCGGCAGCCGTGCCCGGCGTGGCATTTGAATGTGGTACTGCGAATCCTCCAGGCCCCACCGTTGAGCCATTGAATAAGGTTTCTGAGAGGAATCTAACACTTAAGAAGGTTTTTGGTTGCCATTGCTTCAGCTAGGAGGATTTCTGAAATTCAGGCTTTGTCTTCCAGAGATCCCTTTTTTGCAGTTTTCTGAAGCAGGGGTGTCGATTCGGATGGTGCCGTCGTTTCTACCTAAAGTGGTTTTGGCTTTCCATGTCAATCAGGTGGTTTATCTTCCGTCTTTCGAAGAGAGGATTATCCTGGGGAGTTTGCCTCGCTACGTTTCCTGGATGTGCGGAAGAGCCTTGTTTCGGGTACTTGCAGATCTCTAATGAGTTTCGACACTCGGATCATCTCTTTGTGCTCTTGTCGGGATTGAAAAGAGGTGAGGCGGCTTCTAAGGCTTCCATTGCTCGCTGGATTAGGGGAAGCCATTGAAGCGGCGTATCTTCTACAAGGGCGGGTGTCTCCAGTGGCCCTGAAGGCGCATTCTACTCGGGCACAGGCGGCTTCTGGGCGGAGGCGTCGGCCATTATCTCTGGAAGAGATTTGTCGGGCGGCTACTTGGGCGTCCCGTTGTACTTTTGTGAAGCATTACAGGCTAGACATGTCTGCTCGGGAGGATGTGAGTTTTGGGGCGGGAGTGTTGGCGCGGGGAACGTCGGCTTCCCATCCTACTTAAGGAATGCTTTGGTACATCCCACTAGTTCCTGGAGTCATCTGCTGCAAGTGACAAGGAAGGTAAATTATGGCCTTACCTGATAATTTTCTTGTCCTTTACACAGCAGATGAATCCAGGATTCCTCCCTAGTTTAGCCGACTTGTTTTTCATTTTCCGCGCAGGTGTGGCTATTTTTCCTTCCGGGTTCTCTTTTGCAGAGTTCAGACAGATATGGGACATGGAAAGGATTCGATTTCTGGATCAAGTGGCAGTTATTTCGAAGTCTTATTTGGTTCTCTGTTTTTCATAGTGAGGATGGTCTCTGGTTGTTATTGGTTTCATATTTTTGGCTTTGGCAAATGCTTACGAATGACATACTAACACCACCAGTCCGCCACCCCCGGCTCAAACTGGCCACCGGCCCAGGAGCACCCTCAGAGGCCTTGGGCCCAGGAGCTGAAGAGAAAGCCATCCCCCACCTGCTGAGATAGAGACATACTAACTGAGGAAGGAGCTGGCTGTCTGACATCACTGCCTTTAGTTTGTTTATCTCTATCTCCACCTGCTGGTAGGCGGACTTAACCCCTAGTTCCTGGATTCATCTGCTGCGTTAAAGGAAAGAAAATTATCAGGTAAGACATAATTTACCATCCCTATAGGCGCCTACATGGTTAACCGCACACGCTAAGTGTAGGCACGCTAAAAACACTAAACACACTTTAGTAAACAGGGCCCTAAATGATGAAGTTAGATACGCATCTCATACAGGGCCGGTCTTAGAAAGTTCGGGGCCCTGCCCCTGCCCTAGCCCGCCCCCACCACAGCTCCACCCCATTGATAAGATTATTCAATTTTAGAAAATTTTTTATTTATGAAATTTCAATAAAGACAAATGAAGCTAAACTTGTACAGAAAAACTGATTGAAATAATAAGCACAATGCTATCATGAACCCCCCCCCCCCCCCCGAAATTATTCAGTTCAAGTCCACTACAATTAGTAGTTCCAATCTCATAACCACGGGGGGTCAGAGGTGCGGACACACAATCTCTCCACTGCAAAACACTATACACAAACTTGTGCAAAAACACTCGTAACCTTACCAAACCATAACAGCACTAATTCCAAGGATAGGATGAGCTACAACCTTATGCGTGGAAAGGCAGAACTGTAATTACACCAGGCTCTAAAACACCAATACACTACCTCGTGAAAAAAACAAAACAAAAAGGACTGCAAATACCACACGCTAGCAGGATACTGCACCTTGATCACACATGAAAAACACATGACACAAAAGATATGAAGGCAAAATACTGAACTGGAAAGTTACCTCAAGAAGTCAGACTCAGCATGCAGCAATACTAGAAAAATTGAAACTTACATGCAAAATATCACAGATGCACATTTCCAAAAGGTGACATATTCCAATTAATAAATTCTGAATAAAATACTTTTTTCTAGCTTTGTTGTTTGATCATTTAGTTTTTCTATTCGCTTTGGTCCCAGTGTCTTCTGTTTTATGCAGTGTCTTCTTTCCATTTGATATTTTTTCTCTCACCATGTCCACCATCCTCCTGTGTCCTGTCTACCATCTGTAGCCCTGTCCCTATCCTTTCTCCAGTTTCTGCATCTGCCTTCAAAGTGTTCCGATCCAGCCCTTAAATTCAGCAATTTCCCCTCCATCCATATGCAGCATTTCTCCTCACTCCCCTCCATCCATGTGCATCTACTTTCCTCCCCTCCCTTACATCCATGTCCAGCATTTCTCCTCTCTCCCTTCCCCTCCATCCATGTGCATCTCCTTCCTTTGTCTTTCCTTCCCTCCATTCCTGCCCAACATTCTCCTCTTTCCATTGCCCTCCTCCATGTCAAGCAAGTTCTCCTCTCTCCCTGGGCCCTGCCCTCCCATCCATGTCCATCCTTGTCCATCGATGCTCCTCTCTCCCCTTCCCTCCATCCATCCATCCATATCTGGCAATTCTCCTCTCCCCTGCCCTCCCCTCCAGCAATTTCTCCTCTCTCCCTGGGCCCTGCCCTCCATCCATGTCCATCGATGCTCGTCTCTCCCCTGCCCCCCTCCATCTATCCATATTCAGCAATTCTTTTACCTCCCCTCCATGTCCAGCAATTAGTTCTCTCTCCCTGGGCACTGCCCTCCCATCCATGTCCATCCTTGTCAATGCTCCTTTCTCCCCATCCCTCCCACTCCCATGTTCACCTGCCCGCTCTCTTCTACTTCAACTATTTAAATTTACCTCGCTCCACCTCCGACTCTGCGCAGCGTCAGTGAAAGCGCTGCCTGTCTGACTTCTCTCCATCAGCCTTCCCTTCACTCGTTCATTCCCTCAGTGCCCCGCCTTCTTCTGACGTCATTTCCTCGAGGGTGGGACACAGAGGGAACAAACAAGCGAAGGGAAGGCTGGTGGAGAGACATCAGACAGGCAGCGCTTTCACTGACGCTGCGCAGACAGAGGCAGAGCAAGGTAAATTTAAAGCACCAGGGTGGAGCGGAGGAGGCTCAGGCTGACTGAGGCGCACCGCGTGGGGCCCCCTTAAGGGCAGGCCCTATGCGGCCGCCTCGGTCGCCTCAGCCTAAGACCGGCCCTGATCTCATAGACTTGGTGGAAAGAGGGCAATCAATGGGACACTGTATTAACAGGGTACAAATTGTATTGAAATGATAGAAAGGATCAAATTAGGGGGGGGGGGTTGCGCAATATGTTAAAGAGGGAATTGAGTCAAATAAAATAAACATTCCACATGAAACAGATAGCAGTGTGGAATCATTATGGATAGAAATTCCATGTGTGAAGGGAAGGTGTATTCTTGTAGGCTGTACTACCGTCTGCCGGGGCAGAATGAACAGACAGATGAAGAAATGTTTACAGAAATTAGGAAAGCTGGCAAATTGGGCAACACTATAATAATGGGTGATAACATTAACATTATAACATTAAGAAGTTTAATGGAGATTTATCTGAACAGCAACAGAACATGATGGAACAGAGACTGTGACATCCAAGATAAGTACCAAGTGTATAACTGTTGGCAACAAATATTTTCTCTAGCTCATTCTGTATCCATGAAAGTTTATTTGTTTCTTGTTTAGTAGAAGAATATTGAAATAGTAGTGGAGATTTTTTTATGACTTATGATTATAAAGAGCCCTCTGTGTTTATGAAGGTTTATCTTTCAAATAGGGTGTCTCTTGTTTTTCTCCACTATATTTTTATTAAATAATAACACAAGACACACCTTGGGATACAGAATATATGTAGAAGTTTTTTGGTTTATGATTTCAATTACCCCAATATTGACTGGATAAATGTTACATCAGGCAATGCCAGAGAGATAAAAATTTCTAGATGTAATAACCGACTGCTTCTTGGAGCAACTGGTCCAGGAACCAAGAAGAGGGGAAGCCATTTTGGATCTGATCATTGGTGGCATACAGGGCAGAGTGCGAGAGGCTGTGGTGTGGGGTCCCCTGGAAAACAGTGATCACAACATGATCAAGTTTCAGCTACTATCTGGGATGAACCCACAAAAGAAATCTACTGTAGCTGCATTTAATTTTGAAAGGTTGACTATAAAAATGAGGAAAATGGTTAAAAAGAAGCTACAAGGATTGGCTGCAAAGGTTAGGACACTATCAGGCTCATTTTAAAAAGAGATGGACGTCCAAAAAGTGACAAACGTCGGCATTTGGACGTCCGTCTCACATAAACGTCCAAATCGGTATAATCAAAACCTCATTTTGGACATCTTTCTCCGAACTCCGTCAGTAGGACGTCCAAATCTCAAGGTGGCATATCGGGGGCGTGTTCAAGGCGGGACTTTGGCGTTCCTAAGACTTGGACGTCTTTCAGCCATAATGGACCAAAGCAAAAACGTCCAGCACTAAGACGTTTTGAGCTAGACCTGTTTTTATTACAAATAAGGCACAAAAAGGTGTCCCAAATGACCAGATGACCACTGGAGGGAATCAGGGATGACCTCCCCTTACTCCCCCAGTGGTCACTAACCCCCTCCCACCCACAAAAAGAGTGTTGAAGAACATTACTTGCCAGCCTCAGATGTCATACTCAGGTCCATGACAGCAGCATGCAGGTCCCTGGAGCAGTTTAGTAGTAGGTGCAGTGCACTTCAAACAGGTGGACCCAAGCCCATACCCCCACTACCTGTTCACTTGTGCAGGAAACTGTGAGCCTTCCAAAACCCATCAAAAACCCACTGTACCCACATATAGGTGCCTTTTTCACCCGTAAGGGCTATGGTAGTGGTGTACAGTTGGGGGTAGTGGGTTTTGGGTTTTTGTTTTTTTTTGGGGGGGGGGGGGGGCTCAGCACACAAGGTAAGGGAGCAATGGTGAGATGTGTACCTGGGAGCATTTTATGAAGTCCAGTGCAGTACCCCCTAGGGTGCCCAATTGCTGTTCTGGAATGTCAGGGGGACCAGTCTACTAAAAATGCTGGCTCCTCCTACGACCCAATGACCTGACTTTGGACATTTTACACTTGGTCGTTTTTTTTTTTTTTAAATGGCCAAAAATCAAAGACGTCCAAATTGCAAAGAGGGGCATAATCAACGGCCCAACTTTTCTTGAGGGCGTCCTCGCACGACGTCCCGTGAAGGGGCGGGGAAACCCATATTATCAAAACAAGATGGGACATCCAAATCTCCACATTTAGGTTGACCTTAGAGATGGTTGTCCCTAGAGATGGTCGTCTCCGATTTTTGGCGATAATGGAAACCGAGGACGTCCATCTCAGAAACGACCAAATGCAAGCCCTTTGGTTGTGGGAGGAGCCAGCATTCATAGTGCACTGGTCCCCCTGACATGCCAGGACACCAACCGGGCACCCTAGGGGGCACTGCAGTGGACTTCAGAAAAAGCTCCCAGGTGCATAGCTCCCTTACCTTGTGTGCTTAGCCCCCCCCCCCCAAACCCACTACCCACAACTGTACACCACTACCATAGCCCTTAGGGATGAAGGGGGTCACTTAGAGTTGGGTACAGTGGGTTTCTGGAGGGTTTTGGAGGGCTCACATTTATCACCACAAGTTTAACAGGTAGAGGGGGATGGGCCTGGGTCCGCCTGCCTGACGTGCACTGCACTACCCATTAAAACTGCTCCAGGGACCTGCATACTGCTGTGATGGAGCTGGGTATGATATTTGAGGCTGGCATAGAGGCTGGAAAAATATTTTAATTTTTTTTTAGATTGGGAGGGGGTTAGTGACCACTGGGGGAGTAGGGGGAGGTCATTCCCAATTCCCTCCGGTGGTCATCTGGTCATTTAGGGCACATTTTTGTGGCTTGGTCGTAAAAAAAAGGACCAAGTAAAGTCGCCCAAGTGCTCAGAGACGCCCTTCTTTTTTCCATTATTGGCTGAGGACGCCCATGTGTTAAGCACACCCCAGTCCCACCTTCACTACGCTCCCGACATGCCCCCGGGAACTTTGGTCGTCCCCCGCAAAAGAAAGCAGTTGAGGGCGCCCAAAATTGGCTTTTGATTATGCCAATTTGGGCGACCCTGGGAGAAGGACGCCCATCTCCTGATTTGTGTCGAAAGATGGTCGCCCTTCCCTTTCGAAAATGAGCCCAAAAACGTCCAAATCATAGGACGTCCATGTTATTTTTGAACACAAAAGATGGACGTCCATCTTTTTCGAAAATGACCTTCCCGGTTCGGAATTTGGACATCTTTGTAAAACATCCAAATTCTGACAGATTTTTGTTCGAAAATGCTCCTCTAAATCAGGCGTGTACGCTATTCAAAAATACCATCTTGGAAGCCCAGACCAAATGCATTCAATGTATTTGCAAAGGTGGAAAGAAGAGAAAACAGCCAGCATGGTTAAAAGATGAAGTGTGAGGGTATTACACCCTAAAGTTTATTCTTCAAAGAATGGAAAAAGGACCCAAATGAAGAAAATATGAAGCAACAGAAGAACTGGCAAGTCAGATGCAAAGCATTAATAAATAAGTCTAAAAGTGAATATGAAGAGAAACTTGCTGCAGACACTAAAACTCACAGTAACATCTTTTTCAGGTACATAAGAAGGAGAAAGCCTGCGAGGGAAGCTGTGGGACCGTTAGATCATGAAGGAGCAAATGGGCACTCAGGGAGGACAAGGCCATTGTGGAGGAACTGAATGAATTCTTTGCTTGGTCTTTACGAAAGAAGATGTAAGAGATCTGCCTGTACCAGAAATGGTTTTCAAGGATGATGCAGAGGAACTGAAAAATCTCGGTGAACCTGGAAGATGTACTGAGCCAAATCAACAAATTAAAGAGTAGTAAATCACATTGACTGGATGGCATACATCCAAGGGTACTCAAAGAACTCAAGCATGAAATTGCTGATCTGCTGTTAGCAATATCTAACTTGTTTTTAAAATCGTCTGTAGTACCTGAAGATTGGAGGGTGATGAATGTGACAACAATTTTTAAAAAGGGTTCCAGGGGTGATCTGGGAAATTACAGACCGGTAATCCTGATGTCAGTGCCGGGCAAAATAGTGGAAACTATTATAAAGAATAACATTACAGAACATATAGACAAACTTGGTTTAATGGGACAGAGTCAGTATAAGTTCAGCCAAGGGAAGTCTTGCTTCACCAATTTGCTTCATTTCTTTGAAGGCATGAATAAACATGCGGATAAAGGTGAGGCGGTTGATGTAGTGTTATCTAGATTTTCAGAAAGCTTTTGATATAGTTCCTCATGAGAGACTCCTGAGAAAATTGAAGAGTCATGGAATAGGAGGCAATGTTCTGGTGTGGATTAAGAATTGGTTTATTTATTTATTTATTTATTTGTGATATTTATATCCCACATTATCCCAAACAAGTTTGAGTTCAATGTGGCTTACAATAAACAGTGTAGAATGCATAACAAAGAATAATGGATAAGAAAGTAATTTGTTGTAAGAATCCAATTTTACAATACAGTATCATAACATACAGTATCATAAACATACAAGTCTACCACCAACCCACCAGGAAGGCCCATTGTTTCTGGAAAAGGTTCCATTTTAGAACCATTATCAATTTTTGTGGATTTCTTTTTACGGCCTTTTGTACCCATCATTCCGTCATACGTACAAGACACCACTCATATGATCAACATTCTTGAACATTATGATGGACCAATTACAGATACCATCATGGTAACTATGGACATTGAGTCTCTTCACACCAATATTCCTCAACTTGAAGCACTGAACGTAATTGAAGAAACCCTACAAAGAAGGACCACGCATCGCAGAATACCCAATCATTTGATTTTAACGTGCGCAACTATAGCACTTACTAAAATTATTTTCGATTTAATGATATATATTACCAACAGATCAAAGGCACCGCGATGGGTGCTAGCATGGCACCAGATTTAGCCAACCTGTACGTGGGAAAATTTGAAGAAAAATTTCTCACCAATCATCCTTTTTCACAACATATCAAAATTTATCGACGCTATATAGATGAATATAGATGAATTCTCTGGCAAGGAAATGAGGAAAGTCTTCATTCTTTCCACCATTGGCTCAACAGACAAGATTCAAATCTCAAGTTTACTTTAGAATACAACAACAACAATATCCTTTCTCGATATTTCAATTACTAAAACGGACTATTTTTTCAAAACCAATATTTACAGAAAACCTACAGACCGCAATATGTTTCTGCACTATTCAAGTTATCACAACCCTAGCTTGAAGAGTAACTTACCTCTCAGTCAATTTCTCCGTCTTCGACGCCTTTGTTCAGATTTTGATGATTTTCATAATCAAGCCAACATTTTGAAAAACAAGTTCACAACCAGGGGCTACCCACAACACCATCAACAATGGTCTCAACCGAGCCATTGAGAAAGACCGTAAAGAATTACTGGAAACATCGGCAATCAAGAACACACCTGATATAGTGTGCACGTTAAATACTCCTTTCTAGCCAAACATATTTCACGATCAATCAAGAAACATTGGCACATTTTAGAAGGACTAGAATGTTTTCAAAACAAACAATTGGTTATTGCCTATTCTAGGAATAGAAACCTGAAGAACATCTCGTGCCCTCTACGTTACCTGATGAGACTATAGATTCAGCACCACTTGGATTTCGGAAATGTGGCCATTGCAGTATTTGTACCCATTGCATTGAAACTACCCATTTCATACATCCTAAAACTAAGAAATCTTTCAAATTAAACCATACATCAGATTGCAATACTTCTTCTGTCATTTACATTGTCATTTGCCCTTGTCCCATGCTATACGTTGGCAAAACCATTAGAGCAATAAAGACCCGTATTATAGAACACAGGAGCTGCATTAAAAGGAAGATTGAGTCGCTCCTCTGTGGAACATTGGTATGCAGCAAATCATTCAATTTCAGATCTCAAATTTCTTGTTTTCAAAACCAAGATTAAGAAATGGAGAGGAGGGTGACCTGGATAAACTACTGCTACAGGAAGAACAGAAAACTTATTTTGATTTAAATACCCTGGCACCTGATGGATTAAACAATGAAATTGACTTCCGGCCATTTTATGACGACTCACTTAATACAGTGTCCACTTAAATGAATACTCACATAATAAAAGTAACTTTTCTCTATAACATTTTCTTTCTTTATTTTATTTTTATTTTTTAGCTTTCCATTTTTGTCCTTCATATTTTTCACACAGTTTTGCATCTCCTTCTTTTTTCTTTTTTTTTTTCTTTATTTCTTTTACCTTTCAGTATCCAGCCAATTTTTTCCTTTTTAAATAAATAATTAAATGCAACAACTTCATTTATTTTCTTTCATGTTCATACTTATTTCACTTATACATTTTTTGTCATCATATGTGTCATTTCAATTTTTTGTATTTTATTTTTCATCCATTATATTCAATTTTATTTCTTATTTTTTACTTTATTTCATTTTATTTTCATTTTATTTATTTATTATTTATTTTTTATTTTTATTTTTCATTTTAATCCTTATTTATTTTTATTGCTTCTCGTTTTTTCTTTTCTGTGCCCGTTTTCGTTTCTCAGCTCTCTTTTCAGTATTTTTCATCCAGTTTTTTTTCCAGACAGCAGTCTCCGTCATCCTTAATTTAGATAGTGTTTGTTCTTCACATTTTTCTTTGCTTACGTCACTTCCATCAGCGTGATTTTCTACACCTTCTTTATTACACTTTTTGATGTTTTATTTTTCTTTTTTCATTTTGCATGCTTTTCCGCTTTTTGTGCCGTTTTTCGTTCAACAGCCTTTTTTCAGTATTTTTCATCCAGTTTTTACTTTCCAGACAGCAGTCTCGTCACTCATTCAGATAGTGTTTGTTTTTCAATTTTTTCATTGCTTACGTCACTTCCGTCCTAGCGTGATACTTTTCACATTTTTTCATTACACATTTGTGTTGTTTTATTTCCCCCTTTTTTGTTCTTCCCACATGATTCTATTCATTTTTTATTTTATTTTATTTTCATTTTTCTTCTTAGTATATACGGCACACAACAGTGTGCGTCACTTCGGGAATGAGTCATCGGCTTCCGTGCATCTCGGCGTTTTTTGTCTTTTGGCGCCTTTTTCATTCATAATGCTCGCTTTTTTCACTGCACTTTTTTCTGAACCACATCGCGGACAGCGCTAGCTGTGTACCTGACGGTCACTTGTTTCCCAACAAAGTCTTTTTAAAGGTTAGTATCGCTACTCCCTAAAGACTAAGATCGCAATCTTGTGGATTACTTAATGCTTTAATTTTCTGCATTTTCTTCATTGAAATCACGTATAAGCGTCAATTTTTCCATTCTTTCTCAACACACTTCTTGTTTATGTACCATCATATGATTTATGTGAAGCTTTGTGTTATTCTTCCAGTTCTCCTACAAATTTGATTGCCTCAGTCCCTTATCCTCTGCATTTTCTATTTTTCAAGTACATTTAGGTGTACACATAACCCTTCATTTTTTTCCAACAGACTATAACGTTACGTTTGAACAACTATCATTGATAGTCTTTGACAATATCTTGTCACAAAGGTCAGTGTCTCTCAACCACATCACATATTTTATATCTAATCACCAGTGTTATTTATTTTATTTTATTTTTATTTTCACACTTCACGTTTCATTTCCCTTGACAGAAAATTCCATAAGGTTTTTGCCACGTAGTACAGTATAAGCAAATTTGTTTTAAATGACAATTTCGTTTTATTTGCAATTCATTCATGTTACCTACAACTTCTGATATCTAAATTTGCCATTTTTACACAACTTCACCTATCGTTATTGCATCCAGTTACTTAAGTGACATTACATTATATATATTAAATAGTTCTAAATATGTTAGTCATGTATTATGTGGCATATATAATGGCATCAAGTTTTTTATGTTTTTTATGTTTTTTATGTTAATATGTCTAAACCTTTTAATTTATCTGTTTTTTAACATATACATATGTTTGTTTAATATTTACTTGTTATTATTGCTCTATTTTTGCATTTTTAAGCATGCTTTTTTGCAATCCATTATATCACCATTCATATACAGTATGTTTTTATGCTTGTATATCTGTATTTTTAAATTTATTATTTTATTATTTATAAATTTATTTCAGTTATATTATATTTTATGCATTATATTCATTGTTTTCCTTTTTTCATATAAATGTATGTTTTATAGACTCCTGATGCAGGCCTGACGGCCGAAACACAACGTGTGTCGAGTCTCCAAATTTATTAATAAAATTATTCATTGTTACATCCTCCAGTCTCTGGCTTCCTTGGTCGCTCTCCCACTTTTTCTGTGACTCCATAGCTATGGATGTTTAACATTTAGAAAATCTAATATGAATGAGAAATTGTATATGAAACAAAGAGAAAGTTAATGGTAAATAGAGTAATAGCCAATTCAGGTAATAATGGTTGTTCTTTGTGAAGGTTTGTTTGAATAGCAACAATTGAGGATTTGCAGAATCTAGTATATTCCTGTATATTATTGGACAAAACAGAGGGTAGAGTTAAAGGTCATTTCTGTCAATGGAGGAGGGTGAATAGTGGAGTGCCGCATGGATCAGTACAGTGGCCGTGCTATTTAAGATGTTTATAAATGATAAGGAAATCAGAACAATGAAAGAGGTGATCAAAACTATTTAAAGTTGTTAAAACACATGCGACTGTAAAATATTGCAGAAGACCTTAGGAAATTGGAAGACTGGGCATCCCAGGCCAAGTGTCGGCCTGCTTATCCGACATTGCTGCCTGGATGACCAACCGCCACCTGAAACTGAACATGGCCAAGACCGAGCTTATTGTCTTTCCACCCAAACCCACTTCTCCTCTCCCTCCACTCCCTATCTCAGTTGATAACACCCTCATCTCCATCTCATCTGCCCGCCACCTCGGAGTCATCTTCGACTCCTCCCTCTCCTTCCCTGCGCATATCCAGCAGATAGCCAAGACCTGTCGCTTCTTTCTCTATAACATCAGCAAAATTCGCCCTTTCCTATCTGAGCACACACCGAACTCTCATCCACTCTCTCATTATCTCTCGCCTTGACTACTGCAACCTACTCCTCACTGGCCTCCCACTTAGCCATCTATTCCCCCTTCAATCCTTCAGAACTCTGCTGCACGTCTTATCTTCCGTCTGGACCGATATGCTCATATCACCCCTCTCCTCAAGTCACTTCACTGGCTTCCGATCAGGTACCACATACAGTTCAAGCTTCTCCTATTAACCTACAAATGCACTCGATCTGCAGCCCCTCGTTACTCTCTACCTTCATCTCCCCTTACGTTCCTACCCGTAACCTCTGCTCACAGGACAAATCCCTCCTCTCAGTACCCTTCTCCACCACCGCCAACTCCAGGCTCCGCCCTTTCTGCCTGCCTCACCCTATGCTTGGAATAAACTCCCCGAGCCCATACGCCAAGCCCCCTCCCTGCCCATCTTCAAATCCTTGCTCAAAGCACACCTCTTCAATGTTGCATTCGGCACCTAACCATTACCTCTATTCAGGAAATCTAGACTGCCCCAACTTGACATTTTGTCCTTTAGATTGTAAGCTCCTTTGAGCAGGGACTGTCCTTCTTTGTTAAACTGTACAGCGCTGCGTAACCCTAGTAGCGCTTTAGAAATGTTAAGTAGTAGTAGTAGCATCCAAATGGTAGATGAAATTTAATGTGGACAAATGCAAGGTGATGCACTTTGGAAAGTATAATCCAAATCATAGTTACTGGATGCTAGGGCCCACTTTGGGGGTCAGCCCCAAGAAAAAGATCTGGGTGTCTTGTAGATAATATGCTGAAATCTTCTGCTCAATGTGTGGTGGCGGCCAAAAAAGCAAATAGGATGCTAGGAATTATTAGGAAAGGCATGGTGAAAAGACCGAAAATACTATATTGCCTCTGTATTGCTCTATGGTGTGACCTCATCTTGAGCATTGTGTTCAGTTCTGGTCAGCAGTTAGCGCATCTGGGTTTAAAAAAGGTTTGGACAAGTTCCTGAAGGAAAAGTCCATAGTCTGCTATTGAAACAGACATGGGGAAGCCATGATCTGGGTTTCTGCCAGGTACTTGTGACCTGGCTTGGCCACTGTTGGAAACAGGATACTGGGCAAGATAGACCATTGGTCTGACCTAGTATGGCTACTCTTATGTTCTTATGTATGGTAAGGAGGGGAGGGAAGAAAAGAGAGCTGGAGATGTGTGGGACTGGTGGTATAAGTACAAGTAATGCCACACTGGAAAAAGACCAAGGGTCCATCGAGCCCAGCATCCTGTCCACGACAGCGGCCAATCCAGGCCAAGGGCACCTGGCAAGCTTCCCAAACGTACAAACATTCTATACATGTTATTCCCGGAATTGTGGATTTTTCCCAAGTCCATTTAGTAGCGGTTTATGGACTTGTCCTTTAGGAAACCGTCTAACCCCTTTTTAAACTCTGCCAAGCTAACCGCCTTCACCACGTTCTCCGGAAACGATTTCCAGAGTTTAATTACGCGTGGATGAAGACAAATTTTCTCCAATTTGTTTTAAATTTACTACACTGTAGTTTCATCGTATGCCCCCTAGTCCTAGTATTTTTGGAAAGCATGAACAGACGCTTCACATCCACCTGTTCCACTCCACTCATTATTTTATATACCTCTATCATGTCTCCCTCAGCCATCTCTTCTCCAAGCTGAAAAGCCCTAGCCTCCTTAGTCTTTCTTCATAGGGAAGTCGTCCCATCCTCGCTATCATTGTAGTCGCCCTTCGCTGCACCTTTTCCAATTCCACTATATCTTTCTTGAGATGCGGCGACCAGAATTGAACACAATACTCAAGGTGCGGTCACACCATGGAGCGATATAACGGCATATAACATCCTCACACCTGTTTTCCATACCTTTCCTAATAATACCCAACATTCTATTCGCTTTCGAGCCGCAGCAGCACACTGAGCAGAAGGTTTCAGTGCATTATCCACAACGACACCCAGATCCCTTTCTTGGTCCGTAACTCCTAACGTGGAACCTTGCATGACGTAGCTATAATTCGGGTTCTTTTTTCCCACATGCATCACCTTGCACTTGCTCACATTAAACGTCATCTGCCATTTAGCCGCCCAGTCCCAGTCTCGTAAGGTCCTTCTGTAATTTTTCACAATCCTGTCGCGAGTTAACGACTTTGAATAACTTTGTGTCATCAACAAATTTAATTACCTTGCTAGATACTCCCATCTCTAAACAACTTATAATATATTAAAAAGCAGCAGTCCTAGCACAGACCCCTGAGGAACCCCACTAACTACCCTTCTCCATTTAACCCCACTTTCTGTTTCCTATCCTTCAACCAGTTTTTAATCCACAATAGGACTTTTCCTCCTATCCCATGACCCTCCAATTTCCTCTGTAGCCTTTCATGAGGTACCTTGTCAAACACATTTTGAAAATTCAGATACACAATATCAACTGGCTCCCCTTTGTCCACATGTTTGTTTACTCCTTCAAAGAATTGAAGTAATTGGTCAGGCAAGATTTCCCCACACAAAAGCCATGCTGATCGGTCTCAGTAATCCTGTCCTCGGATGTGCTCTGTAATTTGTTTTAATAGCCTCTACCATTTCCCCGGCACCGACGTCAGATCACCGGTCTATAATTTCCTGGATCTCCCCTGGAACCTTTTTAAAAATGGGCGTTACATTGACCACCCTCCAATTTCCGGTACCACGCTCGATTTTAAGGATAAATTGCATATCACTAGCAGTAGCTCCGCAAGCTCATTTTTTAGTTCTATCGTACTTTAGGATGAATACCATCCGGTCCAGGAGATTTGCTACTCTTCAGTTTGCTGAACTGCCCTATTACGTCCTCCAGGTTATCGTGAAGTCAATAAGTTTCTCCAACTCGTCCGCTTGAAATATGATTTCGACACCGGTATTCCACCCAAATCTTCCCAGTGAAGACCGAAGCAAAGAATTCATTCAATCTCTCTGCTACGTCCTTGTCTTCATTGATCGCCCCTTTTACCCCTCGGTCATCCAGTGGTCCAACCGATTCTTTTGCTGGCTTCCTGCTTTAATGTACCAAAAATGTTTTTACTATGCTTTTTTGCTCTAATGCTATCTTTTTTTTCGTAATCCCTCTTGGTCTTCTTTATCTGTGCCTTGCATTTGTTTTGACACTCCTTATGCTGCTTCTTGTTGTTTTCAGACGGTTCCTTCTTCCATTTTCTGAAGGCATTTCTTTTAGCCCTAATAGCTTCCTTCCCTCACTTTTCAACCAGGCCGGCTGTCTTTTGGAGTTCCGTTTCTTTTCTAATTTGTGGAATAGTTTGGCCTGGGCCTCCAGGATGGTATTTTTGAACAGCGTCCATGCTTTGTACAGTTTTACCCTCTCAGTTATCCCCCTAAGTTTTTTTTCCACCTTTCATTTTATCATAGTCTCCTTTTTTTAAAGTTAAACGCTAACGTTTGACTTCCTGTGTATAGTTACTTCAAGGTTGATATCAAAACTGATCATATTATGATCACTGTTATCAAGCGGCCCAGCTCCACTAAGGACCAAGTCTAGAATTTTTCCTTCTCTCGTCGACTCCTGCACCAGCTGCTCCATAAAGCTGTCCTTGATTTCATCAAGGAATTGTACTCTCTAGCATGTCCCAATGTTACATTTACCCAGTCTATATTTGGATAATTGAAGTCACCCTAATTATCACATTGCCCATTTTGTTTGCGTCTCTGATTTCTTTTATCATTTCTGCGTCTACCTGCTCATCCTGGCGAGGTGGACGGTAGCACACTCCTATCACTGTCTTTTCCCTTTTATACATGGAATATCAACCCACAGTGATTCAAGGGTGTGTTGTGTCCTGCTGAATTTGTAATCTATCTGAGTCAGGCTCGTTAATATACAATGCTACCCCTCCACCAGTCCAGTCCACCCTATCACTATGATATTTGTATGTCAGTGTCCACTGGTTATCCTTCCACCAGGTCTCAGTAATGCCTATTATACAATTTTTCATTAACTGCAATATATTCCAACTCTCCCATCTTATTTCTTAGACTCCTAGCATTTACATATAGACATTTCAAAGTATGTTTGTTATTCCATTTGCATGATGCTAGTACTGGACACTACTGATTTGTCATCTTTTGTCTGATCTTTAGTTGTATTTAAGGGCACCTGGCCTACCACTGTCTGTTGTGCAACCTCACTATCCAGAAACCCTAACTTTCCTGTTTGTGAGGTATCTTTGCAAGATACCTTATCCCGAACCATGCGCTTTTGAGCGACTGTCGGCCTTCCCCCATTTCTAGTTTAAAAGCTGCTCTATCTCTTTTTAAATACATCAACGAAGGGTTTTTATAGAGCATCAAGTCATTGAGATCTACATTACTACAACCAGTGAGTATTACTTTTTTGATTTGATCCGGTTTCAACCAGGTATAGCTTCTAACGTTAGTTATTTGAGGTTCGCCTATACACTGGTAGTGTTTCTATTTAAAGGTTTCATTTAGGATTATTTTAATCTGTGACGGTTTTTTCATCAAATGGGTGAATAGGATTATTGTTTCCCAGTAATGAGTCGTGGACACTTTTACGGAGACTTAGATTCTGTCTGCATTTGTTTAAAAGGCTCATTTCATGCCGTTCCCAAATGAGAGATCAATGTTTATTTATATAGGTATCAAATAGTTGCGACGAAAAATTTTTTTTTAGGTGACTTCATATTTGTGTTTGCGACAGCTGGTTTTCTTCTACAGGCATCTGGTTATCAGCAAAGAGTTATACACACACTTTGCTTCCAAGTTTTTGTGAGTTACTTTGACGCTGTCCGTTTTCAGTATACAGGTTCATTCTGGGTTGCTCACAATGGAATACTATAGACTTCCCCAGTTTTAGATTAGTGAGATCATAGCTGCAGCTAGCAAACGCTAGTTTTTTTGACCATAGTTTCAGCATAGACTTGTTTTGAATTCATTAATGGTGATACATATTGCTTTCTGTGAGATCCCATCAGAGTACCACTGCAATTTGTATGGTTCATACTGTAGTACACTATGTTGGTATTGGAACAAAAGATGATTCTATTTAGCATTTTCACATGACTTACCACTTTACATCACTTGTGATTTATTATTCACTTACTCTCTATTATTGTTTTTTTTATAATTTTTATTAAACATTTTGCCATTAGTATCTCCATTATTTATTTATTTTTTATTTTATTACATTTTTTGTTTTTTTCTATTTTTCATTTTGCACTGTTCATTATTTTTTATTTATTCACTTTTTCATTTTTAGTATCCAGAGATATGCTATCTTGAGCTGCTCATGCTGGTTTTTATGAAGAATATTTCTCATATCCTTGTCCTGATAGATAATTTGATAGTAAGTACCATATCTATTTGATATTGTTCATCATTTTTATTCATTTATTTATTTTAAATTTTGTGAGCCATTTTTATACGTTTGAGATAATTATATGTTTTCTAAACATTTGTTCCTCTTCTTTCAGCCACTCTTATTTAAAAATATACAGACTAGGTAGGTGTTCTGAGTTTTTTGTT